>NC_135888.1:26865592-27417329 GCF_964194155.1 Cetorhinus maximus
TCTGCTGCGCTCCTCAGATTGCAAGGCACGATGGAGAAGTCCGTCCGTCTTCAGTCTGAGGTGATAACGCCGGCATTGCAACACTGGCAGGATGGTGGCCGCCATGGAGACCTTGGTCCAGGACGTCACTCCTGCACTGCTGCGCAGGCTTAACTCCATCGCTGATGCCATAGTTAGCCTCCAAGTGTGTACGCGAGATGGGTGCAGGGCAGCTCGATCTCACTCCAGCTGCCTCTTCGATTCACGGAGTCAGCCAGGGGCCCTCGGGCACCCATAGGGAGGAGGATCAGCAGGTACACACTCTGGGACTATCCACCCAGGTGACTCTGGGAGTGACCGGTTCATCCGAATCCCATCTTCTTGTGACCTCCGCAGCTCCAGCTCCACAGGCCGAGGAGGGTGCCACTGCCACACAGCAGGACCCCGAAAGCAGGCCGGGGCCCTCCGAGTCTCGACCCTCCAGAGGAAGCCCGCCAAGGTCATCACAGACAGGGTGTAGCAGTCAGCAGGCTGCCTCCACCTCTGCTGTGGATGTCCGGAGAGCACCAAGACGTAGCGGCAACATTAGAAAAGTAGTTGCACAGCCTGGGCACAAGTGTTGATCACTTGTACAAATTGTTCACTATTATCAATAAACTCCAAGAATGTCACCCTGCCTGTGGCTCCTTGTTCTGATGAGCAGTGTTCTTGTCACTCAGATGTGAAACCATTCTGCACAAGGTAAAAGGCAGGTGTTTCAGTCCAGGACCTCTTCCCTGTGCTCTGTGCAGCCTTTAGACCAGTCTCACACTCCCTGAAAACATTACTGATGCCTACACCTCGGCTGTGCTGGCCATTGCTGCCAGAATGTAGTGGGCAGGCGCCACAGAGTTTTCTCATTCTCTCTGTGTTCTCTCAGCACCTATAAGGTGGGGCTGGCCCCATCACACCAGCATCTACGATGATGCTGTGCATCAGCTCCTGAAGGGCTGAAGTGCTGAATGGCAGACACAGCATCAGATACATCTCTGAGATGGCCCTGATCATGGAGCGCAAGCGAGCTGCCCTCGGCCAGACAGGAGTCAGACATTCTCAGAGGCTATGTAAAGATCTATGGAGTGTCCTCACTGCATGTTGTCATCATCCTCCTGCGATCGAGCAACTATTAGGGCCTCCATTGCATCTCCATGACAAGAGCATTCTCACAGAGGGTATTGGCACTGCCATAAGCCAGACTGGAGTCAAACGTTCACAACTGCGATGTAAGGATCTATGGGGACACCTCGCTGCATGTCGTCATCATCCTCCACAAACCTGGCAGCTGTGAGGGCCTCCTGAGTGCGCCTGCCTCATCTAGCCAGTGTGAGAGCCTCATCCCCGTCATAGTCACCACCGAGATCCCCTCAGCCTCATCCCACTCGGTGTCCTCCTCATCGGAGGAGACATGCAGCTCCTCCATCTCCTCCTCAGCCAGCTCCTCTCCCCGTTGCAGCGCCAGGTTGTGAAGAGCACAGCAGATGACAATGCATTACACCTTCTGAGGACTGTATTGCAGGGTCCAGGCACCAGAACCGCACCTTCAGCATCCTGATGGCCTGCTCCACCAAGTTGTGAGTTGCTGCATGAGCCTTATTATAGCATTGCTCTGCTGCAGTCTGAGGCCGCCGCATGGGTGTCATCAGCCACGGCCTCTGCAGGTAGCCCTTGTCCCCAAGGAGCCAACCCTGCAGCCTCTGTGGACCCTGGAAGACTGCAGGGATCTGCGAACGACTCAGGATGTAGGCGTCGTGCACACTTCCTGGAAACCGTGCGCATACCAGCTGTACGTTCAATGAGTGGAAGCCCTTGCGGTTGATGAAGTCCACCAAGTGTAGCGACAGAGACCTAAGCATCATATGAGTGCAGTCAATCGTACCCTGTACCTGTGGGAATCCAGTGATCAGGGTGAATCCAATGGCCCTTACATTCTGGCTGTACCAGCCCTGGGCGAAATGCACAAAGCTGTGTGCCATGGAGAAGCTGGCATCCGTAACCTCATAGATGCATTTGTGAGTGGCGGATTGTGAAATCCCACAGAGTTCACCTGTGGAGCCCTGAAAGGAGCCACTGGTGTTGAAATTGAGTGCCACTGTCACTTTCACAGCCACTGGCAGTGGATGCCCTCCATGTCCCCTTGGCGCCAAGTCCTGCAGTAAGCGGCAGATGTGAGCCACCAAGTCCCTAAACATGCACAGTTGTCAGCGACACTGGTTCTCTGTGATCTGCAGGAATGGCAGGTGGCGTTTATGGACCCGGGGTGTCACTAGGCGCTGACCAGCCATGGCTTGCTGTCACTCCTGGGCAGTGTTTGCTGGAGCCCCTGCTGCCCCTTCTTCATGTGTTTGCAGCTTCTGCTTTTGCACAGCCAGGAGCCTTAGTTGCTCTCTCTTCAGTCTTCTACGGTCTCTGTAGGCCATCAGGCATACAGCTAGGTCACCAGGATCCATGATCCTGACGTGGTCTTCATGCAGCATGAAAGATAGAGAGACATGGTTATCATGGCTGTACATAGCACCTTTCCTGGCCCTGTGTGACCACCCCTTAACGCTTCCTGGAGAGTGCTGGTCACCTGTCGGGTGGCCAGAGTAGAGTGTGCTGCATGGCTGCCCTGTCAACCTGTGACATGAGGGAAACTGGCCCAAACTGGGATACTGAAGTTGCAAGGGGCTGTGAGCGCCTCCAGCAGTGACTGTTACATGGCCAGCGTTGGGGAGGAGATTGTACAACATGAGCAGTCCAACTGCTCTGCGGTCCAATAAAGTGGTGGCGGACTCGAACTCTGTGTTGGGGGTGCGAGGGGGTTGGGTGGTGGGGAAAGGCATGGAGCGCTTGATGGCCCTTTGGTGTCTCCGCGTTACTTGCATGGGCGGGCAGGCTAGGAGCCCGACCCCAATCATATCACTGTGGCTGCGCTTGATCTGTCTCAGTTGCAGAGGCATGGTCAATTAATACAGGTGTCCTTAATGCATGGCCACTTCCCTCACTTACTCTGCCCCACACCTCAATTGCCTGTGGGCAGGATGCTGCACCGGGGCAGTACTTGACCCCCCCACCGCCGCCAACCGACAATGGTCGCCTTCAAGGCTGGCCAGCACTTGCCCCCAAAAACCTATCCCACTTCAGCAGTCATCTCCAAGGCTGGCCAGCACTTGCCCCCAAAAACCCACCCCACTTCAGCAGTCGCCTCCGAGGCTGGCCAACACTTGGCCCCTGGACACCACAATCCCCTCAGTTGTTGCCTATGAGGCCAGGCATCAGTTTCACCCCCCCCGACGCCCCTGAAGCCTGTAAACAATGAGCGACTGTGAAGAATGCTGCTGCTCACTCTCTTCAGCTCCTCCAAAATGAAGGCTGCCAAGTGCACATCGCCTGCATGCTGTTGTGAAACACATCGGCAGGAAAGCACACTGACGTGGACAGACGATACGTCGGGGTTCCAAGAGCCTGGCGGGATTCTCTTTTAATTATATGCTGATATATTACAATTAAGGGGGGAGGCGATGGCGTAGTGATATTGTCGCTGGACTAGTAATCCAGAGACCCAGGGTAATACTCTGAGGACCAAGGCAGATGGTGGAATTTGAATTCAATAAAAATCTGGAATTAAAAGTCTAATGATGACCATGAAACCATTGTCAATTGTTGTAAAAACCCACCTGGTTCCCTAATGTCCTTCAGGGAAGGAAATCTGTCGTCCTTACCTGGTCTGGCCTACATGTGACTCCAGACGCGCAGCAATGTGGTTGACTCTTAAATGCCCTCTGAAATGGCCTAGCAAGCCACTCAGTTGTACAAGCCACTACAAAGACACAAAAAAGGAATGAAACCGGACGGTTCACCCAGCATCGACCTAGGCACCGGAAACGACAACGGCAATCGCAGCCCTGTCGACCCTGCAAAGTCCTCCTTACTAACATCTGGGGGCTAGTGCCAAAATTGGAAAAGCTGTCTCACAGACTAGACAAACATCAGCCTGACATAGTCATCCTCATGGAATCCTATCTTACAGATAACGTCCCAGACTCCACCACACCATTCCTGGGCATGTCCTGTCCACCGGCAGGACAGGCCCAGCAGAGGTGGCGGCACAGTGGTATACAGTCGGGAGGGAGTTGCCCTGGGAATCCTCAACATCGACTCCAGACCCCATGAAGTCTCGTGGCATCAGGTCAAAAAAGGGGAAGGAAACCTCCCGCTGATTACCGCATACAGCCCTCCCTCAGCCGATGAATCAGTACTCCTCCATGTTGAACACCACTTGGAGGAAGCACTGAGGGTGGCAAGGGCACAGAATGTATTCTGGATGGGGGACTTCATTGTCCATCACCGAGAGTGGCTCGGTAGCACCACTACTGACCGAGCAGGCCAAGTCCTAAATGACATAGCTGCTAGACTGGGTCTGTGGCAGGTGATGAGGGAACCAACAAGAGGCAAAAACATACTTGACCTCATCCTCACCAACCTGCCTGCATCTGTCCATGACAGTATCGGTCGGAGTGACCATCGCATAGTCATTGTGGAGACGAAGTCCCGCCTTCACATTGAGGATACCTTCCATTGTGTTGTGTGGCACTACCACCGTGCTAAACGGGATAGATTTCGAACAGATTTAGCAACTCAAGACTGGGCATCCATGAGGCACTGTGGGCCATCAGCAGCAGCAGAATTGTACTCGAACACAATCTGTAATCCCATGGCCCGGCATATTCCCCCACTGTACCATTACCATCAAGCCAGGGGCTCAACCCTGGTTCAATGAAGAGTGCTGGAGGGCATGCCAGGAGCAGCACCAGGCATACCTAAAAATGAGGTCTCAACCTGGTGAAGCTATAAAACAGGACTACTTGCAAGCCAAACAGCATAAGCAGCAAGTGATAGACAGAGCTAAGCAATTCCACAACCAACGGATCAGATCTAAGCTCTGTAGTCCTGCCAAGTCCAGCCATGATTAGTGTTGGACAATTAAACAACTCACTGGAGGAGGTGGATCCACAAATATCCCCATCCTCAATGATGGAGGAGCCCAGCACATCAGTGCAAACGATAAGGCTGAAGCATTTGCAACAATCTTCAGCCAGAAGTGCCGAGTGGATGATCCATCTCGGTCTCCTCCGGAGGTCTCCAGTATCATAGATGCCAGTCTTCAGCCAATTCAAATCACACCGCGTGATATCAAGAAACGGCTGAAGGCACTGGATACTGCAAAGGCTATGGGCCCTTACAACATTCCGCCAATAGTACTGAAGACTTGTGCTCCAGAACTTGCTGCGCCCCTAGCCAAGCTGTTCCAATACAGCTACAACACTGGCATCTACCCAGCTATGTGGAAAATTGCCCACAAAACTGTACACAAAAAGCAGGACAAATCCAACTCGGCCAATTACCGCCCCATCAGTCTACTCTCGATCATCAGTAAAATAATGGACATCAACAGTGCTATCAAGTGGCACTTGCTTAGCAATAACCTGCTCACTGATGCCAAGTTTGGGTTTCGCCAGGGCCACTCAGCTCTTGATCTCATTACAGCCTTGGTTCAAACATGGACAAAAGAGCGGAACTCCGGAGGAGAGGTGAGAGCGACTGCCCTTGACATCAAGGCAGCATTTGACCGAGTGTGGCATCAAGGAGCCCCAGCAAAACTGGAGTCCATGGGAATCAGGGGGAAAACCCTCTGCTGGTTGGAGTCATTCCTAGCACAAGGGAAGATGGTTGTGGTTAATGGAGGTCAGTCATCTCAGCTTCAGGACATCACTGCAGGAGCTCCTCAGGGTAGTGTCCTCGGCCCAACCACCTTCAGCTGCTTCATCAATGACCTTCCTTCCATCATAAGGTCAGAAGTGGGGGTGTTCGCTGATGATTGCACAATGTTCAGCACCATTTGCAACTCCTAGAACACTGAAGCAGTCCATGTCCAAATGCAGCAAGACCTGGACAATATCCAGGTTTGGGCTGACAAGTGGCAAGTAACATTCGCGCCACACAAGTGTCAGGCAATGACCATCTCCAACAAGAGAGAATCCAACCATCGCCCCTTGATGTTCAATGGCATTACCACCACTGAATCCCCCACTATCAACATCCTGGAGGGTTACCATTGACCAGAAACTGAACTGGACTAGCTGTATAAATACTGTGGCTACAAGAGCAGGTCAGAGGCTAGGAATCGTGCGACGAGTAACTCGCCTCCTGACTCCCCAATGCCTGTCCACCACTTACAAGGTACAAGTCAGGAGTGTGATGGGAATCTCCCCACTTGCCTGGATGAGTGCAGCTCCCACAACACTTAGGAAGCTTGACACCATCCAGGACAAAACAGCACGCTTGATTGGCACCACATCCACAAACATTCACTCCCTCCACCACTGACGCACAGTAGCTGCAGTGTGTACCATCTACTAGAAGCACTGCAGGAATTCACCAAGGTCCCTCAGACAGCACCCTTCAGACCCACGACCACTACCACCTGAAGGACAAGGGCAGCAGATAGATGGGAACACCACCACCTGGAAGTTCCCCTCCACGTCACTCACCATCCTGACTTGGAAATATATTGCTGTTCCTTCACTATCGCTGGGTCAAAATCCTGGAACTTCCTCCCTAACAGCACTGAAGGTGTATCTACCCCACACAGACTGCAGCAGTTCAAGAAGGCAGCTCACCACCATCTTCTCAAGGGCAACTAGGGATGGGCAGTAAATGCTGGCCCAGCCAGCGAAGCCCACATCCCGTGAATGAATAAAGAAAAAATTAACTCCCCGCCGACCGATGGCAGGAAATGTGGCCCGCCATTGTTGGGCTGAGCGGATGACTGTGACCTGCCTTCACGCCATTGTGAAACACATTGTGCCATATTTTCCACACACGCCACCTATCACATGCGATGCCAGTGGGCTCAGAAAAGTCTGCCCTGTGTTAACCAGTACTTCCAACTTGTTAAAAGAAGTTTTGTTTTAAAATAAATTAATCATCCAGAGTTTTTGAAGCCTGGTCAGAGTCTCTTTTCTTCTGGATACTAGAGATATAGGTTCACAATTGACCATTTCGGTAAGAAAATTAAACATTTAAGTCAATGATACAACCTGTGGAGTGGTGGGGCTTGATAATTCGCACACTCCTCCCATTCCGGCCATAACAAATGCAACCATTCACCTCTACTCATGTTTTCTGTCCCTTAGCCAATTTCATCCACACTGCCACTGGCCCTTTAATCCCATCGCCTTCAATTTTGCTAACAAGTCTGTTATGTGGTACTCTACTAAACACCTTTGAAAGTACACATACACAACATTAACTGCACTAATCTCATCATCCCTCTCCACTACTACTTTCATGTTCTTAATTATGGATTTCAATAATTTCTCTATGACAGATGTTAGACCAGTAGGTTTATAATTTCCTTGTTTCTCTCACCTTTTTAAAATAGTAGAATTACATTTGCAATTTTCCAGTCTAAAGGGACAGTTCCTGAATTGAGAGCACTTTGGAGGATTTTGGTCAAAGCACCTGTAATTTCCTCACTCAATTCCTTTAAAGCCATCAGGTCATGTGGATTTAGTCTTTAGTTTTGGTTTTCTTATAATAATGTTCTCTTGCTCACTTTAACTTTAGTGAGTTCCAGTCCTTGGTTCATTATTAGTTTTCTTGAAATGTCAAGTATATTGTCTTCTCTCCTGTAAAGATTGACATAAGGTAATTAGTCAAAAAGTCTACCATTTCCTTATTTTTATTAGAATTCACCTGGAGTAACTGCATTCAATTTTGGGTACTGCACATCAGGAAGGATATATTGGCCTTGGTAATGATATAGTAGAGATTCACCAAAATGATTACAGGCTAAAAAGATTAAATTATGAACATAAATTATATAGACAAAGTTTGTATTCCCACAAGTTTAGAAGATTAAGGGGTGATGTGTTTAAGATGATTAAATAATTTGATAGGATAGATAGAGAAAAGCTATTACCACTGCTGGGGGAGCTCAGATCAAGGGGCCTCATTCTTTTGTACTAATATCTACCAATTTTTCAATTCATAGCCTAAGCAAAGGTTTCATGGAGAATTAGAATTAAAACTAGGCCATTCAGGGATGTTGTTAGGAAGCACTTCACACAAAGGGTAGTAGAAATCTGGAACACACTCCCCCAAAAAGCAATTGAGGCTTGGTGCCAACTGAACTTTTCAAAACATTGCTTGACAGATTTTTGATAGGTAAGGGGCCTGGGCAAAACCCTTGTTCTTGTGTGGGATTGTGAACCAGTTTCTTGAGACAGATGCCTGTCAGAGGTGCCCTCTCACTGATCCTACAAACTCAAACATGGACAGCTCTGGAGACCACCAGCAGCTAGTTTACCCACTGGGATCTCAGCACATAGAATTTCGGGTCTATATCTTCCTGCTTTCAGTTGCCAAGTTCTGCTCAGTACCCAAAGAATGTTTAATCTGGTTCTGTAGATTCCTGTCCTTAGCCACGACACACTGGTGCTGATTTGTCAACAATATTTAATTCCATTGACGTATGTTGTCAAAAATAGCTCCTTAAAGAGTTTTCAAAGCAATTTTTATTAGGAAAGGCAGTATTCCAGGACAAGCTGTTCTAGAAAATACAACTCACCGGAAACACATTATATCAGGTGGTGATCTTTAGGAGCTAGTTCAAATATTTTCTTAATTGAATGAAAACACATTGCTCCCCAGGGCTTGATTTCATGACTTAATGACAGTTTTACCCAGACTGTGATAAATACGAATACTAGGGCGGAACAGCACAAGATGTTCTTCAGACAGAAGGCTGCCCAGGTTATTGTTGAAGTATCACGTAGCACCTAAACATCTGGAAGAAATTTGAGCTCAGCTTCTTCCAATGTGTTGTAGACATTCTAACTTTGGAATTTGCTAAATAATAAACCTTTAAACAAATTGGTGGCAGTGGCCAAGTTTTCCTTTCGTGAACTGTGAGCAATACAGTCTTTCTACTGATGGCCAAAGCAAAGATTTGGAACTCGTGGCAAGTGTGTAGCCAGTTCAAGTTTACTATGCAACCTGCACTATGCTCTCCAGTAATGAATCCCAAACATTCTTGTTGAGGACCATTCTCATCATCAAACAGCATGATCTGTTTCAACAAACTGATCAGTGTAGCAGTGTGACTATGCCAGAACTTGCAGGTATCACATCACTTCTATATTAAGCTGTCTGGCCAAGTGGATTACTAAGTATCTAGTGTTGAGCAACGGTAATATGCCATTTTAAAGATAAAATTAACAACTTTTCCTCATTTCACCTCAGTGGGACAGTCACAGACAAATATATCAAGGTGGATCAGACCAGTCAAAATTAATAAATCATTGGTTAGATCCACAACTATTGTATTGTGTTTAATTCTGGGCACCACACTTTGGGAAGAATGTCAAGGGCTTGGAAGGGTGCAGGGAAGATTTACTAGAATGATATCAAGGATGAGGAACTTCAGTTATTGTGAAGAGACTAAAGTTGGGGTTGTTCTCCTTATAGCAGAGAACTGTTGTGATCTGGAATGCATTGCCTGAAAGGGCAGTGGAAGCAGATTCAATAATAACTTTGAAAAGGAAACTGGATAAGTGCATGAATAGGGGAAAAAATGCAAAGTTATGGGAAAAGAACAGGGGGAGCTGGATTAATTGGATTGCTCTACCAAAGAACTATCACAGATAAGATGGGTCAAATGGCCTCCTGTGCTGCATCATTCTATGATTATTCTCAAGATTAAGAGGAGGTTTAATATAGGTGTTAGAAATTATGAGGTGTTTTGATATAGTACATGGGGAGAAACGGTGTCCACTGGCAGAATAAAGGGACAGTAACCAATGGACACAGATTTAAGGTAATCAGCAAAAAAACCAGAGGGGAAATGAAAATTTATTTTACATAATGAGTTGTTAAGATCGAAACATAGGAATTGCTATGTTCGCCTTCTACCACCCTGTTAGTCACATGATACAATGATAATGGAGTTGTTGACTAATTACAGCAATCAAGCTCTACTAATTAGTCAACAAGTGATCCACAGATGAAATGAGGAAAACCCCTAGCAGTGGAGAGCTTTGGAAATCATGGATCTAAAAGTTACCTGTTCTCCCCAAGCCATGCTACACTCATCACATTACTCAAAGACTCTATCAATAACAACTGTTCCCTCCATCTGCATTGGCAACCTATTCCACAGATTAATCACTCTATTAAGCAATATCATCTGGCTCTCAGCTCCAAACTTCAGTCCAGCCTTGGTCCAAACAGAAATAAAAGAGCTGTATTCCAGAGATGAGGTGAGAATGACTGCCCTTGACATTAAGGCAGCATTTAACTGAATGTAGCATCAAAGAACCCTAGTAAAATTGAGGTCGGTGGTAATCTGAGGAAACATTCTAAACTGACTGGAGCTATACCCAGAACGAAGAAAGATAGATGGTTGTGTTGTTGGAGGCCAACATCTGACCCTCAGGACATCACTTCAGGAATTCCTCAGGGTAGTCCCCAAGGCCTAATCTTCAGTTGTTTTATCAATGGCCTTCCCGCTATCTCATAAGGTCAGAAGTGAGGATGTTCGCTGATGATTGGACAGTATTCAGTACCATTTGCAACTGCCTACATGGTGAAACAGTCTGTGCCCGCATGGAACAAGACCTGGACAACCTTCATTCTTCGGCTGATGGGATGATAAGTAGCAAATGACATTCCAAGTACCCAGGCCACACAAGTAGCAGACAATGGCCATCTCCAGCATGAGAGAATCTAATCACCTCACCTTAACATTCAATGGCATTGCCAACAATAAACTCCCAACACCAACATCCAGGGATTAGAATTGACCAGACATTTAACATAGATAATGTGGTTACAAGAGCAAGTCAAAAAGTATCTCACCTCCTGACTCCACAGGGTCTTTCCATCATCTACAAGGCACTAATCAGGAGGAGGATGGAATACTCTCCATTTGCCTGGATGAGTGCAGATCCAACAACACTCAAAAGCTACCATCCAGGACATAACACCCGCCTTGATTGGCACCCCATCCAACCTTACACATTCACTTCCACCACCAGCGGTGCACTGTGGCTTGCAGTGCCATCTGCAAGATGAATTGTAGCAGCTCATCAAGACTTCTATGGCAGCACCTTCCAAACCTGTGACCACTACCACTTAGAAGGACAAGGGCAGCAAGTGCATGCAAACATGACCACCTGTAAGCTCCCGTCCAAGTCACACACCATCCTGACTTGAACTATATCAATGTTTCTTCATTGTCGCTGGGTTAAAATCCTGGAACTCTTAATACCACTGTGGGCATACCTACGCCACATGAACTGCAGCTGTTCAAGAAGATAGCTACTCACCACCTTCTCAAGGGCAATTAGGGATGGCTAATAAATACTGGCCTTTCCAATAATGTCCACACCCATGAATGAATACATTTTTAAAAATCATTGAACAAGTGGAAAGAATGAAAGATATGAATATAATTTGATGTGACCAGAAGGCTGTTTCCATGGTGTTCCTCAGGGCTTAGTGCTAGTTCCCTTGCTTTTCATGGTGTTCATTAATGATTTGTGCTTAAATGTAGGGAGGATGATTAAGAAACTTGCAGATGATATCAAAATTGGTTGTGTGGTTGATATTGAGGAAGAAGGCTCTGGACTATAGAAAGATATCAACGGACTGGTCAGGTGGGCATAAAAGTGGCAAATAGAATTCAAACCTGAGAATTGTGAGGTAATGCATCTGGGGAGGGCAAACCAGGCAAAGAAATACACAATAAATTATAGGATACTGAGACATGTAGAATAATAGAAGGATGTTGCAGGGCATGTCCACAGATCCCTGAAGGCAGTAGGACAGGTGGATAAGGCAGTTAAGAAAGCATATGAGATGCTTTCTTTTATTAGCCATGGTATAGAGTATAAGAGCAGGGAGATTATGCTAGAACTGTATAAAACATTAATTAGGCCACATATAGAGTACTGTATATAGTTTTGGGCACCATATAACAGGAAGGTTGTGATCACACTAAAGAGGAAATTTATAAGATTGTTGCCAGGAATGGAAAATTTTAACTATGGGAAAGATTGGAATGGCTGGGGTTGTTTTCTTTGGAACAGAGGAGTCTGAGGGAAGATTTAATTGAGGTGTATAAAATTGTGAGGGATCTAATTAGAGTAGAAAGGAAAGACCTATTTGCTGAAGCAGTTTGAGGAGAAACTTTTGACCAGAGTATTGTGGGCCCCTGGAATTAACTGCCTGAAAGGGTCGTAGAGGCAAAATCCCACATCACATTCAGAAAATACTTGGATATGTACTTGATTGCCATAACCTATAGGTTTACAGACCAAGGGCAGAAATTTTCGCTCAGCAGGCAGGCGCACGCCCGACCCGCTCGAGTGTGAAATGACGTGCGTTGATGTCAGTTGTGTGCAGTCACGTGCTAGTTCGGTCGACAGGCACGTGCCGGAGTTGGCAGCGCACCCACCGACAATTAAAAGGCCTGTTAAGGACATTAAATAATCAATTAAGCTAAATCTTTCACTACCCATCCAACCTAATGGTTGGTGGGCAGGCAGAAAGGCCAAGCGGCCTTTGCATTTTTTTGGAAATCTCATTCAAGGGCAGGATGAGGTTTCCAAAAGCAAATAAAAATAAAATAGAAGTTTTACAATTGAATTAATAACATGTCCCTGCTCATGTGACAGAGGCTCATGTGAAGCACTCACTCGCGCGCATGCGCGAAGTTCGCGCTCGGCCTGCTCACCCTCCTCCCCCCCATACAGGCAGCGCTGAGCGCTGCTGCTCATGTTTCATGCTGGGCAGGCCTTAATTGGCCCGCCAGTGTTAAATCACGGTGTGGTATCAATCGCAGTCAGCGGTCAGCTTCCCGGTCATGGGCGGCGGCTGTCTTCCCGATCGCAGGCGGCGGTCAGCTTCCCAACCGCCCTGCTGAGTCTGCCTGCCAAGGGCAAAATTCTGCCCCAAGAGTTGGAAGACGGGATGAGGCTGGATAGAGCTTCTGCAGGCACAGACACTATGGGCCAAATGGTGCCCTTCTGTGTCGAAATTTTTCTATGATTCTATAAGAGAATAAAGATCTACCAGGGTTTCATGAGCCTATCACTGCAGCAGGCAACTGAGGGACAATAAAGGAAGTAATTTGATCTGTTACAAGAGGTTTCAGAGGCCTGATTAGATTTATGACAAGTGGTTTTATAACACAGACCAACAGACTCAAATCTGACACTTTTCTTCCTTCTGATGGTCATTATTTAATGATAAAAATCTGTCGATTCACACAGAGTTTCAGTTTTAGTTACACACTTGTTTACTTAGGACTTCTGATAGGTTCGCCGGTAGCATATCAAACCATTACAAAAACAAGACACAATCGTAATGATCTCCACTGAGATCCAGATCGAGTATAGCTTCCAAAGCAAACACATACTGCATATTGAATAAACACTGTAGCATTTATCAGAGATCAGTCACAGTAACATCTGAGGCAGCTCAATAGTGAGGTATCATAGTTCCAAGTCTCTATTTACTATCCGCCTTTTGTAATAATTTATTGCCTTAAGATGGATTTATTTTCTACTTTTGTGCAAGGAAATATCAAGTGTTCAAAATAAGTTATTGTCATACTTTAATGTTAAAGAGAAACAGCTGTCAGAATGGGTTTTTGCCGACTCAGAATTGCTTGGCTAAGCCTAAGATTTCTATATTTTAGTTGAAAAGGGCCACTATAACCTGTATCTGGGGATGTAACTGAAACTGACAATAAAGCAAAACATCAGAGGAAATGTGCTCCAGGTCATAGCTGGCATGTCTGTGTTTATGTCTGCGCACTGAATTCCTCAAAAAGTGGATGTGTAAAAAACGTTGGGATTGTTTTGAACTTTGGAACCTTTATGTGAGACCAGCCTGGCACACTTTTCCAGAATTCCATCCGTTTTGCTAGTTTTTTGACAGTTTTCCAATAAGGTCATTGAGCCCTGGCATATGCATTAGACTAAAAAGCAAAAACAAAAATACTATTTGAAGGTAACATTCCACAATTTTATTTTTTATAATTTACACAAATGACGTCATTTACCATTAATCACCAATCACATTTATTATTGCCCAATCCAGTCAGATACATACTGAATTTCTGTAATTAATGTCTAATTATTGGTTCATTGATAGAGCAATTAGTGAATTAAAGCTTCAAACAGTAAAAAGCATTTTCAGGATTTAAAATCCCATCAATAATTGACAATGACTTTGTTACGTGTAGGAAGTGGTTAAAGTTAAACAGCCCTGATTTCACCACCATCAAAAAGGCGTTTTTGATTTCCCCCTTTGTAAATGGTGGTGTATTTTACCCAACCCTTCAGCTTCAGAGTGATCCAATCCTCCATTAATAACCCCACAGAAAACTCAAGATATGGTCAAACCAGAGGGTAAGTTTATTTTATATACACTCAAAACGCAGGGAGGGGGTGTCACTATGTGACCCCAGTACATTCACACAATAAAAGAGGGATAAGGGAAAGAAAGAGATACAGGGCAAAGACCACACAAAAAAAATATTATTATTGCTTCACGTGAGTCCAGTGAGTCACTGTCCAAGGAAGGTTTTTCTGTTGGCTTTGTCAGGCAGAAGTCCTGATCTTTTTCCTAGGAGCTCGGTTGAAGGCTGAAGCAGGTGAAGATTCAGCAAAGTATTCTTGTATTCTGGGAGTTAGTTCACTTTGTAGGTGAAATGCAGGATTCTTTCTAGAGACCAGGCTTTGAGAGAGACGGAGGTCAGAGGCAGGCTGCTATAGCTTGGAGTCCTGTTATTTCTTCTGAGGTTAAACAGCAACTGAAGATGGAATAATGTAAAATTAAAGCAGCTGAAACAGCTCAAGTCTCAGTCATGTGACAGGATGGTTTTGGGTCGAGCCATTCAGTTAACAAAGCCCCCTTGTTAAAACTCATTGTATTTTGAGCAGGTAACTTTGGAACGATTAGCAAAACATTGGACATGAGGAGTCACAAATAGCTCTGCTTTTGTCCAGAGCTGGGTGGTGCAGATGTCTGCTTGTTCTTTGTGTTGGCTTGGCTGGAATGTTAATACAATAAAGTCACATTCCTTTGTCCCTTGGAGCCACTCAGAGTTCTACAAAACTACCAGCATGTGATGAGCTAAAGCCATTTAATCAGCCCAACAATTATCCATTTCAAGCTGCCTCCCCATTCACTATCCCTTTAGGAATGATGGGGTTGCAGTGGTGGGCTCATGGATGTGCGAAGGCCAATCAGAGGGGCCGAAAAGAGGGCCAAATGGCCAGCAGCCCCATTGGGACAGGTGAGTTCTGCTTAGGCAGAGGGAGAGTGAGAGTGTGCCTCAAAATAGAATCGCTCATGGGAGGGTACAAATGCCATAGGAGAAATGAAGGCCCAGATCTGTCAGGTTCAGGCGAGAACGCCTTCACAGGAATGCATGCGATTGTGGCTGGACTGCAATCAGTGGTTCCTGATCCCTCTGACAGCTCACCTGTGGAAACTCGCCCAGAGGCTGCACCATGTCAGGGAGCCATTCCAATGGGGATTTCTCCTATTTTCCTGGCCCTGCTCTCCTACCTCCAAACCAGCCTCCAAGGACTCAGGAAAATTTCGACCTTTGTGTTCAAAGTGCCTGCCGCCAATGTGAAAGGTACATGGGTACATTTAACAATCATATCAACATCTTCCACCTTCCTCTAAGCCACTGCATCACAAACTTAAAAGTCTGACCTCTCTTTTATGAACTGGGTAGCAACTCTTTGAGTAACAAAAGGCTGAAATTGGATTTTGAGCTTGTCTTTGGCTTGTGTGAACTTTGTATGTTCAAACAAGAGAGATGATTCTGAGCACCACAGAACTTTATAGGCAAACCAATTAAAGGTTTTGCAGAGCAGCTTCCTGACTGCTCATGGCTCCTATAGACAATTAGAATATGGCAGCTTCAAAGGTGACACAAATTTCTTTGGCAGTTCAGTTCTATACTTACTGTGTAGGGACCACTGATGATGTGACACGGGCAGAGGTTCAGAGCAACTTGAGAATCATAGAGTCATAGGGCTGCATTTTACATACCTTGGCGGTGGACCAGAGTCTGAGCCAGAAATCGGCTCACTGACTCCTGACCCCACCTTTTAAACTTGGCGCATAATACGTAAGTTGCAAATTAACGTCCGCTGGGTGGGATGCTGGCTAACAGAATTAGCGTAGGGTGGGCTGCTCACCCAATGGACAAAGGAGGGCTGGGCGTCTGGGCACCGACCTGACAGGCCATGACCTGGAAGGAGGTCACAGTCACTCATTTAACGGGACCCATGGCACGGTACTGTGTAGGAAGCTTTCAGGAGGTTTGGCAGGGAAGGAAAAGCTTAGCAATGCAGTTGAACCATAACCTTGCCGACTATCAAGTGTTCATGGAGATATGGAACCTCTGGCTTTTAATCTCTGTGTCTCTTCGTAGTTGGCTGATAGAAGGGAGCCGGGTGATGGGGAGAGCAAAAGGTACAAGGTACATGCCTGCTGATGGAGGAGACCTCCCAGCCTGACCAAAGCAGCCTGGATGGATGGTGCAGTGGAGGTCAGCAGCTTTGGGGTCATTGAAAGAACCTGGATCCAGTGTCTCAATGACCACCTAAGATCTGCAAGGATGAGTGAGGAAATGTACAAAATGGAAGTTTTGGGAAGGCTCCATTAGTGTTTTGTATTGTATACGGCCCGAAAGTGTGAAAAGGCATGATGCACAAATGACATTCAACGTGGCTTCGAGGCCAAAGGAGGTGTGTTTGTGGTGAGGGGCGGGGCTGATGTGGCAAGTGTGAAAGGCACGCTGATTAGTGGATGCAAGTCATTGTGCAATCTGTGCAACCTCTGGAGTTCTCAGGCCATAAATCTGATTCTACAGGAGATTCAAAATAATTGCACTGTTGCACTTTAATTGCAGAAGAGGGTACACAATGCCAGACAGAGAAGCCGGACCAGAGGCAGTACCTAACCTGGCCATCCTAACACCCGTAGAGGAGGAGGTGGTGGAACTGGCAGCAAAGGACTAGAGCCCGTTGATTGGTAGAGGTAGATAGGAGGAAGGCCCCAGTATGGTGAGATTTCAAGGGGCATTCTTCACAATTGAAAGGTTGATGTGTTAAGAGGGCTAAGGGGAGGTTGCATGATGTATAAACATAAGAAATAGGAACAGGAGTAGACCATTCAGCCCCTCGAGCCTGCTCTACCATTCAATAAGATCATGGCTGATCATCTTGTGTTTCGATTTCCACATTCCCACCTAACCCTGATAACCTTTGATTCCCTTGCCTAACAAGAATCTATCCACCTCTACCTTAAAAGTATTCAATGACCCCAATTCCACCACCTTCTGAGGCTGAGTTCCATAATCGCACAACCCTCTGAGAGAAAAAAATTCTCCTCATCTCTGTCCGAATAGGGCGACCCCTAATTTTAAAACAGTGCCCCCTTGCTCTGGACTCACCCACAAGAGGAAACATCCTTTCCACGTCCACCTTGTCAAGGCAGTTCTGGATCTTGTACACTTCAATCAAATCACCCCTCACTCTTCTAAACTCCAGTGGAAACAAGCCCAGTTTGTCCAACCTTTCCTCATAAGACAACCCACTCATTCCAGGTATCAATCTAGTAAACCTCCATTGAACTGCCTCCAATGCATTTACATCCTTCCTTAAATAAGGAGACCAAAACTGCACACAGTATTCGAGGTGCGGTCTCACCAATGCCCCGTATAACTGAAGCATAACATCCTTACTTTTATGTTCAATCCCCTCTCGTAATAAAGGATAGCATTCCATTCGCCTTCTTAATTACTTGCTGTACCTGCATACTAACTTTTTGTGACTCATGTACTAGAACACCTAGATCCCTCTGTTCCTCAGAATTATGCAGCCGTTCTCCATATAAGTAATACTCTGCTTTTTTGTTCTTCCTTCCATGTGAACAACTTCATATTTTCCCATATTAAACTCCATTTTCCACATTAAACTCCATTTGCCAGATCCTTGCCCACTCACTCAACCTATCTATATCCATCTGCAACCTCCTCATGTCCTCTTCACAACATATTTTCCTACATATCTTTGTGTCATCTGCAAATTTAGCTACCATGTCTTCACTCCCCTCATCTAAGTCATTGATGTAAATCATAAAAAGTTGAGGCCCCAGTACAGACCCCTATGGGACTCCACTTGTCACATCCTGCCAATCAGAAAAAGACCTTAATGCATACTCTCTGCTTTCTCCCAGCCAGCCAATCTTACATCCATGCTAATATGTTACCCCCTACACCATGCACTTTTATTTTTCATAATAATCTTTGATGTAGCACCTTATCAAATGCCTTCTAGAAGTCCAAGTACAGTACGTTTGTAGGCTCCCCTTTATCCACTGCGCATGTTACTCCTTCAAGAAACTCCAATAAATTGGTTAAACATGATTTCCCTTTCACAAAACCGTGCTGACTCTTCCCGATTGCCTTGAGCTCTTCTAAGTACCCAGCTATAATCTCCTTAATGGTCGATTCTAATAACTTGCCCACGACAGACGCCAAAGTAATTGGCCTATAGCTTCCCCTTTTCTGCCTCCCTTCCTTCTTGAACAGAGGGGTTATATTTGCTCCTTTCCAATCTGATGGAGCCTTTCCTGAATCTAGCAAATTTTGGAAAATTGACACCCAGCGCATCGACTACCTCATTAGCCACTTCTTTTAAGACCCTACGATGTAGTCCATTGGGACTCGGAGACTTGCCAGACCGCAACTCCATCAATTTGCTCAGTACTGTTTCTCCAGTGATTTCAATTTCACCAAGTTCCTTTCTCCTGTTCACCTCCTGATTTGCAGCTATTACTACAATGTTTTTTGTATCCTCTATAATGAAGACAGAGGCAAAATATTTGTTCATTTCTTCCGCCATTTCCTTATTATCTACTACTAACTCCCCACTGTCACTCACTAGAGGACCAATGCTCACTTTACTTACTCCTTTCCTTTTTAAACACTTATAGAAACTCTTGATATCTATTTTTACATTTCTAGCTAGCTTCCTCTCATACTCTAATTTCTTTCTCCTGATTAACCTTTTAGTCATTCTCTGCCGTTCTTTATATTCTGCCCAATCATCTGTCCTGCCACTTATCTTTGCGGAGTTGTATGCTTTTTACTTAAGTATGATGCTTTCCTCAACTTCTTGAGTTAACCATGAATGGGGGGCTCTCCCCTTAGAATTTTTCTTTATAGTAGGAATGTTCTTGTTCTGAATACTCTGAAATATCCCCATAAATGTCTGCCACTGCTTCTCTATTGATCTATCCTCTAGCCTAGTTTCCCAGTTCACTTCAGATAGCTCTGCTTTCATCCCCACATAGTTGCCCTTATTTAAGTTTAAGATACTAGTCTTAGACCTGCTCTTCTCCCTTTCAAACTGGATGGAAAATTCAATCATATTGTGGCCGCTGCCACCTAGGGGTGCCTTTACTCTGAAGTAATTAATTAATCCTGTCACGTTACACAATACCAAGTCCGATATAACCTGCTCTCTGGTTGATTCCAGAACATGCTGCTCTAAGAAACTATCTCAAAAGCATTCTAAGGACTCCTCATCCAGGCTACTACTGCCAATCGGATTTTTCCAGTTTATGTGTAGATCAAAATCACCCATGATTATTGCCGTCCCTTTATCACAAGCACACAATATTTTCTCTTGAATACATGTCCTACACTGTGGCTACTTTTAGGGGCTCATAGACCACTCCCACTAATGCCCTACTATTCGTCATCTCCACCCAAACTGATTCTACATCCTGATCTCCTGAACCAAGGTCATCTTTAACTCTTGTACCAATGCCCTCTTTGATTAACAGTGCTACCCCTCCACATTTACCTAGCTTCCTATTCTTCTTGAACATTATGTGCCCTTCAATATTAAGGACCCAATCTTTGTCATCCTCCAGCCATGCCTCCATAATTGCTATCAGATCATATTTATTTACTTCAATGTGGGCCATCAATTCATTGACTTTGTTATGAATGCTACATGCATTTAGATAGAGAGCCTTCAGTTTTGTCATTTTGTTACTTTTGTAACATCTAGTGTTGACTGTTGATGTATTCTTAGGTTTTTTTCTCTCTGTCCCTTCCTGCCATTCTGTGACCCTCATTTCTCATATTACCATTTTGTTCTCTTGTTTTGACTCTACACCTTCAATTGCTACCTCACCTAAGCTTGATCCCTCACCCCTCTTGTTTAGTTTAAAACCCTCTCTGCTTCCCTAGTTACGCGATTTGCAAGGACACTCGTCCCAGCATTGTTCAGGTGTAAACTGTCCCAACAGTACAGACCCCACTTTGCCCAGCACTGATGCCAGTGCCCCACAAACCAGAACCCACTTCCCACACCAGTCTTTAAACCATGCATTCGTCTCTCTAATCTTATTTTCCCTTTGCCAATTTGCATGTGGCTCAGGTAATAATCCAGAGATTATTACCTTTGAGGTTCTGCTTCTTAATTTGGTACCTAGCTCCTCATACTGACTTTGCAGAACCTCTTTCCTAGTTCTACCTATGTCATTGGTACCTACATGGATCACGACAACTGGATTCTCCCCCATCTACTGCAAGTTCCTCTCCAGCCATGAGCAGATGTCCTGGCACCGGGCAGATAACACAGCCGTCTGGACTCTTGCTCTTTGCTGCAGAGAACACTGTCAATCCCCTGACTATACTATCCCTTACTACCACTACATTCCTTTTAGCTCCCCCCGCTTGAACGGCTTCCTGTACCACAGTGCCATGACCAGCCTGCTCATCCATTTTGCAGACTTCACTTTCATCCACACAGGTTGTGTACACCTCAAACCTGTTTGACAATTGCAAAGTCCGAGGCTCCTCCACAACTGCCTGTTCAGTCCCATTACCTGCCTCACTGACAGTCACATCCTCCTACACCTCACTGCTGAGCAAAACAGATGACCCTCTTCTAAGAGGTGTGACTGTCTTCTGGAACAAAGTATCTAGGTATTTCTCCCCCTCCTTATGTTGCACAGTGTCTGCATTTCAGCTTCCAGATCAATAATCCTAGTCCAGAATTCCTCAAGTTGCTTACACTTCCTGCAGACGTGTTTGTCATGGATCGCCTTGGCATCCAAAAGCTCCCACGTCTCACTGCTGCAACATAACATTCTAACTTATGCTATTCAATTTACTTTAATTACTTTCTTCCTATGTATGCTACAATTTACTGTGTTTATTAAATGCCAGTATCACTGACAACCAAAAGTTATATGCTTAACTACAAGGTATGTCTTTGCGCTCTTTTATCCTGTGTCTCTGCTGCTCTCCTTGCACTCTTTTATCCTGTGTCTCCACTCTCCTTGCGCTCTTTTATTCCTGTGTCTCCGCTGCTCTCCTCGCGCATTTATCCTGTGTCTCCGCTCTCTTTGGGCTTTTTTATCCTGTATCCTGGTTGGTGTTATAAATGAGTTATGATGGTTTGTGGTTTTGAGGGCTCCCATGCATCGTTGAATAATGAGTGAATGAGAAAATTTCAAATTGCAAACAATGAGTAAGACCCCGCAATGCATGCCAATGTGAAGGCTTAGCTCTGTGTTCTCACCTCGAGCATTGAAGATAGTCCTAACCATCCCTTTTAATGTTTCCTTCACAGGTGCAACATTGATTGCTGCTGCCTCAAGCCCTGAGGATCCCACACTAACTTCTGAGGATGAAGATGAAGCCTCAGAGGGTGCAGCATCACATCCTTGCTCTGAACCCAGCAACAACGCCGATACAAGCAGCTTGATGGGTGTTTAGGCCTTGGAAATAAGGGAACCATGATCTGGTGAGGGCACATCACAATCCTGCAGCTGCCAGAGACTGAGATGGAGCAGGTCACTGGTAGTCAGAGGAATGCAGGAGGAGAGTCTGATGCTGAGTCCCAGTCAGACGATGAGCCTATGGGCTCGTCCATAAGTTGGCAGATGCTGAACGTCCAGTGGGAGGTGCGTGGAAATGTGGAGATACCAGAGGGGTTGCGTGTTCTGGCATGGACTTTGGACGCGACCATCCAGGCCTTGAGCACTGTGAGCACCCACTTGTTAGAATGCATGTCTTCCTCCATTGACATCTACCCTGCAATATGGAAAATCGCCCAAGTATGTTCTGTCAACAAGAAGCAGAACAAATCCATTGGCCAATTTCCCACCCCATAAATCTACTCTCAATCATCAGTAAAGTGATGGAAGGTGGCGTCAACAGTGCTATCAAGTGGCACTTACTCAGCAATAACCTGCTCACCGACGCTCAGTTTTGGTTCCACCAGGGCCACTCAGCTCCATGACTTCATTACAGCCTTGGTCCAAACATTGACAAAGGAGGTGAAGCCCAGAGGTGAGGTGAGAGTGACTACCCTTGACATCAAGGCAGCATTTGACCAAGTGTGGCATCAAGGAGCCCGAGCAAAACTGGAGTCAATGGGAGTCAGGAGGAAAACTCCCAACTGGTTGGAATCATACCAAGCACAAAGGAAGATGGTTGTGGTTGTTAGAGATCAATCATCCCAGAACATCGCAGCAGGAGTTCCTCAGGTTAGTGTCCACGGCACAACCATTTTCAACTGCTTCATCAATGACCTTCCTCCATCAACAGCAACATTCATGACTCCTCAGATACTGAAGCAGTCTGTGTCCATATGCAGCCAGACCTGAACAACATTCAAACTTGGGCTGATAAGTTGCAAGTAACATTCATACCACATAAGTGCCAGGCAATGACCATGTCCAACGAGAGTGAATCTAACCATCTCCCCTTGACATTCAATGGCATTACCATCGCTGAATCCCCCACTATCAACATCCTGGGGGTTACCATTGACCAGAAACTGAACTGGACCAGTCATTTAAATACTGTGGCTACAAGAGTAGGTCAGAGGCTGGAAATTCTGTGGAGAGTAGCTTGCCTCCTGACTCCCCAAAGCCTGTCCACAATCTACAAGTCACAAGTCAGGAGTTTGATGGAATACTTTCCACTTTCCTGGATGAGTGCAGCTCCCACTACATTCAAGAAGCTCAACACCATCCAGGAGAAAGCAGCCTGCTTGATTGGCACCCCATCCATCACCTCCAACATCCACTCCCTCCACCACCGATGCACAGTAGCAGAAGTGTGTATCATCTACAAGATGCACTGCAGGAATTCACCAAGGCTCCTTAGACAGCACCTTCCAAACCAGTGATCTCTACCATTTAGAAGGACAAGGGCAGCAGAAGCATGGGAACACCACCACCTGGAAGTTCCCGTCCAAGCCATTCACCATCCTGACTTGGAAATATATCGCTGTTCCTTCACTGTCACTGGGTCAAAATCCTGGAACTCCCTAACAGTACTATGGGTGTGCCTATACCAGCTTTCAAGAAGGTAGCTCACCACCATCTTCTCAAGGGTAATTAGGGATGGACAATAATTGCTGGCCTAGCCACATCCCATGAAAAGAATTTTTAAAAAATCACTGAAGCAATCATGGGGCTGCATTCTGACCTGCACTCCATTACCTTGTTTCTGAGCTCCAAGGCCCAGAGCCAGAGCGATAGGGAACAAGAGCCCGAAGTCACTTCCAGCTCCTAGGCCCTCTCAGGAAAGCAGTCAGGACCAAATGGACATCACCACAGATGGTAGGCAGCAGCTGAGGGTGCTTCTGATGGGAACAGCCTCTTCCCCATCCTTCAGCCATTGGCACGGCTACCTTCAAGTGCCGTGGTAACAGATGAGCCTCCTGCCACTGAGTAGGAGACTCCCCACCATACCCAGCCCTCATGGCCCCAGGTGACCGTAGGACGGCTGTCAAAGTCTTTGCAGAAAAGGAGGCCTAAGGATCAATAGGCTGTCTCCATGGCAGCTGGCAGCAAGTGGAGAGCATCACGCTGCAGTCATGTACACATGGGTGAATTTAAAGTTTGGATCATTTGCACAGGTTGAGGTTCTGTGTACTAAAATTTGTTTGAACATCTCACAAAAGATAACTGCTTTATCTATTGTGTATGCGAATGCACAGAGATGGTTTTGTTGGTGGTGTTATTTGAATGAGTAATCATGTGCATCCAAATGAGTGACATAGTTTGGGTGTTTGAGATTGTCCGAGATGATGATCTGATTTTCTTGTGCTGAGGGAAGGAGAAGGAGGAAATACTGTCCATGCTGATGAGATGTTTGGATGGACTGAACTACTGGAATCTTCTCAGGATTAATGCCGCCTTTGTTTCACACCCACCCAGACTCTCCCTGGCAGGGGGTTCCACATCTGGCTGTGGCGGTTCACCCTCCACTTTCTCTATATCCTCATCAGAGTAATGGATTGTCTCCCATGGATCATCCTCAGAGTGGAGTCCCCTCTCTGCAGCACCAGGTTGTGGATCGTACAACAAACAACCATCATGAGAAACACTATCAAAAGCACATACTGGAGACATCTGCCAAATCAGTCAAGGCATTTTAAAAAAAATTCTTTCATGGGTTGTGGATGTTGCTCACTAGGTCAACATTTATCGCCAACCCTAATTGCCCTTGAGAAGGTGGTGGTGAGCTGCCTTCTTGAACCGCTGCAGTCCATGAGGTGGATCTAAATCTCATTTTGAGCAGAGAATGGTCTGCTTGATGATGGCCCTCGTCATGCTGTGACTCTCATTGTATTGGCGCTCAGGTGCAGTCCTGGGACAGGAACAGGTGACATGAGGCACTTCTTCAAAGGGTCATCCAACAGTCGTCCTTCCAATGCATCAGTTTCTCAAACAGGCCTGGCACCTGGGAGTACCTGAGGATGTACAAATCATGGCTGGTCCACGGGTACCTTGCACACACATGCATTACATGCTGCTGGTGGTCGCAGACTGCCTGGACATAGATTTAGTGGTAGCCCTTTCTGATATTGAATGCCCCTGGCTATCCAGCTGGTGCCATGGTGGCAATGTGAGTGCAATCAATTATGCCTTACGCCTGTGAGCAACCTACCATTTCCGCAAAGTCTCTGGTTCTTTCCATCTGACTATTATTGCCAGTGGTGAAGGCAATGCATCGCTCTGCAAGGCAAAACATGGCATCTGTAAAGACCTTAATGCAGTGTTATTCTGCAGGCTGCATTTTGCCACTCAGGTCTTCGCAGGCGCCCTGAAATGACCCTGACGTGAAAAAATTCAGCGCCATTGTGACTTACGATGCCACAGGCATTTGATGGCCAGCTGTTACACAGAGATGTCACTGTGGCTTGTGAAAAGTGAAGTCTCCATTGGCACTGTCAATCGTTTGCAGGTATGTCATGCGAATCCTGTAAAAAACATTGACAGGGTGTGGCCTGCTCTTGTGCTTCTTTGCCTGCTGCAGCCTGCCCTCAGCAATGCCTTGCTCCTCTGCGGCTTGTCCTCCATCATCCACTTCCTATGGCTCCTGCCCCTGTCCTGCTGCCCTCCTCCATCTCCTTCTTCCTCGTCCTCCTCACTGGCGGAGGTATCTGCAAGAGAATAAACTCTGCCCATTTTGGACTCAGCGTGAATGCTGCAGGGATGTTAGAATACAGTGTCTGCCGCTTTGAAGACACTATAATGATCAATATTCCTGGTACTGTCAAGGGATTCATGCACTTCGAGGATTAATGAATGGAAAGCCTGTCAGCAGCCTCACCTGCTAAAGTCAAGCATCAACCCACCTCCAGCCTTTATACCTGCCCTTTCCGCCATCATTGAAAAAAACGAGGTTCCCATCTGGCATGTTTCACATGCAGGCAACGTATTGTGGCATTGAGGACATATTTTTTCTGTTGATTGGACTGCTAATAGGCTTAAACAATTGGTAATTGTTCATCTGAAAATGGCAGGCGGGCTCCTGATTTCGCAGCCTGCCTGCTCACTATTATTGCCGACTGGTGTAACCCGACATTACCACGGAAGATATTACACTTCCTCGGAACTAAAATAGTCCTGTTTTGCAATGTAAATCATTCCATCGGGTCGACTCTGGATTTCGGGAGAGAAATCCAATCAGTCCCACTCCCCGCTCTATCCCTGTCGCCCTGCAATTTTATTTTCCTCTAGTGCCCATCCAATTTCCTTTTGAAATCATTGATCCTCTCCACTTCCACCACCCTTTAGGCAGTGAGTTCCAGGTTATTACCACTCACTGTGTAAAAATGTTCTTTGTCACATCCCTCCTCCATCTCTTGCCCAAAACCTTAAACCTGTGTCCCCTAAAACCTTGTACCATTAGCTATTGGGAACAGATTTTCTTTGTCTACTATAATAATTATGGTTTTATTTAGTGTGTAATGTACTTTTAAGAATAATATTTGTCAGGGAAGATCACATGATCTGTAGCAACCAATAGGAGAGTAGAACAGGCTACCTTCGCAGTCAGTGTAGAGATAGAGTTGGAGTTGAAAGCACACGTGTAGTTGCTGCTGAATATAATGTAAATAAACTTAATGTTTCCCCACTTAATAAGTGTCTGCAGATCAACTCTTATACAAATAGGCAACTCGGCCACCCTACAACCATCTGGCGATGAGGATAAAATAGGATTAAACAGAAGAAATCAAGTTAGAAAGAAATTGGCACTATACCTCGCCCAGTGATTGTAAGTAGCAAGCTCCATTAGAATTGAAGAAGTTATCGTCTCTCAAAATGCCACAATTTGGGAGAATTTATCCTCTGATCCAGCCACAGATGATTGGTCTCAATACATAGAAAGCCTCACTTTCTTATTTCAAATGAATGAGATTACAGGGGAAGAGAAGAGGCGAGCAATCCTCTTGAGTACTTGTGGGAGCAAAACCTACGGTTTGATTTGAAGTTTGATGGCATCCAGTGTCCCAGATTCAAAGAATTTCGATGAATTGGTGGACCTCGTGAAGGGACATTTTCAACCTGTGCCGTCAGTCACCATAGAGTCATAGAGGTCTACAGCACAGAAAAAGGCCATTTGGCCCATCGAGTCTGCACTGGTCAAACAAGTACCTAACTATTCTAATCCCATTTTCCAGCACTAGGCTCATAGCCTTGTATGCCATGGCATCGCAAATGCACATCCAAACACTTCTTAAATGTTATGAGGGTGTCTGCCTTACCACCCTTTCAGGCAGTTATTTCCTGATTCCCACCACCCTCTGGGTGAAAAAAATCTTCCTCACATCCCCTCTAAACCTCCTGCCCCTTACCTTAAATCTATGCCCGCTGGTTATTGATCCCTCCACCAAGGGGAAAAGTTCCTTCCTGTTTTCCCTATCTATGCCCCTCATAATTTTATACACCTCAATCATGTCCCTGCTCAATCTCCTGTGCTCCAGGGAAAATAACCCCAGTTTATCCGATCTCCCCTCATAAATAAAGTTCTCCAGCCCAGGTAACATCCTGGTAAATCTCCTCTGCACTCTCTCAAATGCAGTCACATCCTTCCTATAATGCATGCAATACTCTAGCTGTGGCCTAACCAGCATTTTATACAGTTCCAGCATAACCTCCCTGCTCTTATATTCTATGCCTCGGCTAATAAAGGCAAGTATCCCAAGTGGCCTTCTTAACCACTTTATCTACGTGTCCCGCTACCTTAAGGGACCGGTGGACATGCACACCAAGGTGCCTCTGATCCTCGGTACTTCCCAGGGTCCTACCATTCATCGTGTATTCCTGTGCCTTGTTTGTCCTGCCCAAGTGCACCACCTCACACTTATCCGGATTAAATTCCATTTGTCACTGATCAGCCCATCTGACCAGCCTGTCTATATCCTCCTGTAATCGAAGGCTATCCTCATCACTATTTACCATCCCACCAATTTTCGTGTCATCTGCGAACGTACTGATCAACCCTCTTACATTCAAGTCTAAATCATTTTTATATACCACAAACAGCAAGGGACCCAACACCGATCCCTGTGGAACCCCACTGGAGACAGGCATCCAGTCACAAAAACACCCCTCAACCATCACCCTCTGCTTTCTGCCACTCAGCCAATTCTGGATCCAATTTGCCGAATTGCCTTGGATCCCGTGGGCTCTTACGTTCGTTATCAGTATCCCATGCAGGATCTGACCAAAAGCCTTGCTGAAGTCCAAGTAGATTATGTCAAATGCATTCCCTCATCTATACACCTGGTCACCTCTTCGGAAAATTCAATCAAATTGGTCAGACATGACCTCCCCTTAACAAAACCATGCTGACCGTCCTTGATTAATCCCTGCCTCTCCAAGTGTGGATTAATTCTGTCCCTCAGAATTGCTTCCAATAGTTTCCCCACCACTGAGGTTAGACTGACTGGCCGGTAGTTCCCTGGTTTATCCCTTCCTTCCTTCTTGAATAACGGTACCGCATTGGCTGTCCTCCAGTCCTCTGGCACCTCTCGTGTGGCCAGAGAGGTATTGAAAATTATTTCTAGCACCCATGCTATCTCCTCCCTTGCCTCACTCAACAGCTTGGGATATATTTCATCCAGGCCTGGAGATTTATCCAATTTTAAGCCTGCCAGACCACTTAGAATTTCCTCCCTTTCTATGCTAATTTCTTTAATTTTATCACAGTCCTTCTGCCTGATTTCCATACCCAAGTTGTCCCTCTCACTTGTGAACACCGACGCAAAGTATTCATTTAGAACCCTACCTATGTCTTCTGGCTCCACAAACAATTACCACTATGGCCCTTACTGGGCCCTACTCTTTCCCTAGTTATCCTCTTACTCTTAATGTACGTGTAAGATAACTTTGGATTTTTCTTTATTTTACCTGCCAATGCTTTTTCATGCCCCCTTTTTGCTCTCCTAATTTCCTTTTTAAGTTCCTCCCTACACATTCTATACTCCTCTAGGGCTTCCGCTGTTTTGAGCCCTCGGTATCTGCCATTAGCTTCCTTTTTTCTTCCCCTCTTTTTCCTCTCCCCTGTGCAGCTGAGTCACTCACAGTGCCATAAGCCTGGCTGCACTCCCCAGAGGAACCGTCACTCTCACCGTTTTCCAACACAGAAAAATGGTTCTTGAGCAAGACGCACCCTGGGGATTTCCTGACTACCTGCCTGACACCTTTATTCTGACTGATGGTCACCCATTCCCTCTCTGTCTGCACTTCCATAAGCTGTGGGGTAACCGTGTCTAAACACGTGCTATCCACGAAACTCTCAGCCTTGCGGATGCACCTCAATGCTTCCAGCAGCCACTCAAGCTCTGAAACTCAGAGCTCAAGTAGCTGCAACTAGTGGCACACGTGGTCGGTCAGAGCGCAAGGAGCATCTAGGACTTCCCACATGTTGCAGGCAGTACATAACATGGGACTGAGCTGGCCTGTCATGTCTCTAGTTTAAAAAAAAGCCCTTTAAGTTAAATATGGTAAAAAAGTTAAATTATTTATGTGCTTCAACTAAAACCTTGAACTCCTATCTTTCTTTCGCTTAATCTATTTTAAACTGGAGAAAAAACTGGAGAACACTTACCCACTACTCACCAATCAGCTCTCACCTTTGTGCTGACGTCACTTTTTGAAGCTTCCCCACACTTGCACTGGTTCTGACCTCTCTGCCGCTCTCTCGCGCTATCTTGTGATGTCACTTGTTATTTTCAACAAAAACTTACTGCAGGACACTCTTCTCAGACTGCTTCACTGTGATGCTGACTGCAGGACACTCTTTCCAGACTGCTTCACTGCGATGCTGACTGCAGAACGCTCTTCCCAGACTGCTTCACCGTGATGCTGACTGCAGGACGCTCTTCCCAGACTGCTTCACCGTGATGCTGACTGCAGGACACTCTTCCTAGACTGCTTTACTGCGATGCTGACTGCAGGAAACTCTTCCCACGATGCAGAGGTTCAGGTTTAATTCGCGAAATAGAGCCCGGGTGAGACAATTGCATGCTACGTGGCAAATTTGCAGCAGCTAATGAAACATTGTAAGTTTGGTACGACTCTGAACAACATGCTCAGGGATCGTTTAGTGTGTGGTGTGAAAGAGGACACTATTCAGAAAAGATTATTGTCTGAAGTGAATCTGGATTTCAAGAAGGCACTAGAGATAGCGCTGGCCATGGAAAGTGTTATAAGAGATTCACAAGCACTACAGGGTGCACAAAATGGTACTGTCCTCCATATCGGGTGGGAAACCTCAGCTGAGAGTGGCGCGAAAAAGCGCGACTGCTGAGAAGTGGGAAACAGTCCCTGCTAGCCAAAGAATAAAGAAAAATAACAACAGCAAAATTGAAGAATAATTTTCATGGCGGCGGAAACAATCAGTCTTTTAGTGATTGGCAGTTTAAAAAAATTGAATGCTACTATTGTCACAGAAATGGACATATAATGAGGTAGTGCAAGGGAAGATTCAAGCACGCTTGTAAACAAAAGAAGCCCAATGGAACCTACAATGTAGAAGAGGCTGAAACAACAATTCTGACATTTATTCGTTGTTTAACCTGAAAACTGAAAAGACAGAAGCAACATTTGTCACAGGGAAAGTAAATGGCAATCCTGTTAAAATGGAAGTAGACACGGGAGCTTCCACTACCGTAACTGGGGAACATACTTTCAGATATTTGAATTATGGTGAACTTCAGATAAATTTGGAACAAACAATGGCCAAACTAAAAGCATACACAGGTGAAGACATTCAAGTAAAAGGCATAAGCAGAGTAACTGTCCATTATGGAAACCAATTGGCACAGCTATCCATGATGGTGGTAGCAGGTGAAGGGCCAAACCCCTTGGGTGAGATTGGTTAAAGGAGATTAAGTTAGACTGGTCTGAAATCTTCCAGTTGAGAGCAGGTGCGCTACCAGAGCTACTTAGAAAGTATGCCACCGTCTCCAAGGACAAACTGGGAAAAATCCAGGGCCTGCAGGCCAAGATCTATGTGGATCTGGAAGCAACTCTCGCTTCATGAAGGTGAAACTGGTGCCATATGCCCTGAGAGAGAAGGTCGACGCTGAGCTGAACAGGCTAGAGAAACTGGGTGGAGAAGCTGTTCAGTTCTCAGAGTGGGCAGCACCCATAGTCCCCATCCTTAAACCCGAGCAAAGCATCCAAATTTGTGGGGACTACAAACTAACGGTTAACAAAGTAGTCAAACTGGACAGGTACCCCATTCCAAAAATTTAAGACCTGTATGCCAAGCTGGCAGGAGGCCTAACATACACAAAGCTTGACCTGAGTCATGCTTATCAACAACTAGAATTGGATAATGCATCCCAGGAATTTGTCACAATTAATAGTCACAAAGGATTGTACCAATATACACGATTGCCTTTCGGTGTCTCCTCAGCTTGTACCATCTTTCAGAGAACAATGGAAAGCTTACTGCAGTGACAGACCCAGGCTGTAGTCTATTTACACGATGTATTGGTGACAGGATTCACTGAAGAAGAGCATTTGGCAAACTTAGAAGAAATCTTAAAATGTTTCTTGCAAGTTGGAGTGCGTTTAAAAAAAAGAAAAGTGCACATTCCAAGTGAGGGAGGTAATCTATTTGGGTCACCAGCTAGATTCACAGGGCCTCCACTCAGTTGAGGAGAAAGTGAGGGTCATAAGAGAGGCACCTGCGCCAAAGAACACCTCAGAGCTCAAATCATTCCGAGGAATGATCAACTATTATGGGTGGTTCTTACCCAATTTGTCTACAGTGCTGGCCCCCTTGCATTCTCTAATCAAAAAGAACCAACGTTGGTCTTGGTTGAATAAATGTCAGAAAGAAGCTTTCATAAAGGTGAAACAACTGTTGCACTCATCCAATCTATTAGTGCATTATTACCAGACAAAAGAATTGGTGCAGATATGTAATGCATCTCCCATCTTATCGGATGGATGAAGGCATGGAACGGCCAATAGGTTATGTGTCAAGAACAGCACCCAAAATTACCACAGCAGAAAAGGGATACTCACAGATAGAAAGAGAAGGCCTGTCCATCATCTTTGGTATCAAGAAATTCCACCAGTACATACACATTTCATTTCACAATTGTTTCAAATCACAAACCATTGCTAGGATTGTTTAGTGAGGACAAGGCTATGCCACCCATAGCTTCAGCAAGAATACAATGATGGGCCTTAATCCTGGCAGCATACAAATACACTTTTGTACATAGGCCTAGCAATCAAATCGCAAACACTGATGCTCTTAGTCATTTGCCTTTACAAGAAAATGATGAGGACGGCCTAGTTCCGCAGGAACTTGTCTTACTGTTAAATTTCTTAGATTCCTCGTTGGTATGTGCTCAACAGATCAGAGACTGGACAAGTTGGGACCCAGTCCTATCTCAAGCACGAGAACAAGTGCTACATGGTTGGTCCCAGGGGCCTAAGAAATTTAACAGTAAGACAAGTTCCTGTGGAACTAGGCCGTCCTCATCATTTTTCTTGTAAAGGCAAATGACTAAGGGCATCGGCATTTGCGATTTGATCGCTAGGCATATGTACAAAAGTATCTGATTAAATGAAACCGTACTTCAACAGAAAGCATGAAATAACCAGCCAGGATAGCATCCTATTGTGGGGCGCATGAGTCTTATTTCCTCCAAAGGAAGGGAGTCACTTTTAGTTGAACTACAAAGTGCCCATCCAAGAATTTCCCGAATGAAGACCATAGCACACAGCCATTCGCGGTGGCCAGGGATGGATGGCGAAATAGAGAGTTTGGTAAAGCACTGTGTGCAATGTCAGCAACTGCAAAAGTTGCCAGTGACAGCTCCATTACACCCATTGGAGTGGCCAGGTATACCCTGGGTGCAGTTACACATTGACTATGTTGGACCTTTCCTGGGAATGATGCTTCTGCTCATTGTCGATGCCCATTCAAAATGGCTAGATATATATGAGGTGAAGCCACTAACGTCAGGCGCTACAATTGAGCAACTAAATCAGAGTTTTGCTATTCACGGCCTATCAGAAGTCGTCATTTCAGATAACGGCACGGCATTTACAAGTGCTGAGTTTCAACGGTTTATCAGCCTCAACGGTATCACTCGTGAAGACTGCACTGTACCACCCTTCCTCAAACAGAGAGGCCGAAAGAGCAGTTCAAATGTTTAAGGCAGGCATGAAAAAGCTAACTGGTGATTCCTTGGCAACCAAGCTAGCACACTTTCTTTATCATTACAGGGCTACCCCTCATACAAAAACAGGTGCTACACCTGCGGAGTTATTGTTGAAACGCCAGTCTCTGGATGAGATTGAGCTTAATAATACTGAATTTAGAGGGGAAGGTGGAAAGGAGTCAGGAAAGCTAGAAAACTAGACATGGCTGGCATAGTTGTGAGAGGAAATTTACTGTGGGAGAGCCAGCATACGTGAAAAACTTCGGGGAAGGACCAAAGTGGTTACCGGGTGAAATAAGTGTGGTGGCTGGACCTTTATCTTACTACGTGGAGGTGGAAGGCCGGATCATCCGTAAACATGCGGACTATTTAAGGAAGAGAAAGACTATTCACCATGATATGGTTCCACCAGTGACCATGACCGGTCTACGTTTCCTGTTGAAGATGCTCAACCCAGAACTGACATGTCTGATGTCTCTGTAAGAGTTGAGGATACAGAATTGCAAGTGCCCACCAAAGCACCTGATGTTCAGGCAACTTCGGAAAAGGAGGTACCTGACAAACAATCTGAAGATGTGGAGCTGCGTTCCACATGTACCAGGAAACTACTTAAAAGAATGAACTTGTAAATTTCTTACCCAATGTAAATATTATGCTGCCTTGAAAAATGTGTACTTGTAAATATTTGTTTTCGGGAATAGTTTATTAGTACAGCATGTTCTGGAGCCAACCAGAGAGCAGGCTATTCTAGGCCTGGAATTGTGCAATGAGATGTGATTAATTAATGATCTCATAGGGCAGGATTTTACAGCCTGTGGGCGGGCGCGTGCCCAACCCGATTGGGCATAAAATCATGTGCGATGACGTCCGGCAAGTGTCCCGGCATCATCGCGCACTTTTGCAATCTTTTGGTCGGCGGGTGCGTGTGAGAGTCAGCAGCGCGCCCACCAACAAATAAGAGATCTATTAAGTCCTTTAAGCAAGTAATTAATTTGCATTTTTCACTGTCCATTCAACCGTTTGGTTGGCGGGCAGGCGAATAGGCCAGACGGCCTTTGCATTTTTTACGAAACCTCATCCATGGGCGGGACGAGGTTTCCAACGGCAAATTTTAAAAAAACCCAAACAAATTTTTTAACTTCATTTTAAACATGCCCCTCTTCATGTTACTGAGTCACATGTGAGGACATGTTTATATCATTTCTAAAATTTTATTTTCCTTTGTACAATTCTTCAGGTCCCTGAGGCAGCACTGTGCCCTCAGGGAGCTTTCAGCACACGCTCCCCCGTGCATGCGCAGACTTCCGCTCTTGTCCTCCTCCGCCCCCCACCCCAGCTGTGCTGAGCGTTTCAGTGCACCATTCACGCTGGCTGACCGTTAATTGGCCAGCCAGCATTAATTTGTGATCGGGGGCTGATCGTGGGCAGCAGACTTTTTCCCGGCCGCTCCCGGGCCTGCCCGCTGTACCTGCCTGACGAACAGAAAATCCTACCCATAGTGAAGGCACCGTGGTAGCAGCGACCATAATATGATTGAATTTTACATTCAGTTTGTGGGAGAGAGGAGTGGGTCTGAGATTAGGTTTTTCAGCTTAAATAAGGGCAATTATGAGGACATGAAAGCAAAGCTGGCTAAAGTCATTTGGCAAATTAGGTTAAGGGATAGGTCAATGGAGATCAGTGGTTAATATTTAAGGGGATATTTCAGAATGCACAGAATAGAGACATTCCAACGAGTAAGAAAAAGTCAAGGGACAGACACACCATTCATGGTTAAAAAGAAAGGTTAAAGATAGTATCAAACTTAAAGAAAAAGCCTTTAATTGTGCAAAGATCAGTGGAAGGCTGGAAGATTGGAAAAAATTTTCCAGAAAACAGGAAACTACAGGCCAGTTAGCTTGACGTTTGTCGTGGGGAAGCTATTAGAACCAATCATTAAGGGGGTTACAGCTGGGCACTTAGAAGAGCTCAAGGCAATCGGGAAGAGTCAGCACGGTTTTGTGAAAGGAAAATCATGTTTAATCAATTTACTGGAATTTTTTGAAGGAGTAACATGTGCAGTGGATAAAGGGGAGAAGTTCTGTACTTGGATTTCCGGAAGGCATTTGATGGGGTGCCACATCGTGGGTTATTGCAGAAAATGTGGGTGCATGGTGTAGGGGGTAGCATTTTGGCATGGATGGAAGATTGGCTGGCAGGCAGAAAACGGAGAGTATGCGTAAATGGGTCTTTTTCTGATTGGCAGGATGTGACGAGTGGAGTCCCCTGGGATTCTGTGCTGGGGCATCAACTTTTTATGAATTACATCAATGGCTTGGATGAGGGGAATGAAGACATGGTGGCTAAATTTGCAGATGACTCAGGGATGGGTAGGAGGGTTTGTTGTGAAGAGGACAAGGGGAGGTTGCTGATGGATATAGATAGCTTGAATGAGTGGGCAAAGATCTGGTGCATGGAGTTTAGTGTGGGAGGGTGTGTGGTTGTTCACTTTGGCAGAAAGAACAAAAAAGCAGAGTATTACTTAAATGGAGAACGACTGCATAATTCTGGGGTGCAGAGGGGTTGGGTGTTCTGGTGCATGGGTCACAGGGAATTGGTTTGCAGGTACAGCAAGTAGTTGGGAGGGCTAATGAAATGCTATCCTTTACTATGAGAGGGATTGAACATAAAAGTAAGGATGTTATGCTTCAGTTATACAAGGCATCGGTGAGACCGCATCTCGAATACTGTGGGGAAGGATGTAGATGTGTTGGAGGCGGTTCAAAGGACGTTTACTAGATTGATACCTGGAGTGAGTGGGGTGTCTTATGAGGAAAGGTTGGACAGACTGGGTTTGTTTCCACCGGAGTTTAGAAGAATGAGGGATGATTTGATTGAAGTACACAAGATACTTAACAGCCTTGACAAGGTAGACGTTGAGAGGTGTTTCCTCTTGTGGGTGAGTCCAGAACTAGGGGGGCACTGTTTTAAAAATAGAGGACAGAGATGAGGAGAACTTTTTTCTCTCAGAGCGTTGTGCGACTTTGGAACTCAGCCTCAGGAGGTGGTGGAGGCAGGGTCATTGAATATTTTTAAGTTAGTGGTAGATGGATTTTTGTTAGGCAAGGAAATCAGAGGTTATCGGGGTTAGATGGGAATGTGGAAATCAAACCACAAGAAGATCAGCCATAGTCATGTTGAATGGCAGAGCAGACCCGAGGGGCTGAATGGTCTACTCCTGTTCCTATTTCTTATGTTCTTATGATCTGATATAAGGAACAGTAAAGAATGACTTCAACTGTTTACAATTTATATAAATGACTTGAGTGAAGGCATTGAAGGGATGGTTGCCAAATTTGCTGATGACACAAAGATAGGTAGGAAAGTAAGTTGTGAAGACGACATAAGGAGGCTACAAACAGATATAGATAGGTTAATTGAATGGGCAAAGATCTAGCATGTTGAGTATAATGTGGGAAAATGTGAAATTGTCCATTTTGGAAGAATAAAAGAGAAGCACATTATCTAAATGGTGAGAGATTGCAGAGCTCTGACGTGCAGAGGGATCCGGGTGTCCTAGCGCATGGTTCACAAAAGGCTTGCCTGCAAATACTGAAGTAATTAAAAAAGCTAATAAAATGTTACATTTATTGCAAGGAGAATTGAATACAAAAGTAGGGAGGTTATGCTTCAGTTTTACAGGGCATTGGTGAGACCGCATCTGGAGTACTGTGCACAGTATTGATCTCCTTATTTAAGGAAGGATGTAAATGTGTTGGAAGCAGTTCAGAGAAGGTTTACCAGACTAATACCTGGAATGGGTGGGTTGTCTTATGGGGAAAGGTTGGATGGGCTAGGCTTGTACCTGCTGCAGTTTAAAAGTGTAAGCGGTGACTTAATTGCAATATATAAGATCCTGAGGGGTCTTGACAGGGTGGATGTGGAGAGGATGTTTCCTCTTGTAAGAGAATCTAGAATGAGAGGTCACTGTTAAAAAATAAGGGGCCGCCTATTTAAATCAGAGATGAGATAAATTTTTTTCACTCAGAAGGTCGTGGGTCTTTGCAACTCTCTTCCTAAAAAGGTGCTAGAAGCAGAGTCCTTGAATATTTTTAAGGCAGAGGTGGATAGATTATTGGTAAGCAAGGGTTGAAAGGTTATCAGCATGATGCAGATTTCAGGTTACTATCAGATCAGCAATGAGCTCATTAAATGGCGGAACAGACTCGAGGGGCTGAATGGCCTACTCCTGCTCCTTGTTCGTATGTTCCTCTGCCTCATTACTTGGAGACCTGTAGAATACCTTCAGGACTGTGATCATGGGCAGCTTTTTCCAGTTGGCGAGCTGGGGCGGGGCCTGCTCGTCAATGCGTAAAATGACGCGGGGTGATGTCGGGCATGTATTCCGATGTCTCCCCGCATCATTTAGATTTTCAGTTCGGCAGGCGCGCAGCCAACTTGGCTGCGTGCCTGCTGACCTGTCAACGGCCTATTGAGGCCATTAAAAAAGTAATTGAAATGATTGATGGACCTGCCCGTCCAACCTTAAGGTTGGCAGGCAGGCGAAGAGCCCAGGCGGCCTTCCAAAAAAGCATTAAACCTCACCCACGGGCAAGATAAGGTTTCATGAGGGATTTAAAATTTTCGGAATATTTTTAAATAAAAGTAATGGACGTGTCCCAGTGTCACGTGTGGGCACATGTAGGAAAATTTTTTCTAACCTTTAAAAAATTTTATAACTTCAACAGATCTCCCTGAGGTGGCACTTTGCCTCAGAGGGATCTGTGCGCTCTTTCACGTGCATGTGCAAAAGAGCGCACTCCTGGCTCAGGGAATTTCCCTGCCCACACATGGAACGGAGCGCTTGACTTAATTGGCCCACCCACGTAAAATGGCGGCGCGCCCCCAACCGGGGCCGCTGATTGGGAACCCATCCACCTGTGCCCGCTCCCACACAACCCACCCGACAGGGGGAAAATGCTGCCCCATATCTTTTTTTCTTCTCAACTCTAACCAAATGGATTCTGTCCTTTCCCCAGCAAGGACCTCCTCTCTTTCCAATACTACAATGTCTTCCTGAATTAGTACAGCCACCCCACCTCCCTTTTTGGCCTTCCCTATCTTTTCTGAACACTTTGTATCCTTGAGTATTAGGCGCTCAGACCTCACCATTTTTAAGCCACATTTCCATTAGAGGCGCACTGTCAGTGAGGGGAGATTTCGGCTAGATTGAGGCAGAGACCAAGTGAGCATATTTGGGACAAAAACAGAAAATGCTGGAAAAACACAACAGGTCTAGCATCATCTGTGGAGAGAGAAACAGAGTTAATGTTTCGAATCTGTATGACGCTTCTTCAGAGCTGAAGCCCTTTTTAGCCCTTAACACTACCATTAACACTCCTTTTGTCCTTTAGTTCATGACATATTTGTCAATCTCTCCTTTGTCCCCACCTATTGCTGGCCTTCTATCCAGCTTCAACTGCTCCACCCCGCCTTTCTATTTCAGCTCTGAAGAAGGGTATACGGACTCGAAACATTAACTCTGTTTCTCCTTCCACAGATGCTGCTAGACTTGCTGAGTTTTTGCAGCACTTTATGTTTTTGTTTCAGATTTCCAGCATCTGCAGTATTTTGCTTCTTATCTTAGAGAATATTTGGGAATTTGGTCAAAGTGGGAATTCAGTGCATAGGGGGAAAGAGGTGCTTGAGGTAAGGTTTACTGCAAGAAGTAAAGTGTGCTGAGTGGGGAGTTCAGAGAAGGGTGAGAAGGAGGTGCTTTTTCTTCTACTCTTTTTCAGCCTCCAGTATTTGATTTCCACTTTGGTGCAGCAGGTAAACCAGCAACTTGTATTAGTTTTATCAGTATTATAACGACTGTATTGCTTTATCAGTATTGTAAAGTTTACTGGCAGTGCCAAAACCTATTGGAAACTCTTTCGAGTTATCAACAGTCACAGATTGCAACTCTTTCGAGTACAATCACAGTTCTTGGTTTCCGGGAGTGGGACATGAACCCACAACCCTCTGATTCAAAGGCGAGGGTGCTATGAACTGAGCCACAGCTGACACCTCAAAACCTATTGGAAGGTGTAGGCTTTATTGATTATAATTAATTAATTAGCAATTAATTAATTAACACATATTGGCGATGGCAGGACAGGTGACATGCTGCGGTTGCAGGGTGTGGGACCTTCTGGATACTGGTGTGATCCAGGGCAAACATATCTGCAGTAAGCATTTGCGGCTGCAGGAACTTCAGCTCTGAGTTATTGAGCTGGAGGCAGAGCTGCAGACACTGCAGCATATCAGGGAGAGGGAATGTTACCTGGACACTTTATTCCAGGAGATGGTCACACCCCTTAGGATAGGGTCTTCTGATTTGGTCAGTGGTCAGGACAGGGGTTGTGCCTGCAAGTGAGGCAGGTAAGGGGACCCAGAGGGCACAAGTGCAGGAACTTTGGCCCTTGCAAATGTCCAACAGCTCTGAGGTTTTTTCAGCTTGTTTGGATGAGATTGAGGGCTGCAGAGTGGATGAGCTGGCAGGCCATGGCACTGCGATGCAGGAAGCCATTTAAACGAGGGGAATTACAAGGAATGTAGTGATAGTAGGGGACAATATCATCAGAGGGATTGACACCGTTCACTGCAGCAAAGAGTTTGAGTTCAGACAGCTGTGTTGCCTCCCCGGTTCCAGGGTTCGGGACATCTGCTCGGGGCTGGACAGGAACTCGCAGTGGGAGAGGCAGGACCCAGTTGTTGTGGTCCATGTTGGTACCAATGATATAGGTAGGACAAAGAAGGAGGCTCTGCATAGTCAGCATGAGGAGCTTGGCACCAATTTAAGAAGCAGAACCTCAGGTCATAATCTCAGAATTATTTCCTGAGCCACATGCAAATTGGCACAGGACAGATCAGATTAGGAGGATGAATGTGTGGCTCAAAGACTGATGTGGGAGAAGTGGGTTTCGGTTTTTGGGCACTGGTGGCAGTACTGGGAAAAGTGGGATCTGTACCGTTGGGATGGTCTACACCCGAACCGTGCTGGGACTGGTGTTCTTGCGAGCCATATAACTAGGGAAGTAGAGAGAGTTTTAAACAAAGCGTTGGGGGCAAGGGGTCAAATTTGGGAAGATGTGTTAAATCAAAGAGTAGAGACAAGGCAAAAGAGAAAGGTATTATTATGGGAAATGAAAAACAGAGCGTGACAGGAAGGGCTAGAAAGTACAAATCTAATAGTAAATCAATGGATGAGACTAGAGGTTATAAAAAGAATAAAAAGATAAAGCTAAAGGCTCTGTATCTGAATGCACAAAGCATTCAAAAGAAAACAGATGAACTGAGAATGCACATAGAAATAAATACGTACGATTTGATGGCCATTAGACATCGCTACAGGAGGACATGGATTGGGACCTGAATGTTAAAGGGTATAGGACATTTAGGAAGGACAGGAAGCACAGAAAAAGGTGGAGAGTGGCTCTCCCAAGTTAATGATGGCATTAGCACAATAGAGAGGGATGACCTAAGTTTAGGAAACCAGGATGTGGAAATGGTTTGGGTAGAGATGAGAAATGGTAAAGGCAAGAAGTCACTTGTGGGAGGCCCTCTAATACTAACCACATGGTAGGGTGGAGCATAAAGGAAGAAATAATGGGATAAAAGCAAAAGAAATAATGGAATAAAAGCCATTTCTGCTAACTCCAGCATGATGCCACGACCAAACACATCTTCCTTTCACCCCACTTGTCAGCATTCAATAGGGGCCGTTCCCTCCAGGACAGCCTGGTGCACTCCTCCATCAGCCCCATCATCTCATCCCCTTCCCACGGCACCTTCCTATGCAATCGTAGCAGGTGCAACACCTACCCCTTTACCTCCTCCCTCCTCACCGTCCAAGGCCCCAAACACTCCTTTCAGGTGAAGCAGTGCTTCACTTGCACCTCCTTCAGTTTTGTCTACTGCATTCGCTGCTCCCAATGTGGTCTCCTCTACATTGGGGTGATCAAGCACTGACTGGGTGATTGCTTTGCAGAACGCCTCCAGTCTGTCCGCAAGCATGACCTTCCTGTTGCCTGCCATTTCAACACACCTTCCTGCTCTCAGGCCCACATGTCCATCCTTGGCCTACTACAATGTTCCAGTGAAGCCCAACGCAAACTGGAGGAACAGCATCTCATCTCCCGATTAGGCACTTTACAGCCTTCTGGACTTAACATTGAGTTCAACAACTTCAGACCATGAACTCTTTCCTGTATCCTCACCCCTTTTTTAATCCGCTTTTTTCTACATTCATTTTTATTTTTTATCCACTTATTTTTATTTATATTCATTTATCCATGGTTTTATCCCCCTTTTCATCCCCCCTTCTATCCCATTTTCTATCCATTTTCCCCACCAACTCAACCCCAAAAGGGCCATCTGTTACTTGTTCATGTTTTGTTCAAAGTGCTGACCCTTGTTCTGCTATTATCACATTCTGCTTTCTTACCTTTGCCACTACCGGCACCTTCTTTAGCCCTTACCACTACCATTAACACTCCCTTTGTCCTTTAGTTCATTGTCAATCTCTCCTTTGTCCCCACCTATCGCTGGCCTTCTATCCAGCTTCACCTGCTCCACTCCCATAAACAGTATAAATTTCATTACATTTCCACTTCTCTTCAGCTCTGAAGAAGGGTCATACGGACTTGAAACGTTAACCCTGTTTCTCTCTCCACAGATGCTCCTGGACCTGCTGAGTTTTACAGCATTTTCTGTCTTTGTTTAAGAAATAATGGGAGCTTGTCAGAAAGGCACTGTGATAATATTGGGAGATTTTAATGTACATATAGACTGGAAAAGTCAGATGGGCAAAGATAGCCTAGATGAGAAGTTCATAGAACGTTTCCGGGATAGTATCTTAGAACAACACGTTCCGGAACCAACCAGAGAACAAGCTAAACTAGGCCTGGTATTGTGCAATGAGATGGGATTCATTAATAATCTCATAGTGAAGGCATCCCAAGGTAGCAGTGACCATAATATGATTGAATTCTACATTCAATTTGAGGGAGAAAGGAATTGGTCCGAGACTGTTTTTAAACTCAAATAAGGGCAACTATGAGGACATGAAAGCAGAGCTGGCTAAAGTGAATTGGCAAATTAGGTTTAGGTCATGCAGTGATAGACATTTAAGGAGATATTTCAGAATTCACAAAATAGATACATTCCAATAAGTAAGAAAAAGTCCAAGGGATGGACACACCATCTGTGGTTAACTAGAAAGGTTAAAGATAGCATAAAACTTAAAAATAAAAAGCATATAACTGTGCAAAGATAGGTGGAAGGTCAGATGATTGGACAGAATATAAAGAACAGCAAAGGATGACTAAACATTGGTAAGAAGGGAAAATTTAGAGTACGAGAGAAAGCTAGCCAGAAATATAAAAATGGACAGTAAGAGTTTCTACAAATATATTAAAAAGAAACGAATTAACAAAGTGAGTGTTGGTCCTATAGAAAGTGAGTCTGGAGAATTGATAATGAAAAACAAGGAGATGGCAGATGAATTCAACAGGTATTTTGCATCAGTCTTCACTATAGAGGATACAAGTAACATCCCAGAAGCAGCTATAAATCAGGAAATGGAAGGGAGGGAGGAACTCAGGAAAATTACAATCACCAGAGGAGCGGTACTGAGTAAATTGTTGGAGCTGCAGGCTGACAAGTGCCTGGGTCCTGATGGATGTAGGGTCTTAAAAGAAGTGGCTAGTGAGATAATTGATGCATTTGTTTTAATTTTCAAAAACTCCTTAGATTCGGGGAAGGTCCCATTGGATTGGAAGATAGCAAATGTAGCTCCATTATTCAAAAAGAGAGGGAGACAGAAAGCAGGAAACCAACAGGCCAGTTTGCTTAACATCTGTCATAAGGAAAATGTTAGAAGCTATAATTAAATAAGCTATGGCAGGGCACTTGGATAAGTTCAAGGTATTCAGGCAGAGTCAGTATGGTTTTGTGAAAGGGAAATCATGTTTAACCAACTTATTAGAGTTCTTTGAGAAAGTAACAAGTGCTGTAGATAAAGGGGAACCAGTGGATGTACTACACTTAGATTTCCAGAAGGCATTTGATAAAGTGCCACATCAAAGGTTATTGCAGAAAATAAAATCTCATGGTATAGGGGGTAACATATTGGCATAGATAGAAGATTGGCTGGCTAACAGGAAGCAGAGAGTAGCCATAAATGGGTATTTTTCTGGTTGGCACGATATGACAAGTGCTGTGCCACAGGGATCAGAGCTGGGGCCTCAACTGTTTACAATTTATATAAATGACTTGGATGAAGGGATGAATGGGATGGCTGCCAAAATTTGCTGATGACACAAAGATAGGTAGGAAAGTAAGTTGTGAAGCGGACATTAGGAGGCTAAAAAAAATGATAGTTTAAGTGAGTGGGCAAAGGTTTGGCAAATAGAGTATAATGTGGGAAAATGTGAAATTGTCCATTTTGGCAGGAAGAATAAAAGAGAAGCATATTATCTAAATGGTGAGAGATGGCAGAGCTCTGAGATGCAGAGGGATCTTGGTGTCTTAGTGCACGAATTGCAAAAGGCTAGAATGCAGTTACAGCAAGTATTTTTTTTCTTTTTTTTCTTAATTCATGGGATGTTGGCTTCACTGGCTGGGTCAGCATTTATTGCCCATCCCTAATTGTCCTTGAGAAGGTGATGGTGAGCTGCCTTGAACCGCTGCAGGTACACCCAAAGGGCTGTTAGGAAGAGAGTTCCAGGATTTTAACCCAGTGACAGTGAAGGAACGGCGATATATTTCCAAGTCAGGATTGTGAGTCACTTGGAAGGGAACTTCCAGGTGGTGGTATTCCCATCTATCTGCTGCCCTTGTCCTTCTAGATGGTAGTGGTCATGGGTTTGGAAGGTCCTGTCGAAGGAGCCTTGGTGAATTTCTGCAGTGCATCTTGTAGATGGCACACACTGCTGCTACTGTGCGTCAGTGGTGGAGTGAGTGAATGTTTGAATATGTGGTGCCGATCAAGTGGGCTGCTTTGTCCTGGATGGCATCAAGCTTCTTGAGTGTTGTGGGAGCTGCACTCATCCAGGCAAGTGGGGAGTATTCCATCAAACTCCTGACTTGTTACTTGTAGATGGTGGACAGGCTTTGGAGAGTCAGGAGGTGAGTTACTCATCACACAATTCGTAGATTCTGACCTGTTCTTGTAGCCACAGTATTTATATGGCTCGTCCAGTTCAGTTTCTGGTCAATGGTAATCCCTTGGATGTTGATTGTGGAGGATTCAGTGATGGTAATGCCATTGAACACCAAGGGGTGATGGTTGGATTCTCTCTTGTTGGAGATGGTAATTGCCTGAAACTTAGTGTGACGCGAATGTTACTTGCCACTTGTCGAGCCAAGCCTGGATATTGTCCAGGTCTTGCTGCATTTGGACATGGACTGCTTCAGTATCTGAGGATTCACAAATGGTGCTGAACATTGTGCAATCATCAGCGAACATCCCCACTTCTAATGAATGTTATCATTTATTGCAAGGGGAATTGAATACATAATTAGGGAGGTTATTTTCCAGTGAAGCCCAACGCAAACTGGAGGAACAGCACCTCATCTTCCAATTAGGCACCTTACAGTCTTTTGGATTTAACATTGAGTTCAACAACTTTAGGTCATGAACTCTGTCCTCCACCCCCACCCCCACCCCCTTTTTCATCCCCTTTCTTCGACATTCATTTTTATTTTTTACCCACTTATTTAAGTTTTATTTTTATTCATTCATCTGTAGTTTTATCACCCTTTTTGATCCCATTTTTTATCCTTTTATTCCTCCACCACCACCCTCTCCCAATCCCCTTCAGGGCCATCTGTCATTTGTTCCATGTTTTTCTTTCACTCAATGCTACCTTTGTTCTTCTATAATCACATTCTGCTTTCTTACCTTTATGCCACCATTAGCACCTTTTTTTAGCACTAACCACCACCATTAACAATCCCTTTGGCTTTTAGTTCATGACACCTTTGCCAATCCCTCCTTTATCCCCACATAAGGCTGGCCTTCAATCTAGCTCCACCTGCCCCACCCCCCTTAAACAGTATAAATTTAATCACATTTCCGCTTCTCTTTAGCTCTGAAGAAGGGTCATACGGACGCAAAACCATTAACTTTATTTTTCTCGCTCCACAGATGCTGTCAGACCTGCTAACTTTTTCCAACATTTTCTGTTTTTGTTAGGGAGGGTATGCTTCTGTTATACAGAGAACTAGTGTGACCACATCTGGTGTACTGCAGACAGTGTTAGTCACCTTATTTAAGGAAGGATGTAAATGCGTTGGAAGCAGTTCGGAGAAGGTTTACCAGACTAATACCTGGAATGATAAAAGCAAAAAACTGCGGATGCTGGAAATCGAAAACAAAAACAAAAATACCTGGAAAAACTCAGCAGGTCCGGCAGCATCCGTGGAAGGGAGCACAGTTAACATTTCGAGTCCGCATGACTCTTCAACAGAACTAAGGAAAAATAGAAAAGGGGTGAAATATAAGCTGGTTTAAAGAGGGGTTGGGACAAGAGAGCTGGATAGAGGGCCAGTGATAGGTGGAGACAACCAAAAGATGTCACAGATAAAAGGACAAAGAGGTGTTGAAGGTGGTGATATTATCTAATTTAGATAATATCACCACCTTCAACATCTCTTTGTCCTTTTGTCTGTGACATCTTTTGGTTGTCTCCACCTATCACTGGCCCTCTATCCAGCTCTCTTGTCCCAACCCCCCCTTAAACCAGCTTATATTTCACCCCTTTTCTATTTTTCCTTAGTTCTGTTGAAGAGTCATGCGGACTCGAAACATTAACTGTGCTCCATTCCACGGATGCTGCCGGACCTGCTGAGTTTTTCCAGGTATTTTTGTAATACCTGGAATGGGTGGGTTGTCTTATGAGGAAAGGTTGAACAGGCTAGGCTTGTATTCACGAGTTTAGAAGAGTAAGACTCTTTATTGAAACAGATAAGATCCTGAGAGGTCTTGACAGGGTAGATTTGGAGAGGATGTTTCCTTTTGTAGGAGAATCCAGAACTAGGGGTCACTATTTAAAAATAAGGGGTCGCCCATTTAAAATGGAGATAAGGTGAAATTTTTTCTCTTAGAGGGTTGTGAGTCTTTGAACCTCTCTTCTTAAAATGGTAGTGAAGGCAGAGTCTTTGAATATTTTTAAGGCAGAGGTGGATAAATACTAGGTAAGTAAGGGGGTGATCGGTTATCGGGGGTAAGCGGGATGCAGATTTGAGGTTACTATCAGATCAGCCATAACCTTATTAAATGGGGAGCAGGCTCGAGGGGGCAAATGGCCTACTCCTACTCCTTGTTCGTATGTTCTACATCATATTCTCACATAGCTATTTATGCTTGTAATGCACCAATCTTATTCAACCTTACCAATCAAGACAATTGATCCCAAAATTACACTGCCCATGGCATAATACAGTTGGCATAGGCAGGCTGTTTTTTAAACACAAATGGTTAAAAGGCGGGAAGGAAGGGGGGACATCATTCAGGAGTGTGCTGTTCACATCGGCGGCAGCCTCCAGGATGTTACTTCCCGTTTTCATCCACATATTGCCTCCAAAATCCACCCCCTAACCCGCCCTTGACCCCCTTCCTAGTGTGCCTGAACTATCCCCACCCAAGAAGGTCTGACTTACCTATCTCCAGTATCCATGGTACTTCTTTGTGGGCCTCAATCCTTGTAATCCCAGCAGCACCCACGGCTGTGATCTGGTGCTGCTGAGACTGCTGGATCTTTCTGGCCAAACAGATTGATTGGCAGCACTCAAGGATGGGACTTCCTCCTACTGCCCTGCCTGTTTAGCCCACCCGCAGCATGTTATGGCTTTAGGGCGGGCTGTTTATAGGTGCATTGTCTGCTAGCCGACTCTTGCAATGGAGGGACTGCTCAGTGGTGGGGGGGGTGGGGATGGTGGTCAGCAATACACCTGTGAAATCCAACCTCATGGTTCACTGTCTCACCTTGTTGAGAACAGCAGAACCAGAGTATATGGCCTGAGCTTGAAGGGGGAATTCAAAACTTATCTGTGGAAACAGTAGGCTGGATTTTATAGCTCCTGCCAGCATGTTTGAAGGTTGGGTCATATAAAATATAAAGGGTTGGCCTTTCCACTGCCTTCCTGCCCACTCCTGAGGTGATGGCATAGTGGTATTGTCGCTGGACTAGTAACTCTCCTTACTAACAGCTGGTGCCAAAACTGGGAGAGCTGTCTCACAAACTAGTCAAGCAACAGCCTGATATAGTCATCCTCAGGAATCCTATCTCACAAATAATGTCCCAGACACCACTATCACCATCCCTGGGTATATCTTGTCCCACCGGCAGGACAGTGGTATACAGTCAGGAGGGAGTTGCCCTGGGAGTCCTCAACAGTGATTCTGGATACCATGAAGTCTCATGGCATCAGGTCAAACATGGGCAAAGAAACCTCCTGCTGATGAATCAGTGCTCCTCCATGTCGAACACCACTTGGAGAAAGTACTGAGAGTAGCAAAGCACAGAATGTACTCTGGGTGGAGAACTTCAATGTCCATCACCAAGAGTGGCTGGGTAGCACCACTACTGACCGAGCTGGCCGACTGCTAAATGACGTAGCTACTAAACTGGCTCTGTGGCCGGTAATGAGGGAACCAACGAGAGGGAAAAACATACTTGACCTCATCCTTACCAAATTACCTGCCACAGATGCATCTGTCCATGACAGTATTGGTAGGAGTGGCACAAGTCGTGGAGATGAAGTCCTGCCTTCACATTGAGGATACCCTCCATCAAGCCAGGGGATCAACCCTGGTTCAATGAAGAGTGCAGGAGAGCATGCCAGGAGCAGCATCAGGCATACCTAAAAATGAGGTGTCAACCCACAACCAATGATCAGATCTAAGCTCTGCAGTCTGTCATATCCAGTTGTGAATGGCGATGGACAATTAAACAACTTACCAGAGGAGGGGGCTACACAAATATCCCCATCCTCAATGATGGCAGACTCCAGCACATCAGTGCAAAGATAAGGCTCTTTGCTACAATTTTCAGCCAGAAGTGCCGAGTAGATGAATCCATCTCAGCCTCCTCCGAAGATCCCCAGCATCACAGATGCCAATCTTTAGCCAATTTGATTCACTCCACGAGATATCAAGAAACGGCTGAAGGCACTGGATACTGCAAAGTCTATGGCCCTGACAATATTCCAGCAATAGTACTGAAGGCTTGTGCTCCAAAACTTGCTGTGCCCCTAACCAAGCTGTTTCAGTACAGCTACAACCCTGGCATCTACCCAGCTATGTGGAAAATTGCTCAGGTATGTCCTCCAGGACAAATCCAACCTGGCCAATTACCGCCTCATCAGTCTAAGCTCGATCATCAATAAAGTAATGAAAGGGGTCATCAACAGTGCTATAAAGTGGCACTTGCTTAGCAATAACCTGCTCACTGACACCCAGTTTGGGTTCCACCAGGGCCACTCAGCTCCTGACCTCATTATAGCCTTGGCTCAAACATAGACAAAAGAGCTGAACTCATGAGGATTTCCTCAGGGTAGTGTCCTCGGCCCAACCAACTTCAGCTGCTTCACCAATGACCTTCCTTCCATCATAAGGTCAGAAGTGGGGATGTTTGCACAATGTTCCACACAATTCACGACTCCTCAAATACTGAAGCAGTCCATGTCCAAATGCATCACGAGCTGGACAATATATGGGCTTGGGCTGACAAGTGGCAAGTAACATTCGCGCCACACAAGTGCAAGGCAATGACCATCTCCAACAATAGAGAATCTACCCATTGCCCCTTGATGTTCAATGGCATTACCATCACTCAATCCCCCACTATCAACATCCTGGGGGGTTACCATTGGCCAGAAACTGAACTGGACTAGTCATATAAGTAGTGTGGCTACAAGGGCAGGTCAGAGGCTGGGAATCCTGCAATGATTAACTCACTTGCTGACTCCCCAGCCTGTCCACCATCTAAAAGGCACAAGTCAGGAGTGTGATGGAAGACTTCCCACTTGCCTGGATGAGTGCAGCTCCCACAACACTTAAGAGGCTTGACACCATCCAAGTCAAAGCAGCCCACTTGATTGGCACCATATCCACAAAACTCACTCCCTTTACCACCGACGCACATTAGCAGCAGTGTGTACCATCTACAAGACGCGCTGTAGGAATTCACCAAGACTCCTGACTTAGACAACACCTTTCAAACTCGCAACCTCTATCATCTGGTAAAGGACAAGGGCAGCATATGCTTGGGAACACCACCACCTGGAAGTTCCCTTCCAAGCCACACATCATCCTGACTTGGAACTATTTTGCTGTTGCTTCACTGTCACTGGGTCAAAATCCTGGAACTCCCTCCCTAACAGCACTGTGGTTGTACTTATACCACATGGACTGCAGTGGTTCAAGAAGGCAGCTCACCGCCACCTTCTCAAGGGCAATTAGGATGAACAATAAATGCTGGCCTAGCCAGTGGTGCTCATGTCCCATGAATGAATAAATTAAAAATAAATATCACATAGTGCAGGATTTTTTAGATGGTGGGTTTACCCACGGCACCACCTGAAGTCTCACAGCAGCCCCACAGCCATTTAATGTTCCAAGAAGTGTTAATTGGCTGGAGGCAGGACTTCTGTTCCACACAGGCACAACTCCTGCCTTAGAGAGCTTCAGGCCAATCTGATTGGCCAGCGGCTCTGTAGTCCCAGCAGTGCCAGTAGCGGCGGTGGCCAGGATTAGGACGACAAGCAAAAGAAGAATTCTGAGGGGAGGACCCACCATCTGTGGTTAACTAAAAAAGTTAAAGACAAGGGAGGTTATGCTTCAGTTGTACAGGGCACTGGTGAAACCACATCTGGTGTATTGTGTACAGTATTGGTCACCTTTTTTAAGAAAGTATGTAAATACATTAGAAGCAGTTTAGAGAAGGTTTAATAGACTAATACCAGGAATTGGCAGTTGTCTTATTAGGAAAGGTTGGACAGGTTAGGCTTGTATCCACGGGAGTTTTGAAGAGTAAGGGATGACTTGATTGAAATCTTTAAAGATCCTGAGGGGTCTTGACAGGGCGAATGTGAAGAGGATGTTTCCTCTTGTGAGAGAATCTAGAACTAGGGGTCACTGTTTAAAATAAAAGATCGCTCATTTAAGACAGAGATGAGGAGAATTTTTTTTCTCTCAGAGGGTTGTGAGTCTTTGGAACTTGATTCTTCAAAAGGCAGCAGAAGCAGGGTCTTTGAATAATTTTAAGGCAGAGCTAGATAGATTCTTGATTAACAAGTGGATGAAAGGTTATCTGGAGCACGCAGGAGATTATAATCAGATCAACCATGATCTTTTTGAATGACGGAACAGGCTCGAGGGGCCGAGTGGCCTACTCCTGCTCCTAATTCATATGTTTGTATTTTAAGTCCCGGTGGCCAGGACCAGGTAAGTGCGGGGGATCTCAAAGCAGGGACTGGAGGTGAGGCGCGTTTGAGAGAGAGGGGTGTGGTCTTGATAGAGAAGCTGGGTCGAGGGTGCGCCTACAGGGGGCAGACCTTGGGATGGGGCAGGCTCCCAATGTGGAAAGGGGACCCTTGAAGGAGGTGCCCCCTGACCCCAGTTCCTGCCCGAGGCCAGAGCAGGATTACCTGACGGGCTTCCCCCTTCCCCTGAATTCATCCCCTACTTAAGGGCCTGTATTGGGGCAAGGGTGGGCAGACTGCCCTAGGCCTCGTCCACTCCATCTGAAATTGCAGGCAAGATGGGGACAAGTGGACTGATGGTGGGAAGGCCTCCCTGGGAATTTTACACACCCCCCTCCCCATCTTCACTAGCAGTGGACCATCAAATTCTGCCCATAATTTCCAAACTTCATAACATCAGACATTTTTCTTGAAACATTCATGAAAACTTTTAATTTAAAAGAATGATATTTTCCATCTGCTCTCCTTCACACTTGTTTTGAGGAAGTTGAATGAATTTGACAGACTGCTGTGATTCTGGTGGATGCCAACTCTTCCAAGAATCACAACTCTGCAGGTGCATAAAGCTGTCCTCAGCAGCTGTGCTGAATGTTTAATTGCTCAACAAAGAATGGATAGCTCTGATGGGAGCACTCCAATTACACATTTATCACAACCATAATGTGTGCATAGTCGATATTAGTATAACAGTAACATAAATCTCTCACTGCCCAAGGCTAACTTACATATACAGTACTGCCTTAGGAACTGTTTCTGCATGTCCCTTCTTGTTTTTGATCAAATATCTATGAAAACTACAGCCATATATCCTCTCCTGGCACGAGTATCCACCCCTCAGAAGCTGCCAAACGTTCTGAGTATTTCCAGCATTTCCTTTACAGGTACTGCTGTCTGGTAATGGACAGCTCCTATCTCACCAATAGTTCTGTTATATCCAGTTATATCCATTGTATCCAGTAATGGCACAAAAAGGAACAACTGGTTCCCAGCTAAAGCAACTGATGCAATGTTAATTCATTCTTCAGAAAGGGACTAGATAGATTGAGCTGCGCTGGTTGATGTTCGTGCAAATCCTCCCCATTAGTGAATACAGGTCAGTGTTTCAGGCTTGCATTCCATTATGAGTAGGATCAGAATTTCCATATAGGCGGTATGTGCGAATTTTTAATCTAAATAGTGAGACAATGAAGTGCACCATTTACCCAATGTATACTTGTCCTCTGCTGAAACCACAAACAGAAAAGTACCCTTTTAGTGGGAACAGTTCCTGTCATTGAGGTGCTGCAAAATCAGGGCGTGTTTATCATATCTTCCCTCTGAAGATGAAGGTGTGGTTCAAATCCATTAAAAGAGAAGGTTAGGTGTGGTCTGTAAAATTCCAAGTTCCCTTCCAAGTCACACACCATCGCCACTTGGGAATTTATCACTGTGCCTTCATCATCACTTGATCAAAAACCTGGAACTTCCTCCCTAAAACCACTGCGGGTGTACCGACACCATGTGGACTGCAGCAGTTTAAGAAGGTGGCCCACCATCACCTTCTCATAAGCAACTACAGATGGGCAATAAATGCTGGCCAGTCAGTGACGTCATTATTCTGGGAATGAACTTTTAAAAACCAATGGACTGAATGGCTTCTTCTCACTGCCACTTACTAATGTTCCTGATGTCGTTGTGTCTATTGCTTGATCAGAGTTTGTAACTTTGGGCTGCATTTTATGGAGGCAAATCAGGTGAGTGTCCGCCCCGCACGGCCTTAAAAGATGGCATGATGAAGTTGGGCCAGCAACCTGACACCATCACGTAGTCTTCAATCAAAGAGAAGGCGAGTGGGCCCTGGCATTGCCTTTGGAAATTGATTAATTTAAATACACTTAAGCTCATTATGAGCTCAATTAACCACAATTTTATGAAGCTCACTTCATTTTACAGAGGTGGCAGGGCCAAAACAGGATGGAAGGTATCCCAATAGTGTTATGTGGATGTCACAGGGGTGCATAAAAAGGCCTCAAAAAGTTTGAAAGGTAGATGTAGTCAGTAACTTTGCTACTGAAGGCGAGTGTTGAGGTGCTGTTGTTTTGACAACTTTGTGCATTCAACATGCAGAAAAAAATATAAAAAGGAGAGTGAGGGGCCAGGGAGCCTGGGATAAGGGTTTCCTTAAAGGTGATGGCTCAAACAGGAATCCAGGGATGACTGTTCCCATGGGATGTACATTTGGGAGGAGGTTCCTCCACAAGGAGGAGACAGGAGAAGGACACTCAGGAGGGAAGGTGACCAGCCCAGATGGGCATTGCAGAACAGGAACTTAATGGATCTGGTCTGTGCGAGGGGCAGGTGGTCACCAAAGACAGGCAGTTCCTTAAAGGAGAAGGTATTATCCAGCACATAGAGTCTACAAGTGGAGGATGAGCAACCTACAGTTTTCAGAGTGTCAGTGTCTGCACATACTGGCATGTCTCCACTGAAACAGTGACATCCACTTTGTGACCTGTTGGCTGGCGAGATCAGCTCTAATTGTGTGGGTGGGTACCCAATGCCTGTGGTCAGAATTGTCTGCTCCCATTGGTGGCGGGCGTGAGCGGACAATATGGTGAGAAGGCCAAAAATTGGTTTTACTCAGTCGTGAAAACAGTTTGCGATCATCTGCTCCACCCGTCATTGGTGGGCTGTATTTCCCACCGCCGCATGTCAGGAACCTAATTTCAATACTTTAGCATCTCACTGTAAGTCCTGCTCACCAGATTCACCCCTCCCACATCAAATTTACCATGCATGTTGGTGTGACTCCAGAACAATGTGCTTCATGACTACCTTTAAAAGGTGTGCACCTGGCGACCTGAACTTCGAGGGGAACTCAGAGGTGAATGTGTATAACATTGCGCAGCGCTTGTGAGCATCACCCATAGGACATCACAGAGGAGGCGCCGTGCATTCGGGGAGGGGCGAGCACAGGCAAATTGCTTTTTCTGCAACTGGTCAGGTCCTACAGTGCGTACGTGAGGTCACGGATCCAGTTCCTCCGGGACCTGGACCATGGCTCCCCCTTCTTCTACTTGCTGGAAAAATGCACGGGGTCTGTCAGCAGCTCCTTATGCTGTTGGCCAACGACCGATCTCTTGTCCCAGATCTGGAGGACATCAGAGCCATCACCAAAACCTATTGCATTGCCCTGTTCTCTCCGGATCTGTCCAGCGAGGATGCTCACAGAGATTTGTGGGAGGACTTGCCGCACATCGGCCCGGAGGGCACCGGAAAGCTTGACTCCCCTATAAGTCTGGGGGAGCTGACCAGCACACTTGACAGCCTTGCTAGGGGAGAGTGAGGTGAGAGTGCCTGCCCTTGATATCAAGGCAGCATTTGGCCATGTGTGGCATCAACTAGCAAAACTGGAGTCAACGGGAATAAGGGGGAAAACTCTGCTCGTTGGAGTCATACCTAGCACAAAGGAAGATGGTTATGGTTGTTAGAGGTCAGTCATCTCAGCTCCAGGATATCACTGCAGGAGTTGCTCAGGGTAGTGTCCTAGGCCCAACCATCTTCAGCTGCTTCATCAATGACCTTCCATCATAAGGTCAGAAGTGTGCATCTTCGCTGATGATTGCACAATGTTAAGCACCATTCGCAACTGCTCAGATACTGAAGCAGTCCATGTCCAAATGCAGCAAGACCTGGATAATATCCAGGCTTGGGCTTATAAGTGGCAAATAACATTTGCGCCACACAAATGTCAGGCAATAACCATCTCCAACAAGAGAGAATCCAACCATTGCCCTTTGATGTTCAATGGCATTACCATCACTGAATCCCACACTATCAACATCCTGGGGGTTACCATCAACCAGAAACTGAACTGGGTTAGCCATATAAATACTGTGGCTACAAGAGCAGGTCAGAGGCTAGGAATCATGCGACGAGTAACTCATCTCCTGACACCCCAAAGCCTCTCCACCATCTACAAGGTACAAGTCAGGAATGTGACGGAACACTCTCCACTTGCCTGGATGAGTGCAGCTTCTACAACAGTGAAGAAGCTGGACACCATCCAGGACAAAGCAGTCCGCTTGATTGGCACCACATCCACAAACATTCACTCCCTCCGCCACCGATCCACAGTAGCAGCAGTGTGTACCATCTACAAGATGCACTGCAGGAATTCACCAAGGCTCCTTAGACAGCATCTTCCAAACACATGACCACTACCACCTAGAAGTACAAGGACAGCAGATACATGGGAACACCACCACCTGGAAGTTCCCCTCCAAGTCACTCACCATCCTGACTTGGAAATATATCGCTGTTCCTTCACTGTCGCTGGGTCAAAATCGTGGAACTCCCTTCCTAACAGCACTGTGGCTATGCCTACACATGGACTGCAGGGGGTCAAGGAGGCAGCTCACCACCATCTTCTCAAGGCAACTAGGGATGGGCAATAAGTGCCGGCCCAGCCAGTAAAGCCCACATCCTGTGACTGAATCAAAAAAAAGTCCCTGGGGCTGGACAGGCTGACCGTGGAGTTCTTCAGGGCGGTCTGGGACACCCCAGGGAACGACTATGTGGGTGTCCTGGGGGGGAGTATCGCTATTGGGGAGATGCCCCTCTCGTGACACAGGGCTGTGATTGACCTGCTGCTAAAACAAGGGGATCTCTGCTTTCTTAAAAACTGGTGCCTGGGCTCCTTCCTCAGCACAGATTACAAGATTTTTGCCAGGGCAATGTCATCTTGCCTTGTCACTGTGCTGGATCACATGATCCATCCTGACCAGTCCTACACGGTGCCAGGCCACATTGTTTTTGATAATATCCATCTGGTCCTGGACATCATCCACTTCTCCCAGAGAACTTGTCTGTTGAGTGCCTTCCTGTCTCTTGACCAGGAGAATGCGTTCAACAGGGTGTATCACAAATATTTATTCTGGACTCTGCGAGCATTTGGGTTCGAGACTCATTTTGTTGTCCGGATCCGACTTCTGTAAACTACAGCAGGGCGCCTAGTTAAGGTTAACGGGTCCCTGACAGCGCCCCTTCGCTTTGGGAGCGTAGTGCATCAGATCTGTCCCGTCTGGACAATTGTATTCCATCTGTGTGGAGCTGTTCCTGTGCCTATTGTGGAGGAGGTTGTTGGGATTGGTTCTGCACAGGCCAGGCATCGGGGTGATCCTCTCGGTTTACGCCGATGATGTGCTCCTCATGTTCACCGACCCGGCTGAACTGCAGAAGATGCGCGAGTGCCAGGAGGACTACTCTGCTGCGTCAATCCGTGATCAACTGGTACGAGTGTTCTGGACTCCTGGTCGGTCAATGGCAGATGGATCCCCTAGCTAAGGAGGTCAGGCCTTTCACCTAGAGCAGGGTCAGCCTCCTCTACCTGGGGGTCCACCTGTACCCTGCTGAGGAATCCTGGCCTGTGAACTGGCAAGAGCTGGAAGCCAAAGTCACCATTCGCCTGCGGCGCTGGACAGGACTTCTCCGAGTGCTGCCTTACTGGGGTCAAGTGCTGGTCATAAACCAGCTGATTGCCACTATGTTGTGGTACCAGCTGGTCACTTTAACCCCACCCCTGGATTTTGTAATAAAAATCCAGAGAATGCTTGTCGACTTCTTCTGGGACAAAAGGCTGCACTGGGTCGCCGCTGAGGTTCTGAGTCTCCCACTTAGGGAGAGCAGTCAGGCGCTGGTGTGCCTATGCACCCAGGTGGCGACTTTCTGCCTTCAGGCCTTGCAGCGATACCTTTACATCGAGTCCCCTCTGAGATGGTGTTCCCTGGCGACATATTTCTTCTACCAGATGCATAAATTATGATGTAGAGCTCCTGTTTGTAGACCGGAGGGGCCTTCGTGGCTCCTTGCAGGCGTTGCCCATCTTTTACAAGGACCTGATCAAAGTCTGGAACATGGTCGCCTCACGATGCAGCTCTCCCCCATCAGGAGTAGCAGCTATCGTCAAAGAGCTACTGCTCAGGAATCTGCCCCTCCACTCTTTTCAGTGGCTGGCGGAGAGGAGGGCTGTGGCTGCCGGGGTGACCTGGATCGGGCACGTGCTGGGTGGTGGAGGAGTGGGCTGGATGCGACCACACGAGTTGGCGCATCGTGCATCCGTGGATGTCCGGCTTGTGGCCAATGCCATTCAAGACCTTAGGACAGTTGTGCCCAGCCCCGTCGTCATACTGGGACTTGAGGTGGCGCAGTTGCGCTGTGGTCTTCTGTCCGAGTGTACCCCTGTTTAGACGGAATTCCATATTGGCTTGAAGTCTCGAATCCTCCCTTGCGAGCCGGTGCCCCGCAACCTGAGTCGCCTCCTGGAAATGCCCTCCGTGGCCTTTAGCAGAGCGCGGAGGGGTTTCCTGTATGGGCTGCTGCACGCCCTCCACTTCCTTGCCTTTGCTCACCGCCTGGACATGCCCTGGCATGCCTTGTTGCTGCCCGGCATTGGAGGTACCCTGTGAGGGGCCCTCTACAGGAGTGTCCTCCCACTTTCCACTGGGGACCTGGGGTGGAGGGTGTTGCACGCAGCAGTCCCGTACAACCGTAGGTTGTGTCAGCTCATGGACTCCCAAGATACCTGCATTTTTTGCGGCCTTGTGGAGTCCGTGGACCATGTATATATAGGGTTTTAATAGGCTGCACTTCCTTTTCAGTTGTTGAAAAAACTTTTTACTGTTGTTTTGTTTGCACTTCAGTCCCAAGCTCCTGCTTTATGGGCACCCGGTGTGGAGGGGGCCTAGGAGGGAGGAGGACCTCCTCGTGAACCTGCTCCTGGCCAAGTTGGCCATTAACAGGCCCAGGCAGTGGATGATCGAGGGGGGTCGTCCAACCCGGCTGTCTGTGGCTATGCTCATGGCCAGGTGACCCTGGCGAGGGAGCGCGTGGCGTCTGCTGGCACTGTCGAGGCCTTCTGTGCTAGGTGGGCACCACAGGGACTGGGGTGTTTTATTGACCCTATTAATCACCTTTTGGTGTAATGTTTGCAAGTTTCCTTTAAAATTTGTCTTTGTTTTTGCATTTTCCCTTTAAGGGGCTAACTTTTACTTTGTCCCTAATTTTGTTAATTTAGTTTACTTGGTTGACTCAAAAGAGTTACATCTTCTTAACCTTCCTAACCCTGACATTACCTCTTGGTACTCCCCGGATATCCACAGCAGAGGTGGAGGCAGCCTGCTGACTGCTATGCCCTGTCTGTGATGACCTTGACGGGCATCCTCTGGAGGATCAAGACCTGAAGGGCCCCAGCCTGCTTTTGGGGTCCTGCTGTGTGGCACCCTCTTCAGCCTTTGGAGTTGGAGCTGTGGGCATCACAGGAACCGAAGCTTCAGATGGGCCAGACACTCCTGGAATCACCTGGGTGGATGGCCCTAGTGTGTGCACCTGCTGATCCTCCTTCCTATGGGTGCCCGACAGCCCTAGCTGACTCCTTGAGGAGAAGAGAAAGCTGGAGTAAGATTGAGCTGCCCCACTCCCCTCTCGTGTTGACACTCTTGGAGGCCAACTATGGCATCAGCGATGGAGTTCAGCCACGCAGCAGTGCAGGTCTGATGTCCTGAACCAAGGTCTCCATGGTAGCTGCCATCCTACAAGTGTTGATCTTGGTGCGTTGGGATGCTGGAACTATCACCTCAGACTGAAGGCAGACGGACTCCTCCATCGTGCCTTGTAATCTGAGGACTGCACCAGACATCCCTTCCTGATGTTCCCGTGATTGTCTTTGCAGCTCCAGCAACTGATTGAGAACCGAGTCCACAGGCTTATCATCTGACTCGAACTCAATAGATTCCTTGCCTCCAGCAGTCCCCCTAGTGATGGTGACCAAGGATGTCCCTGCCTCCGCCTGCTATGGGACAGATCATGTGCTGTGCTCACCAGATTGTGATCCCAAGGTTACTCTACATCTAGGTCCCACCGAGGTGTGTGTCACTGTGTTTATGGAGAGAGTGGGTGAGCGCTGTGACAGGTCTTCAATGGTGCTGCCCTCAGGGTCCCCATCTGAGGTGTCCTCGGTGCTGGGGTCAGGGTCAAAGTTACCTAAGGGCGAAACGTCAGATATGCCTAGGACAGAAAGTGGAGATTGTTAGTGCTTGGTAGCCGCGTCAAGCACAGAACAGTGGACTCAGAGTAGGGTTGAGAGAGGGATCATGTGGTGCATGATCTTCACGTGGGTGTTTGCCGCCAACATCATGATCGCCGCGGGATTGGTCCACATTCTCTCCAGTCAGCTGCAACATGCAACTCTCAAACAGAGTGAGGACCTTGATGTCCAGCACTCCACCCCTAGTCTGGGCCATCTCCTGTTGATTGTGCACGATCTTGCCTTGCATGAAGACAAATGGAGAGAATGTGAGCAAGGCACATGCCAGGCCAATGAGAAGGATAGCAGGTGTGTCTGTGTGCTGAATGGAACTATGGGAGGGATGAGGAGGTTATCTCCAGGAGCTATGAAGCCAGATAGAGATGTGAGGATGTGTGTGAGAGAGTGGGTGGTGATGTCCCTTGAGCTGGCAGTGAGATGCCAGTGAATGTGTGATGGCCTTGAGAGTGAGTGAGTTGAGATTGATGAGATGGTTGCCTTACCCTGGTGGCACATTGGAGATCATTCATCTATCTTCTGCACTGGATGGCTGACCTCTTGTGTGCAGCATTGGCACTGACCAACTCTGCCACCACCTCCCAAGCTGGAGTGGTGAGACTGGTGAGCCCCTGTGGCAAGAGCAGGTGTAGAAGACATCACGGTGGGCCTCCATGGTGTCTAGAATGCGTACCAGGGATGCGTCACTGAATCGGGGGCTGCACTCTAATTGGCTTGGTTTAAATATGGCGCCTGATGTGAGGAAGTGGTGAGGTTACAGTGCGGCAGGCAAATTGGAGGCCAACCACCAGTGATCCCGTGTGTTTCCCATGACTGCATAATTTATGAGACGGGAAGAGGACAATAAGGCGCAAAATCCCACCATTGCGGCCAGTAGGTAAAGTGTCTTTTTTCACGCCCACTACCACACTTCGTGCAAATCTGGGACAATTCTGCCCTGTACATATGAACATACGAAATAGGAGCAGAAGTAGGCCATCCGGCCCCTCGGGCCTGCTCTGCCATTCAATAAGATCAAAGCTGATCTGTTTGTGTTTTGAATTCCACATCTCCATCTACCCCCAATAACCTTTGATTCTCTTGCCCAGCAAGAATCTATCTCTGCCTTAAAAATATTCAGTGACCCTGCTTCCACTGCCTTCTGAGGTAGAGAGTTCCTGAGAGAAAAAAAATTCTCATCTCTGTCCTAAAGGATGACCCCTAATTTTAAAACAGTGCCCCCTAGTTCTGGATTCACCCACAAGAGGAAACATCCTTTACACATCACCTTGTCAAGACCATTCAGGATCTTATATACTTCAATCAAGTCACCCCCCCCCAACTCTTCTAAACTCCAGTGGAAACAGGCCCAGTCTGTCTAACCTTTCCTCATAAGACAACCCACTCATTGCAGATATCAATGTAGTAAACCTCCTATGTACCGCCTCCAATGCATTTACATCCTTCCTTAAATAAGGAGACCAAAACTGCACACTGTATTAGAGATGTGGTCTTACCAGTGCCCTGTACAACTGAAGCATAACATCCGTATTTTTATGTTCAATTCCTCCATGTGCCAGATTTTTGCCCATTCACTTAACCTATCTATAACCATCTGCAACCTCATGTCCTCTTCACAACATACTTCCCTACCTATCTTTTTTGTCATCTGCAAATTTAGCTACCATGTCTTCAATTTCCTCACCTAAGTTATTGATATAAATTGTAAAAAGTTGAGGCCCCAGCACAGACCCCTGTGGGACTCTATTCGTCACATCCTACCAATCAGACAAAGACCCATTTATGCATACTCTGTTTTCTTCTAGCTAGCCAATCTTCTATCCATGCTAATATGTTACCCACTACACCATGAACTTTTATTTTCCACAATAACCTTTGATGTGGCACCTTATCAAATGCCTTCTGGAAATCCAAGTATGTCTACAGGCTCCCCTTTATCCACGGCACATGTTACTCCTTCAAAGAACTCCAATAAATTGCTTGAACATGATTTCCCTTTCACAAAGCCATGCTGACTCTTCCCGATTATCTTGAGTTTTTCCAAATGCCCAGCTATAACCTCCTTAATGATCGATTCTAATGCCTTCCCCACTACAGACGTCAAGCTAACTGGCCTATAGTTTCCTGTTTTCTGCCTCACTCCGTTCTTGAATAAAGGGGTTATATTTGCTACTCTCCAGTCTGATGGAATCTTTCCAGAATCTAGCAAATTTTGGAAAATTAACACCAACGCATCTACTCCCTTATTAGCCACCTCTTTTTAAGGCCCTAGGATGAAATCCATCAGGACTTGGAGACTTGTCAGCTCACACCTCCATTAATTCGCTCAGTACCGCTTCCTTACTGACTGTAATTTCACCAAGTTCCTCTCTCCCTTCCACCTCCTGATTTGCAGCTATTATTGGAATGTTTTTTGTATCCTCTATAGTGAAGATAGAAGTAAAATATTTGTTAATTTCATCCGCCATTTCCTATTATCTACTATTAATTCCCCATTCTCACTCTAGAGGACCAACACATTACTTACTCTTTTCCTGTTTAAATACCTGTAGAAACTCTTGCTATCCATTTTTAAATTTCTACCAAGCTTCTTCTCATACTCTTTCTCTTAATTACCCTTTTAGTCATTCTCTGCTGTTCTTTATATTCTGCCCAATCATCTGACCTGCCACTCATTTTTGCACAGTTTAATGCTCCTTCTTTAAGTTTGATACTTAGCTTAACTTCTTTAGTTAACCTTGGATGGTGGGTCCTCCCCTTAGAATTTTTCTTTACAGTAGAAATATACTTATTCTTAGTATTTTAAAATATCCCCTTAAATGTCTGCCACTGCAGTTCAATTCAGCTGTAGCTCTAAAGTTCACTGTGGTTTTGAACTTTTATGTCTAAGGGTCTTTCCAGGGATTAGCAGGAAATCTTTGCTGCATTTCGCAAACTTCTGCACATTATTCTGTAAAGGTGGTGACCATTGGTCTGGTCAAATTGCGATCCAGATGCCTGGACCACGTTGATGGCATTCTGCAATATGCCCCAGCTAGGGTCTCACTAATTGTCATGGTATGTGAGACCTACAAAACTGGCACTCCCAAGAAGGAGGCCCTAGCAGAGGAAGATTTAATCGATTGGGCCGTATCCTCTGACGACAACACAGAGGAGACGGGCCATTCAGCTGCAGAACCTAAACAGCAACAGACATTGGGTGCTAGAGACACACGAGTCTCTCATCCTACAACACTCTCCCTGAGAATGTGAAAGATTTCCGTCTGAAAGAATATCATTTCGCAGACCTCCACAATGTCACTGAAAGCCATCACCACCATCACAGCCATTGTGCCTATGTCAAATGCAAGGCAGACACTGAGGAAGCTCACTGGGCACACATGAATTACAAGTCCCTGGTTCACAGTCCCGCAAACCAACATGCGGAGACCACTCACATGAATGAAAGCAATAGATAGAGGGAGCAGTGGCAGAGAGAGGCAGTGGTGTAATGGTATTATCATTGGACTAGTAATCCAGAAACCCAGGTTCAAATTCCACAAAAAAAAAAAATCTGGAATTAAAAGTCAAATGATGACCATGAAATGATTGTTGTAAAATCCCATCTGGTTCATGAATGACTCCTAGAGTAGGAAATCTGCTACCATGAGACTCCAGACCTACATAACACCATTTGAAATGGCTGAGCAAGCCACTCAGTTGTATCCAACTTCTAAGAAGTTGATAAAAAGAAAGGAAACCAAATGGACCACCTGACATCAACTTAGGCAATGGCAAACCCAGTTCTGTCAACCCTGCAAAGCCCTTCTTACTAATCTGGGGGCTTGTGCCAAAATTTGGAGAGTTGTCTCACACAATAGTCATACTCATACTCATGGAATCATACCTTACAGATCATGTCCCAGACATCACCATCCTGTTCCACTAGCAGGACAGACCCAGCAGAGGTGGTGGCACAGTGGTATACAATCAAGAGGGAGTTGCCCTGGGATTCCTCAATCATTGACTCTGGACCCTATGAAGTCTCATGGCATCAGGTCAAACATGGACAAGGAAACCCCCTGCTGATTACCATGTACCACCCTCCCTCAGCTGCTGAATCAGTACTCCTCCACATTGAATACCACTTGGAGGAAGCACAAGGCACAGAATGTACTCTAGTTGGGGGGCTTCAAAGTCCATTATCAAGAGTGGCTCAGTAGCACCACTATTGACCAAGCTGGCTGACCCCTAAAGGACATAGCTGTCAGACTGGGTGGTGAGGGGAAAAACATAAGTGACCTCATTCTCACCAACCTGCCTGCTGCAGAGGTGGAATTGTCCTAGATTCACACTAAGTCTGGTAGCGGGTAGGAAAAAGAACATTTTACCCCCTGGCCGCAACGGCAGCTTTTCATGCATTATCAGCCCAATGGCGCTTCATTAATCATGTATTCCTGGGAAACACGCCGTTTTGCTGTCCGACAGCCTGCAATTTGCCTGCCACACTGTCACCTCGCTGATTCCTCACGTCAGGCGCCATATTTAAAGTGCAGCCTCGCACACACTTCTCAGTGCTTCCAGCCCAGGAATGCTGCACAGAAGACATGATCCTGAAAGGCATGAAGACTGTAGCCCCCCTACCCCCGATTCAGTCACACGTCCCTGGAGCGCCTTTTGGATGCCTTGGAGGTCTGCCGTGATGTCCTCTACCCCCGATCTGGCTGCAGGATGGGCAGCAACATCACCAATATGGCTTGGGAGGCGGTGGCAGCGGTGGTCAGTGCCAATGCCCTTCAAAAGAGGACAGCCACCCAGTGCCGAAAGAGGATGAATGATCTTCTCCTTTCCACCAGGTTAAGTCGCTCTTCTCATCATTCTCACCCACAAACCCATCACACATCCACAGTGATCTCACTCACTGCCAGTTCAAGTGACATCATCATTCGGTCTCTCACACACACCTTCATTGTCCTCATCCCATCTGTGTCACCACTCATTACCCACACCAGCCAGGCGTACTTATCATCTGGCCTGGCAGGCATCCTGCTTACACTCTCTCCATCTCTACTCATGCAAGACAAGCTGGCACACAACAAGAGGGAGAGGTCTCAGACTGGTGGAGGAATGCCTGAAATCAAGATCCTCACGGACTTTGAAAATAGAGCCATCCAACTGGCCGGCGATGATCTGGGCTGTTCCTGTGCTGACGGTGAGGTCGGCGGTGCTCTACCATGTGAGGATCCAATAGTGCAGCATCCATCAGACAACCATGGTGTGAGTGATGTGTACTGTTTCACAGGCCACTGCCATTCACTAATTATCTCTCCTTGCTTTCGCAGGCACAGCTGGGAAACAACTTACGGAGTCCACGACTGAGGGCCTTGACTCAAGCTCCGAAGACACCTTGGAAGAGGAATCTGCTGAAGTCCTCATTGAAGATCCGTCACAGCGTTCACCCACACTCTCCACCACCTCGGTGGGACCAAGCTTTAGAGTAGCTTCGAGGTTACAGTCTGATCCACAGCAGGCGGAGGCAGGGAATTGCCAGGTCTCCAGCACATAGAGGACTGCTGGAGACCAGAAATTTGCTGAGACTAAGTCAAATGATGAGCCTCTGGACTTGGTCATACCTCAGTTGCTGGAGCTGCAAAAACAAGCTTGGGAACATCAGGAAGGGGTGTTCGCTGCACTCCTCAGCTTACAAGGCACGATGGAGGAGTCTGTCCGCCTTCAGTCTGAGGTGATAGCGCCGGCATGCCAAGGCACTGAGGTCAACACTGGTAGGATGGCAGCATCCATGGAGACTTTGGTATAAGATATTGCTCCTGCACTGCTGTGCGGGCTGATCTCCATCGTTGACGCCATAGTTGTCCTCCAAGAGTGTCAACACGAGAGGGGTGTGGGGCAGCTTGATCTCACTCCAGCTTCCCTTCTCCTCAAGGAGTTGGCCAGGGGCCCTCAGGCACCCATTGAGAGGATGATCAGGGCCATGCATCCAGGCGACTGGGAGCGTCCAGCTCATCTGAATCCCCTCTTCCTGTTAACCCAGCAGCTCTAGCTCCACAGGCCAAGAAGGGTGACAGTGCCACACAGCAGGACCCCAAAAACAGGTCGGGGCCCTCCAGGTCTCAGCCCTCCAGAGGATGTCCATCAAGGTCATCACAGACAGGGCACAGCAGTCACAGGCTGCCTCCACCTCCGTTATGGATGTCTGGGGAGCGCCAAGATGTAGTGGCAGGGATAGGAAGGTTAAGATGATGTAACTCTTTTGAGTCAAAATAATGAAACTAAATTAACAAAGTCAGGGAAAAAGTAAAAGCAGCCCTTAAAAGGAACTGCAAAAACAAGAGAAAAAATTCAAAGGAAACTTACAAACATCAAACCAAAATGTGGTCAAAAGGGTCTATAAAGCACCCCAGTCCCCGCGGTGCCCACTGAGCACGGAAGGCCTTGATGGTGCTGGCAGACACCGCGTGCTCCCTCTCCAGGGACACCCGGCTACGAACATAGCTACGGAAGAGAGGCAGACAGTCGGGTCGGACGACCCCCTTGATCGCCCACTGCCTGGACTTGTTAATGGCCAACTTGGCCAGGCCCAGGAGCTGGTTCCCGTGGAAGTCCTCCTCCCTCCCAGCCCCTCCCCACACCGGGTGCCCATAGATCAGGAGCAAGGGACCGAAGTGCAAACAAAACAACAGTAAAAGGTTTTTCAAGAAACGAAAAAGGGGGTGCAGCCTACAAAATTAACATATACATGGCCCACGGACTCTACAAGGCCGCAAAAGATGAACCAACACATCCTGCGGTTGTATGGGACTGCTGCGTGCAACACCCTCCACCCCAGATCCCCGATGGAAAGTGGTGGACACCCCCGTGGAGGGCCCCACACTGGGGACCTCCACCGCCGGACAGCAACAAGGCACGCTAGGGTGTATCCAGGCGGTGGGCGAGGGTAAGGAAGTGAAGTGGGTGCAGCAGCAGCCCATACAGGAAACCCCTCCGCACTGTACTGAAGGTCACGGAAGGCATTTCCACAAGGTGACTCAGGTTGTGGGGCACCAATTCCTGTGGGAGGGCTCGGGGCTTGGGGCCAATGTGGAATTCTGTCCAAACAGAGGTACGTTCGGATGGAAGAACAGCGCGCACCTGCGGCACCTCAAGACCCAGTGTGATGTCGAGGTTGAGCACGATTGCCCTATGGTCTTGAATGGCATTGGCCGCGAGCCAGACATCCATGGACGCGCGATGCGCCAACTCCTGTGGAAGCATCCAGCCCACTCCTCCGCCACCCACCACATCCCCGATCCTGGTCACCCAGCAGCCACAGTCCTCCTCTCCACCAGCCACTGAAAAGGGCGGAGGGGCGGATTCCTGATCAACAGCTGTCAAGATAGCTGCTACTCCTGATGGTGGAGAGCTGTGTCGCGAGACAAACATGTAGCAGACTTTGATCAGGCCCTGGTAAAATACGGTCAATGCCTGCAAGGAACCACAAAGGCCCCTCTGGTCTACAAACAGGAGCTGCACATCATAATTCAGGCCATGCACCTGGCGGAAGAAATACATCGCCAGGGCACACCATCTCAGAGGGGGCTTGACGTAAAGGTATTGCTGCAGGGCCTAAAGGCGGAAATTTGCCACCTGGGTCTGTAGGCACACCAGCACCTGACCACCCTCCCTAAGCGGGAGACTCAGAACCTCAGCAGCGACGCAGTGCAGCCTTGTTCAGAAGAAGTTGACAAGCATTCTCTGGATTTTTGTGACAAAGTCCGAGGGAGGGGTCAAAGTGACTCGGTACCACAACGTGGCAGCAATCAGCTGGTTTATGACTAGCACTCGACTCTGGTAAGACAGCACTCGGAGCAATCTTATCCAGCGCTGCAGGCGAGTGGTGACTTTGGCCTCTGGCTCCTGCCAGTTCACAGACCAGGATTCCTCAGCTGGGCAGAGGTGAATCCCCAGGCAGAGGAGCCTGGTCCTGCTCCAGGTGAAAGGCCTGACCTCCTCGGGTAGGGGACTCATCTGCCATTGACCGACCAGGAGTCCAGAACACTTGTCCTAGCTGATCCTGGCAGAGGATGCAGCAGAGTAGACCTCCTGGCACTTGTGCATCCTCCGCAAGTCAGCCGAGTCGGTGAACATGAGGAACATGTCATCGGCGTAAGCCGAGAGGCCCACCCCGTTGCCCAGCCCGTGCAGAACCAATCCCGACAACCTCCTCCGCATGAGGCACAGGAAAGGCTCCACGCAGATAGAATACAATTGGCCAGACAGGGGTCAGCCCTGACTCACTCCTCTCCCAAAGCAAAGGGGCGCTATCAGGGACCCGTTAACCTTAACCAGACACGGCTGCATACAGAAGTCGGATCTGGGTGATAAAATGCATCCCAAACCTGAATGCTCACAGAGTCCTGAATAAATATTCGTGATCCACTCTGTCGAATGCCTTCTCCTCGTCAGGAAGTGGGTTTCTGCCTCTTTGTCAACCCCCTCACATACTCCTGACAGAAGACACAGACATGAGCCTTGTCCACGTCCCACCATAGCCTCAAGGAGGGGAAGCCTCCTCTTGGAAACGTAAAGGCAGTCCAGTCTAGATTCCAGGCGACACAAAAGTGAAAATGCTGGAGTCAGGTTGGAGATGTCGCCACACAGATGAGGACACTCCCTCAAAGAAGCTCACTTGTTGCTGTGCACCCAGAGGAGTATGCACATTCGCAAAGTGAAGCACCGCATCCCCTAAGTGCACAGTAAGGAGCAGCAACTGGCCTGGCACCAGCTCTTTGACTCCCAAGATCTCTGGCTGAAAACGTGGGGCCAACAAGATAGCCACCCAGCCAGAATTGGAGGCTAGGTGACTCATGTAGACTCCCCTCTTGCCGCCTTAGGAGCCACGTAGCTTTGTCTCCCAGAACGGAATGGGTTTCCTGCAGGAAGCACACCGCATAATTCCCGTCCCTGAAGACCGAGAATTCAGGAACCTGCACTGTGTGTCCCTGCTGCCTTTAATGTTGAGGATGGCTATGTTAGTCTTCATTGTCAGAAGTATGTGCTACCATCGCCATACCTAGTGTAAGAAGGAGAGGACTATTTTAATCCTTCCTCTCATTCAGGAGCCATGGGACAAACGGGTAGACCCTCCTCTTAGCGTTCCAGTCCAGCCTTGAGGGCCTCGCGGGTGAACCAGAACACAAAAGGAAAAGAATGCCGCCGGTCCAAGGCTGACTGAACCCTGTCTCAGTGACCGCGATTACTCGCTAAAAAATCCTGCAGCTCGCGTAAAGGGATGAGGGGAGAATTGGTGGGGGGCACCAGGGGATCCACCACCTCACCTGACAATGACTCTAAGTCGTCCTCGATGCTCACCACAGAAACCCTGTCCTCCTCCGGGTTGTTGCCTCCAGCTTCGAACCCCTCCCCCGCAATGGGAATGGGAGCTGGTTCGGAGCTGCCAGTCGGCTCCGCTTCCACCTCGATCGCACTGCCAGGATCAAGGGCAGAGGTCTCCCTTTCTGGTTCTAGGCCACAGGGCAATGGCAGCTCAGAACTCTGCTCCTCCCCCGGCACCGGATTGCCTAGCGAGTCTGGAAAAAGCTCCGGACCCAGGATGGAGGCCCCTGGCGCTAAAGGTTGGGAGGGAGTCGGAAGGCCTTCCTCGCCACCACTGCCCAGTGCTTGGGGCCATGAAGGGACTGCTGCAGTCCCCTGGCGGGCCAGATGGCATCTCAGGGGTACAAGGTGGGTCGGGGTGGGGCACAACCGCGAGAGTGGTACCCTCACCAACCCCAGAGGAGCCCTGCTCAGGGGACTGCAGTAAGGAGATGGGGATTTGGGTGTCCCCCAGAAGGCAGAGCGAGGACTTACAGGGCAGAGACTCCACCACCTTTTAATTGGGGGAGGAGACACAATCGACCTCGCGAGTAGTGAAGTCCTTGCCCTCCGAAGGGTGGCGTCTCTTTCGGGGTAGGCTGGGGGCTGGGGAGACCTCCATCTGTGAGGTCCCCATCGCCTCATCTAGGACCCCCATCAGATACCCTGCCCTCTGGGGATTGGTCAGGTACACCCTCTTTAATAAGACCACCGGCTTGGGGTCGCGCGCCCCATTGCCGCCGGATCTGGGAGCCAGCGCATGAACAACGCTGGACCCAGCATATGGACCTCAGGCATGCACTGGCCCGGGAGCATGCGCAGACATGTGGCTAGGTTTTATTAATATAAGCAGAGTACAAGAGCAAGGAGGTTATGTTGAACTTCTATAAGTCGCTGGTTCAGCCTCAGCTGGAGTATTGTGTAATTAAAAGCACCTTAGCTAGAGAAACATTGGCTCCAGTAGAAGCGATAGATATGGGATTTTACTTATCAAACGTTTTGAGGGACACCCTACACAAGGGGTATTCAGAGAAAAGTTTGCCCATTGAATGCTATGTGGATAACCATTCTGTATGGGAAAACGTACATTCAACAAAGTGTGTGACTGAGAAAAGGTTAAGGGTTGACCTTGCTATCATAAAATAAATGTTAGAGAGATAAGAGATCTCTAAGATAAAATGAGTCGACGCAAGTCACCAATTATCGGACTGTTTTACGAAAAGGAATGTTTGCTTGAAGAAATTGTTGGGTGTCCTAGAAGAGGGACATCTTATATTATAACGGGTTATATGAAATGTGGAAAATAAGTTTTCTTTGATTTGTTTTGAAATTATTTGAATGTGTTATAAAGTTATTGCTTAAAGATTCATTAACTGAATTTAAATTCCACCAGCTGCCATGTTGGGATTATGAACTTGTGTCCCCAGGTCATTAGTTTTGCTAGATTACTAGTCCAGTGACATAACCACTACACTACTATCTCCCCCATTTATGCACATATACATCTAGGACCCTCTGCTCCTGCATCCTCTCCAGAGTTGTATCCTTTATTTTATATTGTCTTTCCATGTTCTTCCTATCACTTAATTAACCACTTCAGATTTCTCTGCATTGAACTTCATCTGCTATCTGTCTGCCCATTCCACCAGCTTGTCCATGTCCTTTTGATGTTCTACCCTGTTAATAGCATGTTAATTATATTGTTAGGAGACACAAGCAAAGGGCATTGTTTAATTAAGTAGTTTGAGGACATATAAATAGGGGACAGCTGAGACACTGGGGGTTAGAAGGTAAGATATGAGCCTGAACAAAGTCAATAAACTCAGTAAAGAAAAGCTCTGTGTCTCAGTTTTGACTTCACCAACTGACTTGGATTCTTTTAGCAGTGGGAGTGGAGATGATCAATCTTAAGACAAATAAACTTGCAGGCTTCAGGATAAAGTGGGAGAATTGAACTGACTGGATTGCTCTACAAAGAACTGACATAGACTCGATGGGCTGAATGACCTCCCCCTATGACTCCATGACATCTATTATCAGAAATCACTTCATACATTCATGACCACTAATAGTAATATCTTAGCCTTTTATATGAAACTTTTACATAATGTACTGCAGGATTTTAAATCCTGTAAGTGCATCAATGCTCCACTTGACTTGTCGTTCCCTCTCTGATAGTTGAACATCCGAACCCACCCATAATTGTACTGATCCTAGGATTTCACACAGGGATATTATTTACAAAATCAGGGCTTGCTATACTGCACCTCTGGTACTTGACTGCAAGGCAAGTTCAAATTTGTTTTGGTGCTTAGTAAACATGTGCCAGGTCTCTCTGGTAATCAGAACCTCAAAACTCTCTAGCTTGTGAAATATAGAATTATAACTGTAGTTACACCCCCCTTTTTAACAAAGAACACTCAACCTATTTAATTTTAACTTACAAATTGTTTTTTCAGAATTCTCCAGTAATGATTAGTTTATTGTAAAACCTATTTCACAAACAGTTCCTAACTGCCTGGTTTGATTTAGTAAGTCCATTCCTGATTATTTATTTTCTCTGCTCGAGGTGAAGATTTGGATTCAAGGTCAATGTGTTCAACAAATACAACTGGCAGGACAGAGCTGACACATGAATGGCACTTAGTGGATTTAATGTGAGTAGTATTGCTTTAGCACTTGTACTGGGTTGAACTTAGGTTGCATATGCCTATGTTATAGGACCGCAATCCAGAGGCCTATACTAATGATCTGGAGACTAATGATCTTTGAGCTCAAATCCCCCATAGCAGCTGGGGTGGTGGCAAAGGCTTCAAACTATTAAGAGGAAGGGAGGGATCTACAAGAAATATAAGTAGCCTAAATACAAACTAAACAGGGCAGGAGAGCACAGGAAAGAATAAAGTAAGGGAAGACATTGTTGGCAAGGGAATAGATAGAGTTGTAGAACAGGAGTCTAATGAGATGATTAAACATTAAGTGAGAGGCACATTGTGCCTATAATAACAGTGCCTATACAACAACAATAGGAAACATTTAAAACTGTGTTCAAAAGAGTGCAGGAAAAATATATTGTAAAGGAAAGACCAAATTAAACACTAGTGGGACTCCATGGATGAATAAAAACATAAGGAAACAACTAAGGGTTAGGAAAGAGGGAAACATTAAGTACAGAGACAACAGAGAAGTGCAGGATAACCTAATATAATTCCTATATTTTAGGAGGGGGACAGAACAAATCCATGGAATTATAGACAGTTATGATTCCCATGGGAATCCGTAAACCAAAAGAACCACATTTAATGAACGATTTCTAAATGAAGAAATTACTGGGCAGGGTTTCACTTTTTTTTGTAACTTTTACTTCAACACAAACCAGAATCAATGCCAGTTAAACACAAATTAACAGGCAAATCATGGCCAATATGAACTGTAAATTACACATGGTTTAGCAGATGCCATGAAGACTATCCCATGGAGTTTCCATTGTTCACTCCACCTGTATAGAATGAATTTCAGTCACAAAGTTCTTCAAAGCTCGGGTCTAGGGTGAAATTCCAGTTCTTTTCTTTCAATTTTCCGCAGGGAGCAGCTTCTGCATAAACAGGGTATCACCCTTGAAATCTGCCACACAATGGCACACTTCTTTCCAGAAACTCCTCAACTCTCAGCTCCTCTCTTCTCTTGGTGTCTCTGTTCTTCTCTGCCTGCCACATGACACCTGTATCTCAGCTTCCTTCCTATTGCTACTGCTTCCATGTCAAGGGTCTCCAAGTATTTCTTATTATCTGAAAATTAGAATTGATCTCTTTACAATTGATACAAACATTCAAATATTTTAAAACTAATTACAGATTCCCCAAATATTTTAAAGTAATTACAGTTCTTTTCCTTACGGTTACTGTTTCCAGGTCACAGGTTGTTCACATAGACCAGTCATCTTAACATCAGTGGTACGGAAGATAATGGAATCTTTACTAGAGGAGAGAATGGAAAAAATATCTAGAAACAAAAAATATAATAATGAATAATCAGCATGGATTTCAAAACAGAAAATCTTGCTTGACCAACCTTATTGAATTTTTTGAGGAGATAACAGAGAGAGTTGGTAATGGTAATGCAGTAGATGTAATTTATCTGGATTTTCAAAAGGCTTTCAATAAGGTGCTCCATAATACACTAATGAATAAGGTCAGAGAATGTGGAGTCAAGGGACAAGTGGCAGGATGGATTGGTAGCCAGCTTCAAGACAGAAAGTAGAGAGTGTGAGTAAAGGGTAGATATTCAGAGTGGCAGAAGGTGGGAATGGTGTTCCATGATGACTAGTACTGAGGCCACTGATGTTCACAATTTACATTAATGATTTGGACTTTGGAATCAAAAAAAACAATTTCTAAATTTGCAGATGATACCAAATTGGAGTGGGGTGGGGTGGGGAGGGGGGGGCGGGGGAGCGGGTGCCGGGGTGGGTGGCGATTGTGGTGAATAGTCAATACTGAGGAGGTCCACAACAAATTACAGAAGGACATTAATAAACTTGGAGAATGGGCAAATAATTGGCAAATAAGCTCAACACAGATAAATGTGAGATAGTACATTTTGGTAGGTAGAATAGGGACATTACTTATTACTTGGAAGTTGCAAGTCTAGGTGGGGGAGAGGGACTAAGGGATCTCAGAGTGCAAATACACCAATCACTAAATGTTGTGCCGCAGGTTAGCAAAACCATAAGAAAAGTAAACCAAACACTAGACTTTATTTCTAGAAGGATAGAAATGAAAAGTAGAGAAGTTATGCTCAACCTGTTAGGAACTTTGGTCAGTCCACACTAAGAGTACTGCAGTTCTGGGTTACCATATTATATATAAAAAATGGAGGCATTTGAGAGGGTGCAGAGAAGATTGACAAGGATGATACCAGAAATAGGTGGGTATACATATAAGGAAAGGATTGACAGGATTGAGAGGGCTCAGCCTGTTGTCTTTTGAAAAAGGAAGGCTGGGGGGGGTTGACCTAATCAAGGTATTTAAATTTGTGAAATATTTTGATGCAGTGGACACAAAGAGAACGTTTCCTCTTGTGGGAAAGAGCTTCAAATTCAATAAGGAATTCATAAGAAACCTCTTTACTCAAAGAATGTTAAGAATGTGAAACTCTATCACACTGAGTGGTTGAAGCGAATAATCTAGGTGCAGTTAAGGGGAAGCTAGACAATCTCATGAGGGAGAAAGGAATAGAGGGTTACAAAAATAGAGTTAGATAAGGAGACTTGAATTGAGCATAAACACTAGCATGGACAGGTTGGGCTGAATGGTCTGTTTCTCTGCCGTATATCTTATATAAATTCAGTTGATTAAATAAATGTGAAATTAAAAAACTAGTATCAGTAATGGTGACCATGTAACTACTCAGTAGTCATAAAAACCCATCTGGTTCACTAGTGTCCTTCAGGCGAAGAAATTTGTTGTCCTTACCTGGTCTGGCCTACATGTGACTCCAGACCCACAGCAATGTGGTTGGCTCTTAACTGCCCTCTGAAATGGCCTAGCAAGCCACTCAGTTTTCAAGAAGGCAGCTCACCAACACCTTCTTGAGGGCAATGATAAATGAATAAATGTCAGCCACATCCACATTCTGTAAATGAATAACAAAATGTTGATGAAGTGAGCATTGGGTAAATCTACCCAAAGATGACAAAAACTGGATGACAATTTCCAGAGATAGTATGTTAAGATAAGGATAGAGTTGGATAGGATATGGTTACACAGCTGGGAGGGGGCAGTTTTGATAATGAACAGGAATGCCAGTTTCAAGCTCGGTTTAGGATCAAACGGGATGCCAAAAAATGCACAATTGTCAATGCACAGATAGGGAGAGTGTAGGAGCCAGTAGCTCAGTATAGAGCTTAGGCAGGAGCCAAAGAGGATAGCTTCAGTTTTTTCAAAGTTAAGGGAAAGGTTATAGCTTATCCATGATTTGATGTCAGACTTGATGTCTTCTTGCTAACAGTATTTCCACAGTGACAGGTGCAGCTACCAACTACTTCAAACATTTCCATTCTCAATAGTGTGGCACTATTACCCACAACTTGCAACTCACAGTTGTGTGCCACTGATTCTCTGGCACATGCACACTGCATACATCACTGATCCGTTATAAAGTTTTAGTTTGTTTTTACTGTGGAGATGGAGATTACAATATTTCTCAACTTATTTGTGGACTATTTGAGAGAGAATGAGGTCGCAAAAAGACCCACAACTTGGCTGAAGTGTTACATTTAATTTGTTTTTAACACTTTGGCATCAGAAAGAATTTTTCTGGATCAGTTTGTCATATGTTACACTTTGAATATGCAACCATTATCTTGTTTATTTGCCTCTAAGAGGCGCAGTTGTTTTTTTTCCCCTCTATCTCCTGTTGACACTGCCTAATCATATTGGGCAAAATTTTCTGTTCGGCATGCGGGGGTGGGCCCTGCACGCCGATGCGAAAAATGACGTGCGGTGACATCAGGCGTGCGTCCTGGTGTCACCGCACGTGATTCTGATCTTTCGTTTGGCGGGCGCGCACCGGAGATGGCTGCGTGCCCGCTGAACTGTCAAAGGCCTGTTAATGCCATCAATAAACCAATTAAACAAATTGACAGGACTGCCCATCCAATCTTAAGGTTGGCGGGTATGCGAAGAGCCCAGGTGGCCTTCACGTTTTGCATGAGACCTCATCCACAGGCGGGATGAGGTTCCATGAAGGTTTAATTGAATAAATAAAATTTTTTTAAACATTTCATAAACATGTCCCAGCTCATGTGACACTGTCACATGAGGGGACATATGTAAATGATTTTTAACTTTATTTTAAACTTTAAACCTGAACTTAATCTCTCTGAGGCGGCTCCGAACCTCAGGGGGATTTCCAGGCCCTGACTCCCCCTCCTCCCCCCACCCGCACAGGTAGCGCTGAGTGCTACCGGGCATGCGTCACGTTGGGTGGGCCTTAATTGGCCTGCCCACATAAAATGGCGGCGCGCAGCTGATCGCGGGCGGCGATCAGCTCTGTGCCCACTCCCGACAGGGAGAAAATTCTCCCCATTGTGATTTTCTAAGTGCCCTGTTACCATTTCCTTAATTATGGATTCCAGAATTTTCTCGTTAGCTGGTGTCAGGCTAACCACCCATGGGTGCTTTCCCTCTCGGCCCCTATCCCCAGGGGTGCTCTCCCACTCAAGCCCCTATCACCCAAGGGTGCTCTCTATTCAAGACCATGTGCCAAGGGGTGCTCTCCTACTCAAGTCCCAATCACTCAATGGTGCTCTCCCACTCAATTCCCTATCACCCAAGGGTGCTCTCCCACTCAAGCTCCTATCACCCAAGGATGCTCTCCCTCTCAGCCCCTATCCCCAGGGGTGTCTCCCTCAGCCCCTATCCTCAGGGGTGCTCACCCACTCAAGCCCCTATCACCCAAGGGTGCTCTCCCACTCAAGCTCCTATCACCCAAGGATGCTCTCCCTCTCAGCCTCTATCCCCAGGGGTGTCTCCCTCAGCCCCTATCCCCAGGGGTGCTCTCGCACTCAAGCCCCTATCACCCAAAGGTTCTCTCCCACTCAAGCCCCTATCATAGAGTCATATGGCTATATAGCACAGAAACAGGCCCTTCAGCCCATTCTGTGAGTGCCAGCCATCAAGCATCTATCTATTATAATCCCATTTTTCAGCACTAGGCCCATAGCCCTGTATGCTATGACATTTCAAGTGATTGTCTAAATACTTCTTAAGTGTTGTGAGGGTTCCTGCCTCTACCACCCCCTCAGGCAGTGTGTTCCAGATTCCAACCACCCTCTGGGTGAAAAAAGTTTTCCTCACATCCCCTCTAAATGTCCTGCCCCTTACCTTAAATCTATGCCCCTTGGTTATTGACACCTCTGCTAATGGGAAAAGTTTCTTCCTGTCTACCCTATCTATGTCCCTCATACCTCTATCAGGTGCCCCCTCAGCCTTCTCCGCTCTAAGGAACACAACCCTAGCATACCCAGTCTCTCTTCAAAGCTGAAACTCTCCAGCCCAGTGTTATGAGACAGCCTTTCGGTAAAGCCGAGTTATTTAAAAATCCTAGAGGAGACTTTAAACAACTGTCATAACCTATATTTTTGAGTGGTTATGTTTGAGATGCAACTCTAAATTCAGGAATCAGACCACCAGTTCTCGAGAGGTTTTATATTAAACTAAATGAAACATTTTATTAATTTACACAAGTTAAATATATACACATGGCTACAAATACTACTATCATAACTTTTAACAAATTCCCAAACTAACCTCCATTAAGGCAAAAGCAACCCATAGACTTAGCCAGACACCAGGCAAAGCATTTTCACCTTACGAATTCAAAATGAGGTTCCTTTCACTTTGGTTTTTTTGGAGACAGTTGTAGGCTTACAGCTACTTTGATCTTACATTGCCTCTGCTCCGCACACACAAAACTGCTCTCCTTATACCTAGCACAGCTCATTGAATGTAAATTCTCATTGTATCACCAGCCTCTTCTAACAACAAACCCCCTTTCATAGTACCAATTTCATTCGTAACATAAACATATTGCTTGGTCTCTGCTAGCTAGTTGCCAGATTTCACCCCACATCTTGAATGCTCTATTCAAAAAATGCAAGTGCACTCTACCTCTCTTACATCTCAAAACTAGTACACATCAAAGAACCCAGATTGTCTTTAATCCAATTAATATACACCCACAGACTTAACCTCTATTTTAAAAGAAAAATATTTTCCAATAATATTATATACATTAATAGCTTCATGACACCAGGCAACATCCTGGTGAATCTCCTCTGCACTCTCTCCTGTGCAATCACATCCTTTCTATAGTGCGGCAACCAGAACTGCATACAGTACTCCAGCTGTGGCCTAACTGTCATTTTATACAGCTCCAACATGACCTCCCCGCTCTTATATTCTATGCCTCGGCTAATAAAGGCAAGTATCCCATATGCCTTCTTAACCACCTTATCTACGTGTGCTGCTGCCTTCAGGGATCTATGGACATGTACACCAAGGTCCCTCCAATCCTTTGCACTTCCTAGGGTCCTACCATTCATTGTGTAATCCCGTGCCGTGTTAGTCCTCCCAAATTACATCACTTCACACTTCACAGGATCAAATTCCATTTGCCACTGCTCTGCCCATCTTACCAGCCCATCTATATCATCCTTTAGTCAAGGCTTTCCTCCTCACTATTTTTGACACCACCAATTTTCGTGTCATCTGCAAACTTACTGATCAATTCTCCTATATTTATGTCTAAATCATTAATGCCCACTACAAACAACAAAGGTCCCAGCACCGATCCCTGTGGTACATCACTTGTCACAGGCTTCCAATCACAAAAACAACCTTCGACCATCACCCTCTGCCTCCTGTCACGAAGCCAATTTTGGATCCAATTTGCCAAATTGCCCTGGATCCCATGGGCTCTTACCTTCTTGACCATTCTCTCATGCGGGACCTTGTGAAAAGCCTTACTGGAGTCCATGTAGACTATATCAACTAAACTACCCTCACCTACACAACTAGTCACCTCCTCGAAAAATTCAATCAAATTTGTTAGGTATGATCTCCCCCTGACAAAGCCATGCTGACTATCCCTGATTAATCTCTGCCTCTCCAAGTGGAGATTAATCCTGTCCCTCAGAATTTTGTCCAATAGTTTCCATATCACTGATGTTAGACTTACTGGCCTGTAATTACCTGTTTTATTCCTAATACCCTTCTTGAATAATGGTACCACATACACTGTCCTCCAGTCCTCTGGCACCTCTCTTGTAGCCAGAGAGAATTTGAAAATTAGTGTCAGAGCCCCTGCAATCTCCTCCCTTGCCTCTCACAGCAGCCTGGGATATATCTCATCTGGGCCTGGAGATTTATCCACTTTTAAGCCTGCTAAAAGCACTTATATCTCCTCAGGAGTGCTCTCCCACTCAAGCCCCTATCACCCAGGGCTATTCTCACTCAACCCCAATCTCCATATAATAACAAAATGCTTTTGTTTGATAACAGTCCTGTGAAGCATCTTGTGATGTTTTGCTATGTTAAAAATGCTATATAAATACAAGTTGTTGTGATGCTGACACACACCCTGCCGCCCTAAACAACACACACGTTTACTCTGTGACATTCTCACTCAACTTCTAGCAACCATTTAGAGCAGTATTGGCAGAGGATGGGACAAGGACCCCCGGGTCACTCTCAGGTCACTCGTGGCATAGAATTCCTGGACTGAGAAAAACATTTCCTCTTTGCAAAAGAAGGTTTGCCAGACTACTGCTGAATTCAATGAATGGATCCAATTGCTGTAACATTTTTCCAGCCATTAAAACTAGAAGCAAATTCCACTTTTACAACTTTCCCAATTTCACAACAGACTGTGTACAAAGGAATTAACTGCAGACACAGCCCCTCGGCACTTGAGAGTGCTGCATTCACATCAGCTGCTTGCTGCCTGCTGTTACATGCCAAAATCCTTTACTCAAGGTTAGGAGATATTCTAAAGCAACAGCTGCCATGGCACATGGAGATTGTGACTGTCCCATAACTTGTTCACAGTACTATTTGTTCCCTTCGGCTGCCTTCACAGGACAAATGGTTAAAGAATGAAAGTCAATCAAAACTAATAGAGAATTTACCACGGCAACAAAGACGCATGATAATAGCCTCCTTTAAAAATTACTTCCAAATATGATTATTAACTTCCACATCCTGTATAGTATACTTTTGAAATAAACTTTTTGCTGTTTCATTAATTAGTTTGGATGTTGCTCATCACAGTGACACAACACTGGGATAGGGGTTACTGAGTGACAGTGTGAAGGAGCTGGGTTAACATCAGTAGAGATACAGTCAGTAACACAGGGCGCTGGGGTAGAGGGGTTACTGAGTAACAGTGTGAGGGAGCTGGATTAACATCAGTAGAGATACAGTCAGTAACACAGAGTGCTGGGTGGAGAGGGGTTTATAAGTGAGTGTGAGGTTGTTCAGACTCATTAACTGCTTCTCACCTGTTCCTCATATGATATCAATATTCACTATTTAAACCAAAATGAAGATCAACTCAGAATAGGTGTAGTTTAAAATGTCTGGACAGTTCACGTTCACAGTTTGCTAGGAAGAAGCAACTGATGGATATGTTGTAAAATGCCTTTAAAATATAGCAGCATCATTTCACTAGAAGGGAAGTGTGTCATGTAATTCAATCTCAGTTTCACTTTGGCCTTTGAGCAGAGCACAGCACAAACAACCTTGCTGCTGATGTCTTCAAGCTTTCTATCCATGTATATCTGTTCCCACGTGACTAGTTTAAGTAATTGAACCCACAATGTGTTGACCCAATCCCTTATGAGTGATTGGTGCCTTTATATCATAATAACAACACAACATGCTGTTCAGCGGTGGTCAGACAAGTGGCAGCAAGGTTAAGTACAGATACGACATGGTGAACAGCCTTAAAATATGCTACATTGCATGAGATGACCCATGACATTCTGGTCAGATCACAAGTTTGCGACGTTAGACAGTGCTGAAATTGCAGCGTGGTGACTGCACAGAAAAGCTTTAGAGACACAGGCCATGATAGTGCTCAAAGAAAGAGCTGGTATGCAGACTGATCCCTTGTGGTGAGATTGTAGTGCATAGTCTGTCAGTTCCGTGAATGGGACAGCGTGATGAGAGGACCAGCACTGTTGGGGAAGGTGAGTGACCAGGATGTGGGCTAGATCGATAGCGAGTGAGGGAGAGTCAAGCAACAAAAAACAAAGCCAACATAAAAATCAGGCTGGAGAAGGTTGCAATTATAACAGGTGACTTCAAGAGTTGCTGAACAATAAATCAAATAAAACAAGGAGGAAGGTCAAAGGGATATTGTCAAAATGTCCCAAAAATTCCCCAGTTTGAATTCAGAATGTTTAAAAAGCATACAGAGCTATAGTTTCTTGATTCAGGTGTGTCTGAACCAGACAAGCAAGCCATAAAAATTTGCCTAGCAATTGGCAATGAAAGTCTGTACAGGCTGAACACATCAAGATTAACAGTACAAGAGCTAAAGGATCCCCAAAAGATATGGGCTACATTGGAAGACCGGTTCAGAATCAGGTTAAACTTCCGTACTCATCAACTAGAGTTCATGTCATTTTGACAACAGCCTACAGAATCCATAGGCCACTTCATCAGCAGATGCAGAGAAAAGGGTACGTATTGTGATTTTTCAAACACAGAGCTAGCAGACAGAATTGTTGAGTTGGTGATCATATCCAATCCTATGGAAGCATTCCAGAAAGATCTGCTAAACAAGCCCAAAAAGTATAGTATCGAAGAGCTACTCAAGGACAGACGTAAGTACAAAGCGATCCTCACAGGTCGATGAAGCTTACAGGTCCTATGTGCAACCCCAATTGTCGACGCACTCACCAGAACACCCAAACCTAGCAAGACATGTGGAAGGTGTGACCTTCTGCATGTGCCAAGGAAATGCCCAGCTTTCCATCAATTCTGCAAGTCATGTGGCAGAAAGGGCCATTGACAGCGGCAGTGCACTAGAGCAAAGGCTGCAGCTACAAAGAGCCGTGCACTGATCCAAACAGACCGTACAGAATGGGCACCTTCAAGCAATAAGAATGACCAAACGGTGTCCTGTCAGAAACATATACATGAGATGATTGACAAACCACGAAATGGCAATGATGTGCATGATAAAAATGCAGGTATAGAATTGCCAAGTTTACTGTTGGGACAACAAATTCACGTTCAGGATCCCACAGAAGGTACATGGCAACCAGCCGAGGTGACAAGGATTTGTTCAGAACCAAGGTCCTATGAAGTCATTCCACACAAAGACACAATGGTAAGGTGTAACTGGGGGCAAATCAGATCCATTCCAGCTCCTCAACCAATTGCATCGAGGACAAAATCCTCAAATGCAGCCAGGAACAACATCCAAGAATGACAACCCCACGGATCACAGTGAGCAATTATAGAAACCGCCAGACAAGGTTACCATTATAAGATCTGAGCGTACCTGCAGATTATCTTTATACTTTAGATACTCATAGATTCACCAGTCCTATATACTTAAGTAATGGTAACTAAACATCAACATGTATTGTAAATAGTTATGCTTCTTTGGAAGAGGGGAGTATCTTTAAAAAGAAAGGGGGATGTTATAATATGCCTTTAAGGGATAGCAACATGACATCACTCAATGGGAAGTACGTCACGTGATCCAGTCTTAGCTTCACTTTTGCCCATGAGCAGAACACAACACACAAAGCTCTGCTGCCGATGTTGTCAAGCTTTCTATCAATGTATAACTGTTAATATGTGCCTAGTTTAAATAAATGAACCCACAATGTGTTTACCCAATTCATTGAGTGATTGGTGCCTTTATACATTATAAAAACGCAACAGGATAAACTGATACTGCAGGGTAAGACAAAAAATGAATAAGGTGACTTAAATTGTGAAAAAAATCCAATTACATGTTTTCAACAATACGAGGTGACTTAGAAATTAGGAGAGGGAAGTTCATTCACCCTGATTTTTGGATACAGAGGTCACGAGTTGAGATGTGCTCATATCTGTTGGAAATAAAGTGGATAAGATGCAAAATTCATTTGCCCATCCCATCTCCCTGACTGGATAATGACCACGAGCAGCTCTTGATTGGCCCTTATCTGTTACGGCACCTTCTGTGCATGACCAGATGCTGATTTGCGTTTGGAAGAAACTGCATGCACCAGCTAGCATTCCCTTTTCAAAGGCACAGTCCCGAGAAAAGAGAAGTTACAGCAATGCACTACAGGCTGCTGGAAAATCATTTTTAACCATTCAAGGAAAAGATTAGGCAGAGCAAGGGAATGAAAGGATCCCAGATTCAGTGATTCTGCCCTGGACTCATACTGTCAAGAGGATGAGGCCAAAAAGGAGGCTGCAGGGGAGAGGAAGTCCACAACACAAAGTCTGTGATGGGAATGGGAACAATTGGCGATGGTTGTCAATGCTCAGAATACAGCACCATGAACTTGGCAACAGTGCCACAAAAGGTTTAATGATCTCACTTGGATGGTCAAGGCAAGTGATTACATTTGCACATCATGTCTCACACTCAATACAGCACCCAGCTCTCACAGTGCTCAATGTACCACTCCCCATCACTCAGCCAGCACCACACCCTGACACTCAGGACTTTACTTTATTCATTCATGGGATATGGTCAGCATTTATTGCCCATCCCTAATTGCCCTTGAGAAGGTGGTGGTGAGCTGCCTTCTTGAACCATTGCAGTCCATGTGGTATAGGTACACCCACAGCGTTGTTAGGAAGGGATTCCAGGATTTTGACCCAGCGACAGTGAAGGAACAGTGATATATTTCCAAGTCAGGATGGTGGGTGACTTGGAGGGGAACTTCCAGGTGGTGGTGTTCCCATGTGTCTGCTGCCCCTGTCCTTCTAGATGGTTGTGGTTGTGGGTTTGGAAGGTGCTGTCGAAGGAGCCTTGGTGAGTTGTTGCAGTGCATTTTGTAGATAGTACACACTGCTGCTACTATGCATCAGTGGTGGAGGGAGTGAATGTTTGTGGATGGGTGCCAATCAAGCAGGCTGCTTGTCCTGGACGGTGTCAAGCTTCTTGAGTGTTGTGGGAGCTGCACTCATCCAGGTAGGTGGAGAGTATTCCATTGCACTCCTGACTTGTGCTTTGTAGATGGTGGACAGGCTTTGGGGAGTCAGAGGTGAGTTACTCGCCACAGAATACATGCCTCTGACCTGCTCTTGTAGCCACAGTATTTATGTGGCTAGTCCAGTTCCATTACTGGTCAATGGTAACTCCCAGGATGTTGATAGTGGGGGATTCAGCAATGTTAATGCCATTGAAAGTCAAGGTGTGATGGTTAGATTATCTTGTGTTGGAGATGGTCATTGTCTGGCACTTGTGTGGTGTGAATATTAATTGCCACCTATCGGCCGAAGCCTGAATGTTGCATATGGGCACAGACAGCTTCAGTATCTGAGGAGTCGCGAATGGTGCTGAACATAGTGCAATCATTAGCGAACATCCCCACTTCTGACCTTATGATAGAAGAATGGTCATTGATGAAGCAGCTGAAGATGGTTGGGCCGAGGACACTACCCTGAGGAACTCCTGCAGTGATGTCCTGGATCTGAGATGATTGACCTCCAACAACTGCAACCATTATTCTTTGTGCCAGGTATGACTCTCAGTAGGAGAGACTCCCAAAACAGGAGGGAGAGGCAGATGATCAGCAAAAGAGAACCAAGAATCCATCCCCTCAGCACCCTCGAGCCTATGGTCCTCAGGATCCTTGACCATTGGGGCCGGGCATGCCAGTGTAGTTGGGAGAGGGGTGGTGGGTGATGGGTGGAGTGTTTGTCTTTGTAGCTGGTGGTGTTAGGTGCAGGAGTGGCGAGGTCTTTCTGTGGTTGTGTGGAGCCTTGGTGGGACTGCGCTTGGAGGGTTGTGTGTAGTTTTGTTCTCCTTGCCTGGGGAGGGATCTGCTGGCTGTTGTTGGGGGAGGGGGTGGTGGGGGGGCTGCGGGTGGGGCTGCGGCAGGAGTTCGTTGGACTGGTCCCTGGGGAGGCAGTGTTGTCTTGTGGGAGGGGTTAGGGGGGCTGGACCTGTATTCTCTGGAGTTTGGTGGGGCAAGAGGTGGTCTCATTGAGGTGTGTGGGGCTCGGAAGGGTGGATGTGGGGGTGTTTCCCTCGGTTGAGGGGTTTGGAGCTGGGAGGCATGGCCTTGGGGTGGGGGGATGGGCCATTTGGGACCAGGATAGGGAGGAATATTTGGGTGGTGTGGCTCTTTGGGGTTCTCTGTCCAGGAATTCTGTGGAGGCTCAGTCACTGAGTATGCGCAAAGCAGAATCAGATAGATACCAATGACTTTAAGGGATATGGGGATAATGCGTGAAGATGGCGTTGAGGTAGGAAATCAGCCATGACCTGGTTAGATGGCAGAGCTGGCTCAAGGGGCCAAAAGGCTTATTACTGCTCCTGTGTTCCTATGTTCCTATGGTTACCGGTGCCACATAGCCAATGGCACCAGGCACTGCCAAAGCCATGCTGTAGAATGCTAAGTTGCTGCCTTATGCAGCTTCTTCACTCCTAGCCCTCATCGTGAAAGATGGCATGGATTTCCTCCCCATGCCCTCCCCCACCCCTACCCTCCCCTTGTGCTTTTCTGCTTTCAGATAGCAAAGAGTTGCTGGCTGCTCAGCAACTACAGCCTCATGTGGAAGGTGAGTGAAGGAAGAGAGTTCTGAGGAAGAAGCACCATCATTTTACCCAATGCTCGGAGCCACCAGGTACTGGCACTCTGTAAATGTTCAAGGTCAAATCATTAGTCCTTGTCTATTCACTAGTCCTGTAACAAAACCACTGTTGCTCCTGCACTCACATAAACCATCTTTTGTTTGGAAGAAGAGGCTCACCAAGTCTGAACATTCAAAGAACAAACCTTGCTCTATTCAGCCATATAATCCAGTAAATAGGAAGGAAACTTTCATATCAACTATGAAAATTTAATAGCTTTCACTAAGTTCTGAAGTACATGTCGATAAGGTTTAATCTATCAGCTAAAGCAATGCCTTTGGAGTGTCATTAACTACCAGTCCTCAGCTGGGATCAATTATTCTGCAGCAGATCTTGAGGGTGGATTTTGTGTAACTATTTGTAGATCCTGCTTCATAATCAAATAACAAACACACTACACAATTAACATTCCCAGCCACATTTCCAGAACAATTGTTAAAATTACACATAAAACAATTGCAACTCACTAAGAGTGTGTTTGAATGCCACAGGCACAGGAGGAATCAAACATAAATATCTGCCAGTGTCTTGGTTGTTCCTTGCACACTCCAAGCTGCTTCAAGCTGACAGGCAGTAACAGGCGTTTGGCACAGAACATATGCCGAGGTCCACAGACAGTCACTCAGACCAAAACAAAAGGGGGTTTGTAATTACCATTCCTGCTAAATTACTCCAGAGAGCTGAAACTGTCTGGAAGCAGGATTGCACAGACTGTTCGCAATGCAGTCTAGCCGCAGACACCCTCTCATCCAGAGCACTGCAAACATTCTTCATGTCACAGGCAATGCTTCGTTCTCAGCTGCTGATATTTATTGGACCTGATTATTATGCTGTAAATTTGCATTGTTATTCTATACCACTGCTCCATACGCTATCTCCATTATGTGTAGTCAGCTTTCCATGAGCAGCAGCTACTCAGTGTTTATATTTGGAATTGTGTCTACATTGTTAGTGTGTCTACTTGTCAGCAAAGATATAGAAGTCTGCTTTTGATTAAACTGAGCAGAATGTTGGTAACTGAACCATTAGAATTTTGAGAGTGATCTTCAGTTCATATTTAAAATCAGAAAGAAACAGCACTGTACAAACACATGATAACCAAACTACTGAAAGATGTTATAGGACCAAAAAGAAAACATTGCGCAGGAGAGTCCTCACTGAATCAACATATCTCCAATCCCCACTTAATGGGACGTTAATAGATTTTAAAAACACAAAACCAAAGATGGACTTTCACAGAAATAATCCTAAACTTCATCAGCTATGTGCAAAAATGTCAAAGCCTCTTCAGCCATTCCACCCTTGTGTAGAGAGAAATCGTGGGAGATCTGATTTCTGAGATATTGGAGACCTCAGATTAGAATTAGCCGGTTTAATTAATGACCAGTATTTATAGTGAGACTGAGAAAACAGCGCTGGTATCAATTACTAGGGTTTTGACAGAATAATAGAACATATTGAACAATATAAAAGGCAACACATTATAAAGAACCTCAATGCCCTTGGACATAAAGGGGAAATCAGCCAGAAATCCTGTTCCTGATCACAAGCCAGTGACCCCACCTGGTAAATGTGCTTGGGTGGGTGTCAGGTGCTGAACTTGCAAATTTCCTGCTGCCCATACTGTCTAAACTCACATATAACAATCAAGCTGATCAAGCAGTTGGAGAGTGCCCAACAAACCTCAGCACTTTCTGAGAAAGATTGAAACCATTGTGAAAATAGAAAAAAAATTGAATTGAAAAATATTAAAGTCATTCCAGAGTGCAGGGTAATAAAGAACTAAGATGGTTAGAATCTTTTTGTAATGAGGCTGTTTTGCAGCTTGCTGTGTATGGAATGGTCACCAGACGTGGATGCTGAAATATCCTGACTTGGAAATATATCGCCGTTCCTTCACTGGCGCTGGGCCAAAATCCTGGAACTCACTCCTTTACAGCACTGTGGGTGTACCTACACCACATGGACTGCAGTGGTTCAAGAAGGCAGTTCTCCACCACCTTCTTAAGGAAATTAGGGCTGGGCAATAAGTGCTGGCCTAGTCAGTGACGTCCACATCCCATGAATAGGTAAAAAGAAATGATGACCCTTGTGCAGTACCAACTGGGTCATAACTCCTCAGCACTGCAGCCCCAGTGAGCTGATGTACAATAATTCATGAGAATCACTTCTAAATGTTTATGTGCTGCTTTGATGCTGAGCATGTGATGTTCTGGGAGCATCCAGAGTTTGGGAGTCAGGGATCAGAGACCCAAGTCATGGACAGCAGCAGCGATTGAGGTAGCGCTCAAAGTACCACCATTAAAAAAAAACTGTTTGGCAACAACAATCCCCTTCATGGTTTGAAGACCAACGAATAAAGGCAGAAGGAAAGAGCCCCAGCCACTCTGAAAGAAAAACAGATGTGTTTTCTCCTCAGGAGTCTGTTCAGGAGGCACTGAACATTGCAATGGCTGCTCAGATGGTCCAGCAACAACAGCCTGTATTTATGTAGCATGTGTATTGTAATAAAACATCCAAATGTGCTTCACAAGGGCATTATGATCAAACAAGATCAACATTTGTAGGTCAAGCATAGTAGAAGTTAGATGAAGTTTGGTCAAGGAAACATACAGAGTCCACACTGGGTGTAGGGGAAGGGAATAAACTCTTTGTGCACCATAAAATTATCTGATTTTATTGTGCAAAGTAATAATCTTTGCGACATTATACATTCAAGTACTTTGAGACAGGGTGGAACACAGGTTAGATACAGCATACAGCTCCCTCTATGTCCCATCAAGAACTTTCAAGACGGGTGCAGAACATGTTAGATACAGAGTTAAATGTCCTCCACAGTGTCCTAATGAACAGGGCAGATACAGCAGCAGTTAGATAAAGGATAAAGCTCTAGCTACACTGCCTCATTGTACACTCCCAGGCAGGTACAGCACTGTTTACACATAGAATAAAGTTACATATACACTGCCCCCCTCAAACAATCTGAGGGCAGGAAGAGCACAGGGTTAGATACATAGTAAAGCTCCCTCCACACTGTCCCCATCAAATGTTCCCAGGGCAGGGACAGTACAGGGTTAGGTACAGAGTAAAGCTCCCTTTTCACTGTCCCCATCAAACACTCCCAGGACATGTACAGCACGGGGTTAGATACGGAGTAAAGCTCCCTCTACACTGTCCCCATCAAACACTCCCAAGGCAGGTACAGCACGGGGTTAGATACAGAGTAAAGCTCCCTTTACACTGTCCCATCGCAAACTCCCAGGACATGTATAGCACGGGGTTAGATACAGAATAAAGCTCCCTCTACACTGTCCCCATCAAACACTCCCAAGGCAGGTACAGCACAGGGTTAGATACAGAGTTAAGCTCCCTCTACACTGCAAGAACAATAGACCAGAATTAAACAGATTTGACCTGTCTATTTAATCGCCATGATATTTTTCGCTACAAAGGGAGGCGGGGACAGCATATCACCCTTTATAGGGAATCTTGTATGTCTGCATCTCCTTAACCTTAATCAGACTGAAGAATCATTAATGTGCAATGCATAGTCTGAAGTAGATAGAGTAAATTAGAATAATGAATTCAATGTCAAACCAAGGACAGAAATGAAATAAAGATAGGATAAGTAAAGATTAAAAGAGAGAGATAAAAGAAACATAAAGAGAAAGAAAAAAAGTTTTTTTAAATCTCCAACAATTAAATTCTGAAAGAATAAGGCTCCACACTTGTAATAGTGCATTTTCAGTGTCAGAGGTTATTTGACAGTATATAGTACCTTAGAAAGGGTACTTAGGCTGAAATGGACAAGTGCTAACTTTCTGTGGTAAGCTTAGGCCCAATCTGTCAGTACAGAAACTTCATGCTGTTCAAACTATTTGAATGGGAAGGCAGACATCAAGATGCCATTTTCACAGGATGGAATTTTCCATCTTTGAAACTAAATGCCGTGGCAGGCTGGTTCTGCGGCGTGTTTCCCATTGGTCGGAATGGTGGGAATTCGCGCCCGGTTCATGCTCAGAAGCTGGTTAATTATGCAGAGGCGCGCATCTCTCTGAATCACATGGCGGGTCGGGAATTGATTCGTCCATCCTGCCTTTACCTAATGGAGTTGAATGTTCTGCTGCCATATTTAAACACCACCCAAGGACACACATTTCACACCCTCTAGCTGTCTGCAGGAGACCCTCAGAGATGGCTGCAAAGCAGAAGAAGGCTGCATCCCGTTTCTGCCACAATGCCCTCCAGGAGTTGATAAGAGGAGTCTGGGATGTCCTCTACCCCAGGGATGCCTCTGAGAAGCACACCAGCCTCATCTCTCCGGGCTGGGAGGCCAGAGCAAGTCAAGTCAACATTGCTGGCCACCGCCCTCGGAATTATATCCTGTGCAGGAAGAGGATGAAGGATCTCATCTGATCCGCCAGGGTAAGTCAACCTTTAGCTCCCTCCAATATCAAACTCTCATCATGGCATCATGTATTCAAAGGGTTTCACTAAACAGGGATCTCACACAACATCACCTGGGGGAACATATCAGCACTGACTGTCTTATGGATACTTCCACATCACCACCATCCCATTTATCATGCCTCACACTCCATCCTCAGCCCCTTCTGGGGAGGGCTCACCACACATGTATCTTACCCAACCTCTGCTTCATCCCTTCTCATCACGTTCCTTTCTTTTGTCTTCATGCAGTCCAAGCTTGCCCAGAACAGACGGGAAATATCCCAGAGGGATGGCCGACATCACCTACCTCACTCCCTTTGAGGAGGCTGCAGCCAAGTTGGCGGGGAGGACAGGGATCGCTCTTGTGGGGAAGGTTAGATTGGCCTGTGCTGATGAGACCTCCATGAGTTGATCACATCCTGACAATCACAATGAGTGACATTGTCATGAAGCTATTAATGTACATAAAATAGATGTTAAAATAGAGGTTTAGTCTGTGGGTGTGTCTTAATTGGATTAAAACCAGCTAGTCTGGGTGCTTTGATGGGTACTAGTTTTGATATGTAAGAGAGGAAGAGTGCATTTGCATTTTTTTGAATAGAGCATTCAAGAAGTGGGGTGAAAACTGACACCTATCTAGCAGATACCAAGCCATATGTTTATATTATTAATAAATTTGGTACTATGAAAGGGGTTTTATTGTTAGAAGAGGCTGGTGATACAATGAAAATTTACATTTAATGGGCAGTGGTAGGTAAAACTTCAGCAGTTTTCAGGTGTGCAAAGCAGAGGCAATGTGAGATCAAAAGGGAGCTGTAAGCCTCCAACTGTCTCCACAGGAAACAAAATGAAAAGAACATCATTTTGAATTCTTAAGGTGAAAATGCTTTCCCTGGTGTTTAGTTAAGTCTATGGGTTGCTGTTGCCTTAATGGTGATTAGTTTGGGATTTTCTTAAAAGTTATGATAGTGGTCATTTGTAGCCATGTGTATATATATTTTAATCTGTGTAAATTAATAAAATGTTTCATTTAGTTTTAATGTAAAACCTCAAGAATTGATGGTCTGATTCCTGAATTTAGAGTCACATCTCAAACATAACACTTAAAATTATTGGCTATGACAGTTGTTTAAAGTTTCCCTCTGGGATTTTAAATAACTCAGCTGTACCAACTGCATCGGTCATAACAACATGCAATCTTGTGTTAAGTCTGCTCATGAACTAAATCTATCTTCTCCCTCTTACAGGCACCAGCAGGTTCAGGCACAGGTGGCAGGCCAACATAAGCCCCAGCCCCCAGACCACCTCGGAGGAGGAAGCAGAGGAAGCCACAGAAGATGAACTGCCACTGCGCTCATCCGCACCCTCCACCAGTGCAGACACAAGCCTTGGTGGGTCAAAGTCCTAGATTAGGCTTAGGGTCACTGTCTGGAGAACACCTTACTGACACATCTCCATAGCCGTCAGAGGCAGTGACAGCTGAGGTCTCTGGAACTCAGAGGAACTCAATGGACTGCTGGAGATCAGGCACCCCCTCAGTCTGATTCAGATGATGAGCCTCTGCGAGTGGCCGCTGAGACAATGCTGGCGTGCATCGTTGCACACGACAGGCGGCAGAGAATCTGGCAGAGATGCAGGAGTCACTCAGCAGACCAGGGCGAAGTTGTGGCTCCAACATGTGAGCACCTTGAGGTCACCATGGGAAGGGTGGCGAACGCCATGGAGACCTTGGTCCAGCAGATTTTGCTGGATTTGCGCTTGGTCCTGGACTCCATGGCAACAGACATTGGTGGGATCCATCAGTGTCTAGGCGAGAGGGGGACATGGCACCTTGACCTCCCTCCAGGTGCGCCTTCCACTCAAGGAGTCAAGGAGGGGCCTTCGGGCACCAACAGGGGGGCTGAGTGTCAGCCAGACACCCTGGGGCCCTCCACTCAGGACACTGCAAGGGTGTCCAGTCACTCTGAATCCCCTCTGCCTGTGACCCGATCAACTCCAACTGCTCAGTCCGAGGAGCGTGCATCAGCCCTTGAGTAGGTGACCCTTATCAGTCTGGGGCCCTCCAGGCCTTGGGCCACCAGGGGTCGTCCTCCAAGGTCATCATAGACATCAGGGCGTAGCAGTCAGCAGGCTGCCTCCACCTCTGCCGTGGATGTCGGGGCTGCACCCAGGCATCGTGATAGGGTTAGGAAAGTTAAGAAATATTAAAATCACTCTGGGTCACGGGTATAATCACTGTATAAATCTTGCACTTCTGTAAATACATTTGATGTTAACAAGAATGGTGGTAGAACAGAACTTAGCGAGAAGTTAATGATAGTGGTTTGGTCAATTGAAGGCATTGGGATTATGTACATGTGAATCCTCTTATTTCAAGGTGTAGCCATCTACCCACTCAGTGATAGTCTCCCTCTTTGATATTCACATTCAAGTGATGTCACCCTTACTGAAGATAGTTTCTGGAGCCTTGTGTGATGTCATGGAGATGTGTTGAAATCTTTATTGGAAGTCTGTGCTAAATGACTTTATAACCCATGCGACACACTATTGTGTAAAGGCAGCTGAGCAACCTTGAAGGATTATTGGCAGTTGTGTCTTCTCAGTGGTAGTGGCAAAGGACAGAGGATGATGTCCTCACCTCACTGCCCACTGTAGTTTCTCATTAGTGTGGCGAAGACTGCAGCAAGTAAGTTGCCGCAGCATTCTCGATGTTGTGTCGACTCTCACTTCCCAGAGTGAGTACATACAGAATGCACCGCTGACCTTCTTAGAGATCATGGACTGGTCAATCATGAGGCTGGAAGGTGCAAGTCTGAATGCTGAACTGGCTCTCGTAACTGGTTGGACATCCCTTTCAATGCAATGGAATAGCATTATGGGACAGGAGGAATGTAGCCATCTCCCGTTGCCTTCACTTTACTGCTCCTGGAATCTGGTGGCAATTAGAGTGGCATGGGCATGTCTTCCACGTCATGTTTCCTCATTGGCATTGTCCCATGGAAGCTGACCTTCATCTCCTTCTTCAGGATCCTGGTCCTCCTGCTCTTCATCCTCCAAGGAGTTCTCATCCTCCTCCATTTCCCCCTCTGGCAAGGGATCATGCCTTTGCAGCGCCAGGTTGTGAAGGGCACAACATACAATGATGATGCAGGAGATCCTATCTGGAGAGTACGCAGAGCCCCAGCTGAGTGGTCTAAACATCGGAAGCGCATTTTCGAGATGCCATTGGTCTGCTCAATTAGGGAACGTGTGGAGCTGTGAGCTGTATTGTATCTCTCCTCCGAAGCACACTGAGGATGATGCATGGATGTCATGAAAAATCATTTGTGTGGGTACCCCTTATCCCCAAGCAGCCAACCCTGTAATCTCTGAGGCCCTTCAAATATGTGAGGCACCTGGGTGATTCCAGATGTATAAGTCATGGGAACTCCCAGGGTACCTGGCACAAATGTGCATGATGTACTTCTGATGATCACACACCAGTTGAATGTTCTAAAGAGTCATAAGGACTCGAAACATTAACTCTGTGTTTTTTCTCTCCACAGATGCTGTTAAACCTACTGAGTTTTTCCAGCATTTTCTGTTTTTGATGTAGCAGATGTGATCCGCCAGAGCTCGGGACAAGTACAGATGTGCACGGCATTGTCTCTCACTCATCTGCAGATAGAAGAGTCTTCTTTGGTAGACCTTTGGTCGAGCGAGTCGAACTCCATGGTCTGGGTTTATCCTCCTGATCCTCATACGAGCAAACGAATGAGGAGCAGGAGTAGGCCACTCGGCCCCTCGAGCCTGCTCCGCCATTCAATGGGATCGTGGCTGATCTGAATGTAACCTCAACTCCACATTCCCGCCTAGCCTTGATAACATTTCATCCTCTTGCTTATCAAGAATCTATCTAGCTCTGCCTTAAAAATATTCTGCCTTTTGAAGAAGAGAGTTCCAAAGACTCACAACCCTCTGAGAGCAAAGATTTCTTCCCATCTCTGTCCTTAATGAGTGGCCCCTTATTTTTAAACAGTGGCCCCAGTCTTCCGCAAGGGGAAACATCCTTTCCACATTCATGCTGTCAAGGCCCCTCAGGATTTTACATGTTTCAATCAAGTTGCCTCTTACTCTTCTAAACTCCAGCGGATATAAGCCTAGCCTGTCCAGCCTTTCCTCATAAGACAACCTGCCCAATCCAGGTATTAATCTAATAAATCTTCTCTGAACTGCTTCCAACGCATTTACATCCTTCCTTAAATAAGGGGACCATGTAGTTGCTAGGGCTCCCCTGGACCTCAGGCGGGGCCTCATCCCAAAGCTGCACTCAGCAGCACTGGTCCCTTCTCCTTCTCCATTCTATGAGAACCCTCAAGAAGGCAGCATTGAGCCCAGGCTCCGTTATTTTTTTGTCCTTCTCTCTGTGCACTGATAGATTTAAGATGTTAATGAATAATGGGGAAAAATAGTAAAGCTCACATTCGCGAACAAAAAGCCACTGTAATGGTCTTGAGTGGCTTCTCTCCTACTAGCCTTGTCGTTGATGCAGCCTTGTATCTGGGGCACAAACGGACACATCGAGGTGACCAAGATGCCATCCCTGAGACTTTACATCTCAATCCCACAGAGATTGGAGAATGACCTGTGCCACCTTACCAAACTCAATCTTCCAATCTCAGATCCGACATACTGATTAAAAGTAACTTGCTCATGATTAATGACTGGATGCCCTTTGGCCCATTATCTATGCTAATTGAGGAAAGCACATGGGAGTCTTTCATTGATGATCTGTCATATATGCAGCATCTGCACCTCCTCAACGGTTGCCTGCATTCCCAATTTTCACATTCCTGTGTGTTAATGTTGAAATGGAATGACTGTAATGTGAAGCCAGTGACTCCGGCAGTGCCCTGTTACTGTGCAATAAAAAGCACTGACTCCAATGGCAATCTTCTCAAGGCAGTCTTGCTAGTTTCTCTCAACTCTGATTCAATTTCTATCTTGTGCCTCTAAGGAGTTTGAGGGTGCTCCCTGAAAGGGCCCCTTAGTCCAGCAGTGTGCTTCTCTCACAGTGCCTTTGACCCCGCCCCCTGCACCCCCGTCTGGTGCAGATTCATTTCTAGTTTCGATTTCAAACTGCACCATTACTTCGTGTGTGCAAGATGGTGGTTCTTCACTTTTATTTTGAGACCAGCTTTGACCCTGCCCCTGTCAGTGTTTGGGTCCCTCTAATTTGCCTGGAACCTCACGATGTGAAGGTAGGGCTTCCTCCGGTTATTCTCCAGCCTTTCCCAGTAATACTGGGTCCCATTGTTGTTGTGGTAATCATTCCAATCCTCCACCCATGCCCCATGTGGACCTTCCCCCTCCTCATCTAGAGGCTGTATGCATGGCCACCTACAGAGGAGATGCACACCCATTAGAACTTTGAATACCGACCCCCTTTATTATGTTTTCCCCATCTACATGCTACAGATGTCTCTCCTATAAATGCCCATCTCTAACTGCAGCTCAGTACAGAGCCAGACAAGCCCATGGAGAGTGACTGAAAATGCTCGACACACCAAGCTGTGCTTTATTCCACACAGAGGCTTTGCCACTCCTAGGAGCAGGAATACAGCATGGCACCATGCATAGACCGTAGCGTGGCCCGCTGCACCCCAAGACTGTCTCTACTCTCACACTCCTTACTATGTTCCCCAGGACTGTCTCTACTCTCTCACTCCGGACTGTGAGCCCCAGGACCTTGCTGGGGAGGTGGAGCAGAGCGGACCTGCGGGAGACAGTCGGAAGCTGAGCAATGCACTGTCTCAGTGTTTCAGCTGCTGTGAGGCTGCTGTCCGGGAAAAAGAAAGAAAGGCAACTGTGACATCACAGGAAGCTAGTAAGTTGATTGGCCAGTAAGTGCTCAGTCTAAGGGACAGTATGTGAGAAAGCAGCCTAGGACAGGCGAGTTAAAATAGATCTATAAATAAAAAGAACTAAAACTTTAAAATAATAAACCAAAATTAGAAAACTTTAAAATTAAAATCAAATAATAAAGATAAAAGAGCAATAAAATTAAAGTAATTTAAACAAACATCTAAAACACATACCTTGTAGTTAAGAATCATATATCCTTCAGTTGTCAGGGTCACTAGAACTCAATAAACACAGTAAATTGTAGCTTAGGAAGAAAGTAATTAAAGTAAATTAACTAAATAACATAAGTAACAATGACAGGACAGGTGTTATGTTGCAGCTGTGGAATGGGGGCCTTTTGGAGGCCAGGGCAATCCATGACAAACATCTGCAGGAAGTGTAAGCAGCTTCAGGAATTCCGGATCAGGTTTATTGATCTGGAAGCCGAAATGCAGACACTGCACAACATAAGGGAGGGGGAAAAGTACCTGGACACTTTGTTCTAGAAGACGGTCACACCTTTTAGAAGAGGGTCATCTGTTTTGGTCAGCAGTGAGGGACAGAAGGATATGACTGTCAGTGTGGCAGGTAATGGGACTGAGCAGACATTGGGGGAGGAGCCTCAGACTTTGCAATTGTCAAACAGGTTTGAGGTGCTCACAACCTGTGTGGATGAAAGTGAAGTCTGTAAGGTGGATGAGCAGGCAGGCCATGGCACTGTGGTACAGGAAGCCATTCAAGCGGGGGGAGCAAAAAGGACCATAGTGGTAGTAAGGGATAGTATAGTTAGGGGGATTGACAGTGTTCTCTGCAGCAAAGAGCAAGAGTCCAGGCGGCTGTGTTGTCTGCCCGGTGCCAGGGTTCAGGATGTCTGTTCAGGGCTGGACAGGGACTTGCAGTGGAATGGGGAGGATCCAGTTGTCGTCGTCCATGTAGGTACCAATGACATAGTTAGAACTAGTAAAGAGGTTCTGCAAAATCAGTATGAGGAGCTGGGTACCAAATTAAGAAGCAGAACCTCAAAGGTAATAATCTCTGGATTATTACCTGAGCCGCGTGCAAATTGACATAGGGCAAATAAGATTAGAGAAACGAATGCGTGGCTGAAAGACTGGTGTGGGAGAAGTGGGTTCTGGTTTGTGGGGCACTGGCATCAGTACTGGGGAAAGTGGGGGCTGTACCGTTGGGATGGTTTACACCTGAACTGTGCTGGGACGAGTGTCCTCGCAAATTGCATAACTAGGGAAGTAGAGAGGGCTTTAAACTAAACAAGAGGGGTGAGGGATCAAGTTTGGGTAGAAGTAGCAATTCAATGCGTAGAGTCAGGACAGGAGAGTAAATAGTAATATGAGAAATGAGGGTTAGAGAATGGCAGGAAGGGACAGAGAGAAAAAAACCTAAGAATACATCAACAGTCAAGACTAGATGTTTCAAAGGTAATAAAAAGACAAAACTGAAGGCTCTCTATCTGAATGCACGTAGCATTCATAACAAAGTAAATGAATTGATGGCCCACATTGAAGTAAATAAATATGATCTGATAGCAATTACGGAGACGTGGCTGCAGGACGACAAAGATTGGGTCCTTAATATTGAAGGGTACATGACATTTGAGAAGAATAGGAAGCTAGGTAAAGGTGGAAGGGTAGCACTGTTAATCAAAGAGGGCATTGGTGCAATAGTTAGAGATGACCTTGGTTCAGGAGATCAGGATGTAGAATCAGTTTGGGTGGAAATGAGGAAGCGTAGGGGAAATATGCCATTAGTGGGAGTGGTCTACAGTCCCCAACAGTAGCCACAGTGAAGGACAAAGTATTCAGGGGAAAATATTGTGTGCTTGTGATAACCATGGGTGATTTTAATCTACACATAAATTCGGATTGGCAGTAGTAGCCTGAATGAAGAGTTCCTAGAATGCTTTCGAGATAGTTTCTTAGAGCAGCATGTTCTAGAACCAACCAGAAAGCAGGTTATATTAGACTTGGTATTGTGTAACGTGACAGGATTAGTTAATGACCTCCGAGTAAAGGCACCTCGAGGTACCTGCGGCCACAATATGATTGAATTTTCCATCCAGTTTGAAAGGGAGAAGAGCGGATCTAAGGCTAGTATCTTAAACTTAAATAAGGGCAACCATGTGGGGATGAAAGGTGAGCTAGCTGAAGTGAACTGGGAAACTAGGCTGGAGGGCAGATCAATAGAGAAGCAGTGGCAGACATTTAAGTGGATATTTCAGAGTATTCAGAATAAGTACATTCCTACTATAAAGAAAAATTATAAGGGGAGGACCCACAATCTGTGGTTAACTAAAGATGTTAAGGAAAGCATCAAACTGAAAGAAAAAGCATACAACTCCGCAAAGATGAGTGGCAGGACAGATGATTGGACAGAATATAAAGAACGGCAGAGAATGACTAAAAGGTTAATTAGGAGAAAGAAATTAGAGTATGAGAGGAAGCTATCTAGAAATGTAAAAACAGATAGCAAGAGTTTCTACAGGTATGTAAAAAGGAAAAGAGTAAGTAAAGTGAGTGATGGCCCTCTAGAGAGTGACAGTGGGGAGTTAATAACAAGGAAATGGTGGAAGAAATGAACAAATATTTTGCTTCTGTCTTCACTATAGAGGACACAAAGCACATTCCAGTAATAGCTGCAAATCAGGAGGTGAACGGGAGAAAGGAACTTGGTGAAATTGAAATCACTAGGGAAATGGTACTGAGCAAATTGATGGAGCTGCGGGCTGGCAACTCTCCAGGTCCTGATGGACTACATCCTCGGGTCTTAAAAGAGGTGGTTAATGAGGTAGTCGATGCGCTGGTGTTAATTTTCCAAAATTCGCTAGATTCTGGAAATGTTCCATCAGATTGGAAAGAAGCAAATATAACCCCTCCATTTAAGAAGGGAGGGAGGTAGAAAAAAGGAAACTATAGGCCAGTTAGCTTGATGTCTGTCATGGGAAGTTATTAGAATCGATCATTGAGGAGGCAATAGCTGGACACTTAGAACAGCTCAAGGCAACCGGGAAGAGTCAGCATGGTTTTGTGAAAGTTTATCAAGTTTAACAAATTTATTGGAGCTTTTTGAAGGAATAACATGCGCAGTGGAAAAAGGGGAGCCTATAGACGTACTGTACTTGGATTTGCAGAAGGCATTTGATAAGGTGCTACATCAAAGATTATTGCGGAAAATAAAAGTGCATGGTGTCAGGGTAACATGTTAGCACGGATAGAAGATTGGCTGGCTGGCAGAAAGCAGAGAGTATGCATAAATGGGTCTTTTTTGGATTGGCAGGGTGTGACGAGTAGAGTCCTACAGGGGTCTGTACTGGGGCCTTAACTTTTTACGATTTACATCAATGACTTAGATGAAGCAAGTGAAGACATGGTAGCTAAATTTGCAGATGACACAAAGATAGGTAGGAAAGTATGGTGTGAAGAGGATATGAGGAGGTTGCAGATGGATATAGATAGGTTGAGTGATTGGGCAAAGATCTGGCAAATGGAGTTTAATGTGGGAAACTGTGAAGTTGTTCACTTTGGCAGGAAGAACAAAAAAGCAGAGTATTACTTAAAATGGAGAACAGCTGCATAATTCTGAGGTGCAGAGGGATCTAGATGTTCTAATACATGAGTCACAGAAAGTTAGTATGCAGATACAGCAAGTAATTAAGAAGGCGAATGGAATGCTGTCCTTTATTATGAGAGGGATTGAACATAAAAGTAAGGATGTTATGCTTCAGTTATACAGGGCATTGGTGAGACCGCACCTCGAATACTGTGTGCAGTTTTGGTCTCCTTATTTAAGGAAGGATGTAAATGCATTGGAGGTGGTTCAAAGGAGGTTTACTAAATTGATACCTGGAATGAGTGGGTTGCCTTATGGGGAAAGTATTGGACAGACTGGGCTTGTTTCCACTGGAGTTTAGAAGAGTGAGGGGTGATTTGATTGAAGTGTACAAGATCCTGAATGGCCTTGACAAAGTGGACATGGAAAGAATGTTTCCTCTTGTGGGTGAGTCGAGAACTAGGGGGCACTGTTTTAAAATTAGGGGTCACCCTTTTCGGACAGAGATGAGGAGAAATTTTTTCTCTCAGAGGGTTGTGCAACTTTGGAAATCTCTGCTTCAGAAGGTGGTGGAGGTGGGGTCATTGAATATTTTTAAGGCAGAGGTAGATAGATTCTTGTTAGGCAAGGGAATCAAAGGTTATTGGAGTTAGATGGGAATGTGGAAATCGAAACACAAAAAGATCAGTCCTGACCTTATTGAGTGATGGAGCAGGCTCGAGGGGCCAAATGGTCTACTCCTGTTCCTATTTCTTATGTTCTTATGACAGTCTCTACTCCCTCACTCCTGACTGTGAGCTCCATGGCTGTCTCTACTCCCTCATTCTTGACTGTTGGCCCCAGACTGAGGATTCTGACTTTCAATGAGTTCCCCAGTGCCCTCATAGCTGATCACAACACTGTCTCCCTTTCTCCCGACTCTCCCCACCACCCCGCACCCCGATGAGTCCCTGTGCAACCTATCCCTGTTCTGCTATACCAACACAACCCATGTCCCCTTCCTATTCTGGAGTCCGCGTACATCCCCTCCCATTCATACATGTGGAATCCTGTCCATTCTTTTGTGTGTCTGTGCTTCAGTTTCCCTTGTTGGGCTCCAGCTTCCCACCCCTCTGTCTCCCATCTGCCTGCCATCATTCCCCCTCCCCCCTAACCACTTCCAACACCTTCCTACCCTTTTTCCCCCATATGTCCCTCATCCTTCTCCCTCCCCGCCACACCCCCACCCCCTCCACCGGGACTCAATGCTGACTGCTGTTTGAGGGTACAGCCATGACTGAGTGCCGCTACACTGTGGTGCCCTCCAGGACTTTGGAGGTACCAACCAGGAACAGACCAACCCTACACCCCCAGCACTGTGGCATTCCACTGGCATCGCAATGAGACCGGTGCAGCGCTGTCACAGGTAAGCTGTGTGTGTGCTGCATTCACCTCGAAGGCGCGAGCGAAGTGAGGTGTGACTGCCGCATGCTACTCTTGTTCAAATGTGTTTCAAACTGGTGCGGATTCTCGTTGGCATGGTGCAAGACTGGAAGGCGCCATGTAATTCTGGTGAGAAACATTTTTAATGAGAATTCACAAGATGGTAATGAATGCAAATGGCCTTCCCAACATGAGTCAGTGGGATACCTGACCCACCATCAACCTGCCATTGAAGAGTTGTCGGGAGAAGTGCAAATTGCTTTCACTCTGATGGGAAATCAATTTTTTGCCTCTCTTCAGACTCTCTGCTCCCGCCTGCCACAAAACCCGCCATGGGTAGGATGGGAACATTCCGCCCACACAGTTTACCGCAGAATGGATTCCATGTTTAACTGTGCCTGAAGTGCCTGTGGCATTTGTGCTTAAATAACAGTGAGCACAGTTAACCTCAATGTTATTTTCATAATAAAATGTAGCCCATTGTGTCTTAACCCTAATCTCAGAAGTTTAGCCTTGCTCCAACAAGGTGGCATTCTCATTTTATACTGTAGCCATTCTGTAACCTCTCAGAGCAGTTAGTGTTGAGATATGAATGCTGTGAACTTGCAGACTGAGTTATTATGGACCTAAACCTGACAGACATTGCCTGCTTGGGTCATATCCAACCCAGCCATTTTGTTTACTGCAATTTAGTGGGTTTTGTGTTTAATTCTAAATGGGCAGTCAAGTCTTGGTTTTAAAGTATATTAAATCCTCACAACTTTCAACATTATTGTCCTCCCAAACTACCAAAGGTATAATTGTTCATTATGGAGCTGTCACAGCCTGGTTCTCAAAACTTCAATCTTCCACTGAATCAGTGGCTTCAGTTCCATTCTTCAATTCAGCTTCCTCTGAGATAATTCTCAAACGGTGCATTAACTATTGTGAAGAAGGCTGTCTCTCCAACTTAATTCTGGGTCTCTTCCAGGATGTCTAGCACTGTTAGATTTAGCACCACTATCTCCAGCCCCATCTTGTCTCCAAGGATAATAGCTGTCTCTCTCAGTCTTCATCACCATAAATATCCTAAGCTGATGTTGCATAACACCATCAGGTGCAAAATATACAGCTTGCCCAACTGTCCAGTCCTAAAACTGTCATTATTCAGTTGATTCACTGTTATTAAGTTTTTGTCATTTTCTTCAGCTTTCCATCCTCATTTTCACATTAAGCACTTGGAATATCTTTCGTTGTGCTCAACCATCAGACTTTACTGACAGGCACTGGCCAAAAGTCTGATTGGACATTAACATCTCCACCCAGACTGATGTCTAACTAGACATTGTTAATGTTCAAATGGTGCTGCAATAGAATACATGCTTTCAGTTGGGAATTAAGCACAGCTGTCCCCAGTTGGAAAGGATTAGGGAATTATTGCAAAAGTATAGAAACCAGTTCACCTTGGGAGTCTGGCGGTGTCTGTCGGCACCATCGAGGCCTTCCGTGCCCGGTGGGCGCCGTGGGGACTGGGGTGTTTTGTTGACCCCTTTAATCACATTTTGGTTTAATGTTTGTAAGTTTCCTTTAAACTTTGTCCTTGGTTTTACAGCTGACCTGAATTAGGGGCTGTGCTTGATTTCTCCCTTGTTATTGTTAATTTAGTTAATTGTTTTGACTCTAAAAGAAGCTGGGAGTCTGGGAGGAACTGGGAGAGTTTGTGATTTTGTTGTCTTGGAAATAAACCTGTTTTAAGGTACAGGCTAGCTTCAGACTCATTCTTCCTCAACATACAATTATTAGAATTAACAGACATTAACATCACCACACTAGAAAATGTTGGACTTCGCATGAACATCTTTCCACAGACCATGAAGAAGGACTCGAAACGTTAACTCTGTTTCTCTCTCCACAGATGCTGTCAGACCTGCTGAGTTTTTCCAGCATTTTCTGTTTTATTTCCACTGATTGGTTCCTCTATAAGACCCTTTGTGCAAATTGCATGCAGCATGCTGGGATTCTTGGGCAGAATTTTCTGTGCCTCCTGGCGTCAGGTGCGCTCAGTGGTGTGAGCGGACAATATGGCGAGGAGGCCAAAAATCGATTTCATGACATCATGAAACCAGTTTGCGATCGTCCGCTCAGCCTGTCTATGGCAGGCCATGTTTCCCGCTATCGATGTCGGGAACCTTATTGTAATACATCTCATTATTATAAGGCTAGCCCGCTGGACTCACCCCCCCCACGCTGGATCGTCTGCCCACCACACCAACGTGTTTCACAACTGCATATAAGTGGCGTGCACCTGGTGAGCTGCACTTCCTTGGGATTTTGAGGTTTGTTTGCCTACCTTGCTTCGGGCAGCACTCACAGTCATCAGCGCCAGGTTTGGCAGGCAACACCACATCACCACTTTTTGGGGAGGCTCATGGGCCGGTCTCTACCTACCAGAGCAGCCATAAGGCAGGGTTGGCTTTGTACGGTTACAGGGCTAGGGCTTGCTTGGGGAAGGGGGAGAAGTGGCCTCAGACAAGGGAAGAGGCTGCAGGACGAGAGCTGTACTGGGGAAGGGGAGTATCCCAGGGTGTGTGTGGGGGTAGAGTTGATCTGTGCAAGTGGTCTCAAGATGGTGAGGGCTAAGGAGGCAGTCTCCAGTGGAGATGAGGCCAGATTGGGATATGAGGGTGTGTGTGAAAGAGTGATGAGATGGTTGCCATACCCTGGCTGCATGGATGAGATCATTCACCCTCCATCTGCATTGGATGGCCAACCTCTTCTGTGTAGTATTGGCACTGACCACCACCGCCATCACCTACCAAGCCGGAGTGGTAATGTTGTTGCCCCTCCTGCAGCCAAAGTGGGGGTAGAGGACATCACACCGGGCCTCCACGGTGTTATTAAGGTGCTCAAGGGACGCATCACTAAACCTGGGGGCTGCAGTCTTCTTGCCTTTCAGAACCATGTCTCATTTGTAGCAGCCCTGGGCTGGAAGCGCTCAGAGGTGTGCGCACGGCTGCACTTTAAATGTGGCGCCCAGTGTGATGAAGTGGTGAGGTGACGGTATGGCAGATGTGTTTCCCAGGAATGCATAATTAATGCAACGAGTTAATGCAACTCTATGTTTAATTATCCCTCAAACACAGATTGGTTACTCTTGCAGTGATTACCTGCACAGCTAATAGAATTATCTCTGGTGATATTAAAGATGACAAAGGAAAGCACAGGGACCTCGTTTCTTCTACAAACCAATCTGCTTTTATCATGAAGAAAGTTCCTGCAAAATCATTCCCTGGCCTTCTCAAGCGATTTTTTTAACAGGCTGTAGCTGTTCTTAAAAAACTGTTGATTTTCTTCAAGCTGTAGAGACAGAAGTGGCTCCAACAAGACCAAGAAATTGTCCCAGATTTGCACTAAGTGCGGTAACTGGTGGGATTAAGGGCGTTTTACCTGCCAGATGCAATGGCGGCTTTTCATGCCATATCATCCCATTCCCAGTGTGTCCCGCCTCATTCATAATTCATTCCTGGGAAACACGCTGGGTCGCAGGCAGGGTGGCCTGTGATTCGCCCGCGCTGCCATCACTTCAGGCCTTCAGTAAACAGGGCGCCAAATTTAAAGGCCGCGCCTGCAGCGAGCCAGCTCTCTTCAAGGGATAGGGAGTTGCTGGGAACTGATGGCTGCCAAATGGAGCAAACATACTGCCCCCAAATTTAGTGACGCCTCCCTCGAGTACCTACTGGATGCTATGGAGGCCCGCTGTGAAGTTCTCTAATCCCGCTCTGGGCAAAGACCAGCAAGCAAGGTCACCAATCCAGAATGGGAGGCAGTGGCAGTGGTGGTCAACGCTTATGCCTTGCAAAGAGTTTGCGATTCTGAGTAAATGACTCAGGGGTGTCCAGCTGCCGCTCCTCTTCCCTTCGGGTGCTCAAGACCCTGACTCTTTGAGGGGAAGGAGCACCTGGAGGGATGTCAAGGTGCCCCGTTTCCCCCTCGCGTTGCCACTGCAGGAACTCACCCATGGCTGCCATGATGGAGTACATCCCGCATTCTGCTGGACCAGGGTTTCCACGGTGTCCACCATCTTTCCCATGGAGACCCCCATACCCGCACATGTGGACACCATCAGAGAGCAGGCAGAAGCACTCCTCTGATTCACAGGCCACTCTGTTGAGGGCTTCCAACAGCAAAGAGGACAGCCATCCAATGCAGGAAGAGGATGAATGATCTCATCCATTCCACCATGGTAACTCACTTTTCTCATCACTCTCAAACCACACACTCACAAACCCATCACACATCCACAGGGATCTCACACCTCAAGGGACAATACCACTAACTCTCACACATACCCTCACATTTCCATCAGGCTCATATCCTCTAGAGCTCGCGTCCTCATCCCGTCCATGGCTCCATTCACCACACAAACACGCCACGCAGTGCCATGTGTCCTGCTCCATCTGTTTTCATGCAGGAGAAGCTAGCTCACAACAGCAGGAAGAGGTCCAGATTGGGTGTCGAGTGACCCACATTAGGCCCCTCACTCACTTTGAGGAGTGTGCCATCGCGCTGACTGGTGAGGATGTGGACCGTGCCTGCGGCGACGGTGACGTCGGCGGCAAACACCCATGTGAGGATCCTGCATCACATCATCCCTCTCTCAACGCAACTGTGAGTGCTCTCTCTCCTGCTTTTAACCCTGCTGCTATGTACTAATTATCTCTACTTTGGTTCACAGGGACCTCTGCCAATCGACCGACACCCTCAGCCAGCCAGTCCCTCAGCTCCATCCACATCTTCATCTGCAGCCAAGAGGACTCCTCCTCCATTGAAGAGCTGGAAATAAGTAGCCTGGAAGACCCGTCACAGCGCTTACCCACACCCTGCACCAGCACAGAGACACCTCAGTGGGACCTAGATCTAGAGCAGGCTCGGGTTCACAATCTGGTGGTCACTGCACAGACACGTGTCCGCAGCAGGAGGAGGCAGGTTCAGCTGAGCTCCCCGGCACTCAGAGGACTGCTGAGGAAGAGGAATCTGTGATGTCTGAGCCAGATGACGAGCCTCTGAATTCGGCCTTCCAACTCATTGTGGGGAGTCTTTAGAAGGTGGGGGAGCATCACACAGAGCTGTTGGAAGCCCTCAACAGAGTGGCACATGAATCAGAGGAGTGTGTTTGGCTGCTCTCTGATGAAGTGGTGCTCCCATGTGCGCCTATGAAGGTCTCCATGGGAAGGATGGTGGACGCTATGTAGTTCCTGGTCCAGCAGAATGCGTAGATGCATGCAGACTTGCACTCCATTGCAGCAGCCATGGATGAGTTCCTGCAGTGGCAACGCAAGAGGGAAACGGGGCATCTTGACATCCCTCCAGGTGCTCCTTCCCCTCAAGGAGTCATGCTCTCGAGCACCCGAAGGGAAGAGGAGCGGCAGATGGACACCCCTGAGTCATCCATTCAGAATCGCAGAGGCTGTCCACTCCCCCTGAGTTCCCTTTGCCTGTGACTCCCTCAACCTTGTCCTCTGTCACCACAGAGGGAGCAGCTGGCACACAGGAGGACAGCCAAAGCAAGCCAGGCCGCCAAGGCCTCAGTTCTCCAGAGGATGCATGCCGAAGTCATCAGAGGCAACAGAGACAAGCATTACACAACAAAAACAGAATTACCTGGAAAAACTCAGCAGGTCTGGCAGCATCGGCAGAGAAGAAAAGAGTTGATGTTTCGAGTCCTCGTGACCCTTCAGCAGAACTTGTTCTCTGAAGGGTCATGAGGACTCGAAACGTCAACTCTTTTCTTCTCCGCCGATGCTGCCAGACCTGCTGAGTTTTTCCAGGTAATTCTGTTTTTGTTTTGGATTTTCAGCATCCGCAGTAGTTTTTTGTTTTTATGCAAGCATTACACAGGCTGTCTCCACCGCCTACTGCAAATGTCAGGGCTGCACCTAGAAGTGTTAGGCCTAGAAAAGTTAAGTATATCTGATTACAAATGATTGCATGGGTGAACACATTATGTCACTTTATAATCTGAAAATATGTCCACCTTCACAAGTAATGTGTAATGACATCTTTCAGCTTCATTTACAGGTTTCGCAAGTCCTCCCCATGCAAACTCCGACCCGCAACCCCCCCACTGCACACCGCCCACCACCCCACCACCCCACTAGCAGTTCAGCTGTGTGCAGTCGGACCACGAGTGATTCTGGAGGCAATGCCTTTTGGAGCCTTGTGCAAGCACTCTCCCACACACGCGGAGCCTTCATCCATCGCTCACTGCCCCGAATGTTTTCAGTGCTGCCTGCTGGGCCTCTCTTTCAGTTGTTCATCTGGGTTGACCTGCATCTCCGCCCACCCACTGATTGGACTCCCATGCAGTACCTGTGCCCATCCAACACAAGGCTCCGCTCACTTTTGATTTTAAGAACATGGTTGTATTAAGTTTTTTCTCAGCTCCTCCATCCTTTCCCCTCCCCCGGTCACCCATGTCCTTTCCCCCATCTCTGTTGACGCCCCCACCACCTCCAGGATCACCTTCCATGACTCCACCCTCACCTAACAACCTGAACCCATGTCCTTCCAGAATTTCCAGGTGAAGGTGTACGTTCTCTACATTCCTGAGAATCCCACCCCCATTCACATTGACCTCCCCGACCTCCTCATTCCCACCCCCAGGATCCATGTCTGCCTCTGAGTCCCCATCAACTACCCTCACCATCCCTTCTACCGCTACCGTTGCACCCTCACCCTCCCACCCTTCTGGCTCACTCTGCCCATCTCATACTCATCATTCCCTCCTACCACGGCCACCCTCAGTGCGCTCCCTAGGAGGCAGTTATTGACTCCACAGACCTATCCCTTGCACATGCACCTGAACACTCCCCCACTTTATTCCCTTCTCCACTTTATTCCCTCCTTCACCCTTACTCCCTCCTCCCCTTGGACTTCTTCCTCCCCCGGGACTCCTTCTCCCCTCCAAACATCTTCCTCACCACAAACTCCTTCCTCCTCCAAACTATTTCCCTTACACCTTCCTCCTCCCTTACACCTACCTCCCAAGTTGCCACATTCTCCCCCATTACACCCTCCTCCCCCTGTACTCCTTCCCCCCCATCTCAACCTCTTCCTCCCCTGACACCTTCATTCTCCCCTCTGAACCTCATCCCTCCAATACACCTTCCCCTCCCATTCACAGCTGGACCTTCCTCTCCTTCTGCCACCAATCGTCCGTAGCAGATCATGGCCAAGACCCTGATGACCCGAAGCAGACCCTAGACATCAATGTTGATCTTCTACCTTCCGTGAGCTGTTTCACGGCTGAGCCTTGTCTATCAGAATTCACCCAGCATGCGATGCACATGTTCCTCCAGAGTACGGTAGCTGTAGGGCTCTAGCATCTTCTGCTCCTTGGACGTCCGTGATCTGAGCAAGGCTCTAATAGTAGGTCCTAACTTCTGCACGTCACACTTGTCAAGCCGTGTTGTGGGCCAGCGTGTTTTCCTGCCGGTGTGGGCAGTATATTTGATGTGGGGGAATGATGTAAACAGAGTGCAGCTGAGTTAACTGAGTGAAGACTTGGAGTTTCGGGGGAAGGAATTTTTAAGTGTTAATTTTGTTCTTAAATGTTGCTCTTACAATCTAATCTAGTCTGTCATTAGCAGTAACTGGGAAGTCCTGTGTAAACAGGGTAAGTTCTTTCTTTCTTGCAGTTTAGACAGGGTAAGCTCACTCTTAGCTGTAGGAGCTGAGTAGTTAATTAGCTAACTGGTTGAATACTGCAGCCCCAACTCAGACTACTATAAATTCAGGATTCTTTAGTGCAGCTTTGGTAAATGGTGTGCAGCTGACTAACTGAATGAAGATTTGGGGCAGAATTTTCTGCCTACCGGACGGGCGGGCCTGACCCAATCTCCGGCGGGCCCCGCCACCATTTTAAGTGGGCGGGCCAATTAAGGCCCGCCCAGCGTGATGCCCGTCGGGAAGTGTTATGCGCTTCCTGTGCAGGTGGGAGGGGGATTCCCCAAATGCGAGAGTGCGCTCTTTCGCGCATGCGCACAAAAGAGTGCACATCTCCCTGAGGCTAAATGCTGCCTTAGGGAGATAACTGACAGCTGTATACACATTGAAAATTGAGAAAAAAAATCCTTAACATGTCCCCCTCATGTGACAATGTCACACGAGATGGGACATGTTAATAAATTTCACAAAAACTTTATTACACTTTTTTAAACCCTACATGAAACCTCATCCCACTGGTGGATGAGGTTTCATGTTTTTTCAGAAGCCCGCTGGGGCTCCTGGCCTGCCCACCAACCTTAAGGTTGGACAGGCAGATCCTTTAATTGTTTTAATGATCCTGTCAATGGCCTCAATTGGCCATTGACAGGTCGGCGGGCCCGCAGCTGATTTTGCTGCGTCCCCGCCTTCCTGAAAATTTAAATGGGGCAGGATGACATCGGGGGTTCCCCCCCGACATCATCCTGCATCATTTTGCGCGTCGGCGAGTGGGCCCCGCCCCCTGCTCACCAACGGCAAAATTCAGCCCTTGGAGTTTGGTGAGAGGGGGGATCGGGGGCAGGAGTCGTACATTTCCTTTTTCTATCTTTCTCACTCCATAGAAATTGGTTCTTGCTCTACTACAGGGAGACGAGCTAGCCATCTGGTGAGTATCTGGTAAGTTGGTAAGTTCGATTCTGTCCCTAAGGTTTAAAATAGTACACAATTTGGTGGTAAAGTTAATAAAATATATAAGAAAGCAACATAGCTACATGATTAATTTAATTATTTAAAATACATTAAGGATGGTAGGACAGGTGATGTGTCAAGGCTGCAACATGTGGGAGCCCTTAGATAACATTGTGACCCAGGGCAAACACGTCTGCAGTAAGTGTTTGTGGCTCGAGGAACTTTGGTTCAGGGTCATTGAGCTGGAAGCTGAGCTGCAGACTCTGCGTAACATCAGGGAGGGGGAGAGTTTCCTGGATGCTTTATACCAGAAGGCAGGCACGCCTCTTAGGACAGGATCTTCTGATTTGGTCAGTGGCCAGGGACAGAAGGGTGAGACTGTGAGTGAGGCAGGTAAAGGGACCCAGAGGGCAGGAGCGCAGGAGTGTGAGCCTCTGCAATTGTCCAACAGATTTTAGGTTCCCTCAGCTTGTTTGGATGAGAGTTGGGGGCTGAGTGGGATGAACAAACTGACCATGGCACCGTGGTACAAGAAACGATTCAAATGGGGGGAGCAAAAAGAAATGTAGTGGTAGTAGGGGACAGTTAGTGAGGGGTATTGACACTGTTCTCTGCAGCAAAGAGTGAGAGTCCAGGCGGCTTTGTTGCCTGCCCGGTGCCAGGGTTCAGGACATCTGCTCAGGGCTGGAGAGGAACTTGCAGTGGGAGGGGGAGGATCCAGAGGTCGTGGTCCATGTAGATACCAATGACATAAGCAGGATGAGGAAAGAGGCTCTGAATAGTCAGTGTGACAAGCTAGGCACCAAATTAAGAAGCAGAATCTCAAAGGTAATAATTTCTGGATTATTACCTGAGGCACGTGCAAATTGGCATAGGGCAAGTAAGATTAGAAAGATGAATGCGTGGCTCAAAGACTGGCGTGGGAGAAGTGGGTTCCGGTTTGTGGGGCTCTGGCACCAGTATTGTGGAAAGTGGGGGCTGTACCATTGGGATAGTCTACACCTGAACTGTGCTGGGGCTGGTGTTCTCGTGAGCCACATAACTAGGGAAGTAGAGAGGGTTTTAAACTGAATAGTTGTGGCAAGGGATTAAATTTGGGAAGATGTCACAAACCAAAGAGTAGAGACAAGGCAAGAGAGACTGATATTAAAATGGGAAATGATAAACAGACTGTAACAGGAAGGGATAGAGAATACAAATCTAAGAATAAATCAGCAGATAAGGTTAGATGCTATAAAAATAATAAAATAACAAAAATAAAGGCTCTGTACCTAAACACACATAGCATTTGAGACAAAATAGATGAACTGATAGTTCAAATAGAAATAAATAAGTACGATCTGATATCCATTACAGAGACATGGCTACAGGATGACATAGATTGGGACCTGAATGTTGAAGGGTATGTGACATTTAGGAAGGACAGGGAGCTAGGAAAAGGTGGAGGGGTGGCTCTGTTAATTACTGATGGTATTAGCACATTAGAGAGGGATGACCTAAGTTCAGGAAACCAGGATGTAGAAGTGTTTTGGGTTGAGATGAGGAATGATAAAGGCAAAAGAAGTCACTTGTGGGAGTGATGTACAGGCCCCCTAATTGTAACTACACAGCCGGACAGAGTATAAAAGAAGAGATAATGGGAGCTTGCCAGAAAGGTACAGCAATAATCATGGGGGATTTTAATCTACATATAGACTGGAAAAATCAGATGGGCAAAGGTAGATGAGGAGTTCATAGAATGTTTTCGGGATAGTTTCTTAGAACAGCACATTCTGGAACCGACCAGAGAGCAGGCTACAATAGACCTGGTATTGTGCAACAAGATAGGATTAATTGATGACCACATAGTGAAGGCATCCCCTTGGTAGCAGAAATTATAATATGATTGAATTTTACATTCATTTTAAGGGAGAAACAAGTGTGTCCAAGACTAGTATTTTAAACTTAAATAAGGGCAATTATGAGGGCATGAAAGCAGAGCTAGCTAAAGTGAACTGGCAAATGAGGTTAAGGGATAGGTCAATAGAGGTTCAGTGGCAGACATTTAATGGGATATTTCAGAATGCACAGCATATATACATTCCAATGAGAAAGAAAATTTCCAAGGGGAGGGCCCACCATCTGTGGTTAACTAAAAAAGTTAAAGACAGTATCAAGCTTAAAGAAAAAGCGTATAATTACGCAAAGACGGGTGTCAGGTCAGAAGATTGGAAAGAACATAAAGAACAGCAAAGAATGACAAAAAGATTAATAAGGAGGGAAAAATTAGAGTATGAGAGAAAGCTAGCTAGTAATATAAAGACTGATAGGAAGAGTTTCTATAGATGTTTAAATAAGAAAAGAGTTAACAAAGTGACATTGGTCCAATAGAGAGTGCCTCTGAGGAATTGATCATGGAAAGTAGGGAGATGGCAGACGAATTAAACAGGTATTTTGCTTTGGTCTTCACTATAGAGGACATAAGTAACATCTCGGAAATAGCTGTAAATCAGGAAATGGGAGGGAGGGAGGAACTTGGGACAATTACAATCACCAGGGAAGTGGTACTGAGCAAATTGGTGGGGCTGCAGGCTGACAAATACCTAGGTCCAGAGGGGATTCAATCTAAGATCTTAAAATAAGTGGCTAGTGAGATGCATTGGTTTTAATTTTCCAAAATTCCCTAGATTCGGGGAAGGTGCCATTAGATTGGAAAAGAGCAAATGAGCTGCTTTATTCAAAAAGGGAGACAGAAAGCAGGAAACTACAGGCCAGTTAGACCAACATCTGTCATAGGGAAAATGTTGGAAACTATTATTAAAGGTGTTATAGCAGGGCACTTAGAAAAATTCAAGGCAATCAGGCAGAGTCAACATGGTTTTGTGAAAGGGAAATCATATTTAACCAATTAATTGAAACTCTTTGAAGGAGTCACATGTGCTGTGGATAAAGGGGAACCGGTGGATGTACTATACTTAGATTTCCAGAAGGCATTTGATAAAGTGCCACATCAAAGGTTATTGCAGAAAATAAAAGCTCATGGTGTAGGGGGTAACATGTTGGCATAGATAGCAGATTGGCTAGCTAACAGGAAGAAGAGAGTTGGCATAAATGGGTCTGTTACTGGTTGGCAGGATGTGATGAGTGCTGTGCCACAGGGATCAGTGCTGGGGCCTCAACTTTTTACAATTTGTATAAATGACTTGGATGAAGGAATGGTTGCTAAATTTGCTGATGACACAAAGATAGGTAGGAAAGTAAATTGTGAAGAGGACGTAAGGAGGCTACAAAGTGACATAGATAGGTTAAGTGTGTGAGCAAAGACCTGAAAAATGGAGTATAATGTGGGCAAATATGAAATTGTTCATCTTGGCTGGAAGAATAAAAACGATTATCTAAATGGTGAGAGATTGCAGAGCTCTGTGATGCAGAGGGATCTGGGTATCCTAGTGCATGAATCACAAAAAGTTAGTGTGCAGGTACAGCAAGTAATTAAGAAAGCAAATAGAATGTTATCATTTATTTGAGGGGAATTAATAACAAAAGTAGGGAGGTTATGCCTCAGTTGTACAGGGCATTGGTGAGACCACATCTGCAGTATTGTGTACAGTACTGGTCTCCTTATTTAAAGAAAGTTATAAATGCATTCGAAACAGTTCAGGGAAGGTTTACTAGACTAACACCAGGAGTGGATGGGTTGTCTTATGAGGAAAGGCTGGACAGGTTAGGCTTGTATCCACTGGAATTTAGAAGAGTAAGAGGTGACTTAATTGAAACCTTTAAGATCCTGAGGGGTCTTGACAGGGTGGATGTGGAGAGGATGTTTCCTCTTATGGGAGTACCTAGAACTAGGGGTCACTGTTTAAAAAGGGGTCGCTCATTTAAGACAGAGATGAGGAGAATTTTTTTCTCTCAGAGGGTCGTGAGTCTTTGGAACTCTCTTCCTCAAAAGGTGTTGGAAGCAGGGTCTTTGAATATTTTTAAGGCAGAGCTAGATAGATTCTTGGTTAACAGGGGAGTGAAAGATTATTGGGGGTAGGCAGGAGTGTGGGGTTGAGGTTACTTTCAGATCAGGCATGATCTGATTGAATGGCGGAGTAGGCTCAAGGGGCCATGTGGCCTGCTCCTAATTCATATGTTTGTATCTTTGTATGTATTCCGGCGAGCAGGGCTTATAATTAGATGCAAATGTATTAAAATGATGTTCCCAACGTGCAGCAGTGGGAAACGCAGCCCCTCAGTGACGGGTGGAGTAGACATTTGCAAACTGGTTTCACGATAGCGTGAAACCGATTTTTGGCCTTTTCGCCATATTGTCTGCTCACGCCTGCCATGACATCTGATGCCAACAGGGAAGGAAAATTCAGGCTATTGAATGGCACCCATCAGGGTGTAACTTTGAATGACCTGATTCAGGAATTGCTGATGGAAAGGAGGGTTGTTCTATTTGGGCAAAGCGATATTGGTCTCTGAGAAGTAGCAACTTGGGCAGAGATGGCAGAACTAGTGAATGCTGATTCTTCCCAGATTAGATCCTGACAACAGATGAGCAAGATGAACGGGCATCCAAAAAGTATGCTCACACTTAGTATTGCAAGTGAACGCTGTATTACATCTCAACGGCTTGCGCTGTACAACTGGTGATGTTTCACAGAGAGAGGCAGGTGTGTGGCCTCAGCACAAGTATTTCCACCATGCAACATTCTCAGATGTTCATAACAAGCACACAACAGGATTCAAGGACTGATTATATGGAACATCTGTATCCAATATATATCAATACTATGGGTGCCTAGCATCACAGTTCAGCTCAGCCCAGGATGTTCATGACTGGCCTTGTAGCTTCTTTTACTGACTGGATAATCTCAGTGAATAGCCAGTAATCTCATCCAGAACCTTTTCCATAGCCCTCTAATGTCTTTACATGTTTGATGATGTTTGTCTGTGTTGCCCTGTATTACAATCCCTATATTACAATCCAGTCACATATTTTTCTGTTCCATTAAATTGATCCAGGACTCTTGTAATGTTATCCATCTTTTTTATATGAGCCATGAGTGGCCTTTGGAGGTGTTGTAGTATTATTATTAATAATAATATGCAGCACCAAAACACTTAGGAAATCGCAAAAAACAAGGGACTCAGACAGATACTGTCCTCAACAAAACCTATTACAGATATTACCACTTACTTGCTTTATATTGCTCACCCAGTTTTCAATCCAATTTGCTAATCAAGGGCTGGATTTCAAGGGGGAGGGGGTGGGGTGGATTGTATTGCTTGCCCCCCCTCCCATCCCCGTTGGAAGAGTCGGCCAACAGCCAATGCACTTAAAAGTAGCCCACTCTGCAGCCATTACAAGCTGCAGGAAGGTTATACAAGCAGAGAATTGGACTTCTGCCTCTCAGTGGGAGGAAATCCCACTCTCAAGTCCTGCCGGCCAATCTGATTGGTAGCAGCTCTCGCAGTCCCAGCAGCACCAAGAGTGGGCATGGTTGGGACTTTAAGTAGGCCTACGAGGAAGAGCGATGATGTCCAGAGTGAGGTAAGTTCGGGGCTCTTAGGGCAGGAAGGGATTAGGCAGGGGGGCAGAAGGAGGATGGGTTTTGGAGGCCAGGAGAGGAGGAACAAAGGTGGGGGTAAGAATGCCCTGAAGTGCACAGGGCATTCTGTCCCAAAGGGCATCCCTGCCTTTTCTTCTTGCATTTGTAGATTTAAAACCCACTCCTACTTGCCCGGCCTTGCCAAGCATATTATAGCATGAGCCACATAATGAGCTTGGTAGCAAGCTCACTTAATCGTTCATTATTTATTTAAAAATGGCTGGCAGGCTGCTGATTTCAGCGCCCACCACCTACTATTATGGGGGACAGTTCAGGGGTGGGAGGGAAGGTGTTTGGCTTGCTGCCTCTCATATTTTACATACCCCCCTATCCCCCACCCCACACTGAAAACATGCTTGGCGTGTAAGGCATAAAATGCAGCCTCAAGTCTGAATGATTCTTTTGAAGCATTTTTTGTCAAACTTTATCAAATCCCTTCCAAAAGCCTAAGTAGAAGTTATATCAACTCACTGACAATAATGGTTTACATAAGAACACAAGAATTAGGAGCAGGAGTAGGCCATTCGGCTCCTCGAGTCTGCTCTGCCATTCAATAAGATCGTGGCTGATCTGATTGTGGCCTCAACTCCAATTTCCTGTCTGTCTCCCATAACCCTTGACTCCCTGTTGAAGAACAATCTCTCTAACTCAGCCTTGAATATATTCAATGACCCAGCCTCCACTGGTCTCTGGGGAAAAGAGTTCATAGACTAACAACCCTCTCTATCTCTGTCTTAAATGGAGACACTTATTTTTAGTTCTAGTCTCCCAATGAGGGGAAACATCCTCTCAGCATCCACCCTGTCAAGTCCGCTCAGGATCTTATATGTTTCAATAAGATCACCTCTCATTCTTCTAAACTCCAATGGGTCCAGGCCCAACCTACTCACCCTTTCCTCATAAGACAAACCCCTTCATCTCAGGAAACAGCCCAGTGAACCCTCTCAGTAAATTGCCATAAATTTATGGGCACAATCTATTGTTTCTAAGTCTAGTGTCATAGTCTGTTTGCTCCTTATAACCTCTGTGTTTATAAACAACCATCACTATTATCCTGTCCAGTACATTGCTGTCAGGGTATTTGCTCCATAACCAAGCACATCCTTTACTTTTGTATTTTGTTCTGATCAAATGACTACTAACAATTCTTGCTGTGGCATTAAAACAAGAAAAGTAGCAATGTAATTCAAAATATAAACTGGGAGAGTTTTGAGTTAAATTTCTGAACATCTGTTTAACTACAGCTGGCAGCATGAAATATTGAAGCAGCCAATATCTTTCCTGAGACAGGATAATCCAACTCACAGACTCGGATCAGCTGCTTGACATTTTTTCAGAAAAGCTTTACATATTTATAAAGGAAATTCACAAACTGGGTGCCACTGTGCAGAGCTGGGAAACAAGTAGAGATCTGTCTGAGAGAATTTAAAGTCATAGTCACTCACAGTGAGTTGGAAATTTACTGAACTACGTCCTCACTCTATTCCCGTTATAAGACACACACAGAGAAATTAGGAAACACCTATTAAATCAGAAAATCAATGGGCTGGATGACCTTCTGTGCCATTCTATGATTCTATGAATGAATCTGAAGTGCAGACACCTGAAATACTCTAAACCAGGTATGTCCAACCGATGGCCTGCAGGCCAGCTCCTGGCCGCTGACCTGTCTGTACTCGGCCTGCCAAACATTATTGGACAAACAATAGAGTCGAAGGATAGATTTAGATTTGAAAAGCGCTACTTGCTGCTCATCCAATCACAGACTACTTTCTCTCTGCATTTGCTGCTGATAGGCTCACAGTTGAAAGGCAAGTTTGACAATTTCAGTTCTCTGCCTTCAGAGCTCCGAGCACGGCGGTAAGTGCAGGGGTGAGGTGGGGGGGGTGCCGGGGCCAGAGCCAGGGTGGGGATAGAAGAGCATGGAGCCTGATACGGGGACCAAGAGCGAGAGCAGGGCCCTTAGCGAGAGCCAGGCCTATGGAAGCCTGAGTGAGAGTGGGATGGGAGGGCCCAAGGTGACAACGGGGCAGAAGGGCCCAGAGCAAGAGTGGGACAGGAGGGCCTGAGGCAAGAGAAGGGCAGTAGGGGTGGGAGGGCCTGAGACGAGACCATACAAACATATGAAATAGTAGCAAAAGTAGGCCATTCGGCCCCTTGAGTCTGCTCTACCATTCATTCAGATCATGGCTGATCTGTTTGTACTTTGAATTCCACATTGCCATCTCCTCCAATAACCTTTGATTCTCTTGCCTGACAAAAATCAATCTACCTCTGTCTTAAAAATATTCAGTGACCCCACCTCCACCGCCTTCTGAGGCAGAGAGTTCCAAAGTCACACAACCCCCTCAGAGAAAAAAATTCTCCTCATCTCTGTCCTAAAAGTGTGACCCCTAATTTTAAAACAGTGCCCCCCTAGCTCTGGACTCACCCACAAGAGGAAACATCCTTTCCACATCCACCTTGTCAAGGCCGTTCAGGATCTTATATACTTCAATCGAATCACCCCTCACTCTTCTAAACTCCAGTGGAAACAAGCCCAGTCTGTCCAACCTTTCTTCATAGGACAACCCGTTCATTCCAGGTATCAATCTAGTAAACCTCCATTGAACCGCCTCCAATGCATTTACATCCTTCCTTAAATAAGGAGACCAAAACTGCACACAGTATTTGAGGTGCGGTCTCACCAATGCCCTGTATAACCAAAGCACAACATCCTTACTTTTATGTTCAATTCCTCTCGTAATAAAGGATAGCATTCCATTAGCTTCCTTAATTACTTGCTGTACCTGCATACTAACTTTTTGTGACTCATGTACTAGAACACCTAGATCCCTCTGCACCTCAGAACTTTGCAGCCATTCTCCATTTAAGTAATACTCTGCCTTTTTTCTTCTTCCTGCCAAAGTGAACAACTTCACATTTTCCCGCATTATATTCCATCTGCCAGATTTTTGCCCACTCACTTAACTTATCTAAATCTGTCCTATCCCTCCCAGGTTGAGAGAGGGGTAGGAGGTCCTGAGGTTCTCAGGGGTGGGAGTGCTGGGGGTGAGAGTGGGTGGTGCCTGGGGGCCAGGAGCAAGATTGGGGCCCACTGGATTGTGAGTGTGAGGGGAGATTGTGTGTTTGTATGTATGTGCGTGTATGTGAGGGGACTTTGTGATGTGTGTGTGAGAGAGAGGAGATGTGTGTATGTGTGTGTGTGTGTGTGTGTTAGACAAGCCTGAACAAAAAAAAACTCTTCAATATTGGAATGCATGTAACATCTTTCACTACCTCAGTAAGTCCCAAAGCATTTTACAACCAATAAGGCACTTTTTGAAGTGCTGTCACTCGCAATGGATGAACAGCAACAAATTTCTGCAGAGCGTGGTTCCACAGTCAACAATGAGATAAACAACCAAATCATCAGCTTTTAATGATGTCGGTTGAAAGATAAATATTGACCAGGACATGGGGAATGACAGCAGAACTCAGTTGCAGTTCAACATAATGACCCTTCAGATTGTTTACAACAACCTGAGAGGGCCTAACATCTGGGGCTTTGGTTAATATCTCATCTAAAAGTCAGCACCTTCGATAATTCAGCACTCCCCCAATACTGATGCTCCGACAGTGCGCCACTCCCTCAGTACTGACCCTCCGACAATGCAGCACTCCTTCAGTACTGACCCTCGGGCAATGCAGCACTCCCTCAGTACTGACCCTCGGGCAATGCAGCACTCCCTCAGTACTGACCCTCTTACAGTGCAGTGCACCAACAGACTGACCGTCCAGGGGTGCAGCACTCCCTCAACACTGACCCTCCGACAGTGCGGCACTCCCTCAGTACTCACCACCTGACAGCGCGATGTTCTCTCAGTACTGACCATCCGACAGTGTGGCGCTCCCTCAATACTGACCCTCTGGCAGTGCAGCACCCCCTCAGTACTGACCCTCCAACAGTGCGGCACTCCCTCAGTACTGATCCCCCGATAGTGTGGCACTTCCTCAGTACTGACCCTCCAAGACTGCACTGCTCCCTCAGTACTGGCCCTCTGGCAGTGCAGTGCTCCTTCAGTACTGATCCTCTGACAGTGCAGCACTCTCTCAGTACTGATCCTCCGACAGCACAGCACTCCCTCATTACTGACCCTCCGAGAATGCACTGCTCCCTCAGTACTGGCCCTCTGGCAGTGCAGTGACCCCTCATTACCGACCCTCCGACAGTGTGGCACTCCCTCAGTATTGACCCTCCAACAGTGTGGTGCTCCCTCAGTACTGACCCTGTGGCAGTGCAGCACCCTCCTCAGCACTGACCCTCCAACAGTGCAGCACTCCCTAAGTACTGACTCTCTGACAGTTCGGTGCTCCCTCAGTACTCACCACCTGGCAATGGGGCGCCCCTTCAGTGCTGATCCTCTGACAGTGCAGTGTATCCTCAATCCTGCCCCTCCAACAGTGCAGCTCTCCCTAAGTACTGACCCTCCAACAGTGCAGCACTCCCTCAGTCCTGCCCCTCCAACAGTGCAGCTCTCCCTAAGTACTGACCCTCCGACAGTGCAGCACTCCCTCTGTACTGCCTCTCCAACAGTGCAGCACTCCCTCAGTAATGATCCTTCGACAGTGCAGCACTCCCTCAGTACTGACTCTCCAACAGTGCAGCACTCCCTCAGTAATGATCCTCCGACAGTGCAGCACTCCCTCAGCACTGACTCTCCAACAGTGCAGCACTCCCTCAGTAATGATCCTCCGACAGTGCTGAAATGTCAACCTGAATTATGTTCTCAGGCTCTGGAGTGGGTTTTCATCGAGAACCTTATGACTAATAAAAAGAAGGCAAATGATTTGGCTAACTAACTGCAAACAGAGAGCAGGGATCAATGGGTCTTTTTCAGGTTGACAAGCTGTAACTAGTGGAGTGCCACAGGGATCAATGATGGGGCCTCAACTATTTACAATCTCTGTCAATGACGTGGATGAAGGGACTGACTGTGTTGTAGCAAAATTTTCTGATGATATAAAGATAGATAAGAAACAAGTTGTGAAGAGGAATCATTGAATGTGAAAAGTTATATAAGTAGTTTGAGGCTCCTCGGATAATGGAGCAGTCTGCGCCCATATGCCACAAGATCTGGACATCATTCAAGCTTGGGCTGACAAGTGGCAAGTAACATTCACACCACACTGAACTGGACTAGCCATATAAATACTGTGCTACAAGAGCAGGTCAGAGGTTGGGAGCACTGGTGGGTGTCCTGCAGAGGGAGTTCCTCTCAGCCCCTTGTCTTGGTTTCAAGTGGGGATGACAGGTCTGTGGCTCAGGCTTTTCCAACCTTTAGAGAAAAATCCTGAGGCTCATTCGGATGTGTTGTTTTATTGTAAGAAGTGGTCATTTATCCAAGGTCAGTAAGAGGGCAACAATTCACTCAAGAAGCTGGGAGGGTCCCATGTGATTTGTGAGACAGGACTATTTTCTCAAGTTACAAACAAAATTTGATTGTAGAGAGCTCAATGGGCCAAAAGGGTGTGCTCTGACCATCTCTGATTCCAACGACTGAAACCTGGTGCTGCAGTTTATCCCTGGTTCATAATAAGAGCAGGCTCGCCCTCTAGTGGATATACCTTGAAAGGACAGCATGTTCAGGTTGCAATTTCCATACTTTTCAAATCACTTCTTTCCATTGTCTCACAAAAGAAATCATTGGGTTGAAAATGGTCCATGGAGAAGAATGCTCAGCAGGATATTGACTGCTATTACAGTAGAATTAAATGCAATGGATGGCTGAATTCTACAACATAACTAGTTAATCATAGAATCATGGAATATTTGCAGTTCAGAAGGAGGCCATTCAGCCCATCTTGTCCATGCCAGCTCTCTACAAGAGCAACTCAGCTAGTCCCACTCCCCTGTTCTTTCTCCATACTCCTGCAATTTCTCTCTCTTCAGGTGCTTCTCCAATTCCCTTTCTATAGTTATGATTGAATCTGCCTCCACCACACCCTCAGCCAGTGCATTCCAGATCCTCACCACTTGCTGAGGGTTGCCATTGCTTGCTTTTCCGATTAACTTAAATTGATGTCCTTCAGGCATTGACAGGACCACCAATGGGTACAGCTTCTCTCTATTTACTCTGTCTAGATCTCTCATGATTTTGAACACTTCTATCAAATCTTCACTCAGCCTTCTCTTCTGTAATGAGAACAACCCCAGCTTCACTGATCTAACCATGAAACTGAAGTCCCTAATTCCCAGAACCATTCTCATAAATCTTCTCTCTAAATTTTTTTTTATCCATTCAGAGGATGTGGGCTTTGCTGGCTGGGCTAGAGTTTATTGCCTATCCCTAGTTGCCCTCGAGAAGGTGGTGGTGAGCTGCCTTCATGAACTGCTGCAGTCCATGTGGTGTCTGTACACCCACAGTGCTGTTAGGAAGGGAGTTCCAGGATTTTGACCTAGTGACAGTGAAGGAATGGCGATATATTTCCAAGCCAGGAAATGAATGACTTGGAGGGGAACTTCCAGGTGCTGGTGTTCCTATCTATCTGCTGCCCTTGCCCTTCTAGATGGTAGTGGTCGTGGGTTTGGAAGGTGCTGTCAAAGGAGCCTTGGTGAATTCCTACAGTGCATCTTGTAGATGGTACACACTGCTGCTAATGTGCGTCAGTGGTGGAAGGAGTGAATGTTTGTGGATGTGGTGCCAATCAAGCAGGCTGCTTTGTCCCGGGTGGTGTCAAGCTTCTTGAGTGTTGTGGGAGTTGCACTCAGCCAGGCAAGTCAGGAGTATTCCATCACACACCTGACTTGTGCCTTGTAGATGGTGGACAGGATTTGGGGAGTCAGGTGGTGGGCTACTCGTCACACAATTCCAAGCCCTTGACCTGCTCTTGTAGCCACAATATTTATATGGCTAGTCCAGTTCAGTTTCTGGTCAATGGTAACCCTCCAGGATGTTGATAGTGGGGGATTCAGTGATGGTAATGCCATTGAACATCAAGGGGCAATGGTTGGATTCTCTCTTGTTGGAAATGGTCATTGCCTGACACTTGTGTGGCTCGAATTTTAGTTGCCACTTGTCAGCCGAAACCTGGATATTGTCCAGGTCTTGCTACATTTGGACATGGACTGATTCAGTATCTGAGGAATCGCGAATGTTGCTGAACATTGTTCAATCATCAACGAACTTCGCCACTTCTGACCTTATGATATATGACGATGGTTGGGCCGAGGACACTACCCTGAGGAACTCCTGCAGTGATGTCCTGGGGCTGAGATGACTGACCTCCAACAACCACAACCATCTTCCTTTGTGCTAGGTATGACTCCAACCAGCAGAGATTTTTCCCCTGATTCCCATTGACTCCAGTTTTGCTAGGGATCCTTGATGCCACACTTGGTCAAATGCGGCCTTGATGTCAAAGGCATGTCATTCTCACCTCACCTCTGGAGTTCAGCTCCTTTGTCCATGTTTGAACCAAAGCTGTAATGAGGTCAGGAGCTGAGTTGCCCTGGCGGAACTCATACTGTGCGTCAATGGGCAGGTTATTGCTAAGCAAGTGCCGCTTGATAGCACTGTTGATGACCCCTGCCATTACTTTACCGATGATGGTGGTAATTGGTCGGGTTGGATTTGTCCTGCTTTTTGTGTACAGGACATACCTGGGCAATTTTCCACATAGCTGGGTAGATGCCAGTGTTGTAGCTGTACTGGAACAGCTTGGCTAGGGGCGCGGCAAGTTCTGGAGCACAGGTCTTCAGTACTATTGCCGGAATATTGTCAGGACCCATAGCCTTTGCAGTATCCAGTGCCTTCAACTGTTTCTTGATATCACGTGGAGTGAATCAAATTGGCTGAAGACTGGCATCTGTGATGCTGGGGACCTCCAGAGGAGGCCAAGATGAATCATCCATTTGGCACTTCTGGCTGAAGATTGTAGCAAATTCTTCAGCCTTATCTCTTGCACTAATGTGCTGGGCTCCTCCATCATTGAGGATGGGGACATTTGTGGAGCCCTGTCCTCCTCCAGTGAGTTGTTTAATTGTCCACCACCATTCACAACTGGATGTGGCAGGACTGCAGAGCATAGATCTGATCCCTTGGTTGTGTCTATCACTTGCTGCTTATGCTGTTTAGCACACAAGTAGTCCTGTGTTACAGCTTCACGAGGCTGACACCTCATTTTTAGGTATGCCTGGTGCTGCTCCTGGCATGCCCTCCTGCACTCATTGAACCAGGGTTGATCCCCTGGCTTGATGGTAATGGTAGAGAGGGGGATATGCCGGGCCATGAGGTTAACAGATTGTGTTTGAGTACAATTCTACTGCTGGTGATGGCCCACAGTGCCTCATGGATGCCCAGTCTTGAGTTCGTAGATCTGTCCAAAATCTATCCCATTTAGCATGGTGGTAGTGCCACACAACACTATGGAGGATATCCTCAATGTGAAGGCGGGACAAATGCATCTGCGGCAGGTAGGTTGGTGAGGATGAGGTCTAGTATGCTTTTCCCTCTTGCTGGTTCCCTCACCACCTGCCGCAGACCCAGTTTAGCATCCATGTCATTTAGGACTTGGCCAGCTCGGTCAGTAGTGGTGCTACCGAGCCACTCTTTGTGATGGACATTGAAGTTCCGTACCGAGAGTACATTCTGCACCCTTGCCACCGTCAGTGCTTCCTCCAAGTAATGTTCAACATGGAGGAGCACTGATTCATCAGCTGAGGAAGGGCGGTAGATGGTAATCAGCAGGAGGTTTCCTTGCCCATCTTTGATTGATGCCATGAGACTTCATGGGGTCCAGAGTCGATGTTGAGGACTCCTGGGGCAACTCCCTGTTGATTGTATACCATGCTGGTCCTGTCCTGTCAGTGGGACAGGACATGCCCAGGGATGGTGATGGTGGTGACTGGGACATTATCTGTAAGTTATGATTCCATAAGGGTGACTATGTCAGGATGATGCTTGACTAGTCTGTGAGACAGCTCTCCTAATTTTGGCACTAGCCCCCAGCTGTTAGTAAGGGGGACTTTGCAGGGTTGACAGAGCTGGGTTTGCCATTGTAGTTTCCGGTGCCTAGGTCGATGCCGGGTGGTCTGTCTGGTTTCATTTCTTTTTTGTGACTTTGTAGCGGTTTGTTACAACTGAGTGGCTTGCTCGGCCATTTCAGAGGGCATTTCAGAGTCAACCACATTGCTGTGGGTCTGGAGTAATGTATAGGCTAGACCAGGTAAGGACAGAAAATTTCCTTCCCTAAAAGACATTAGTGAACCAAGTAGGTTTTTACAACAATTGAACATTATCCTGGGTCTCTTGATTACTAGTCCAGCGACAATACCCTTAACATCCTTTCACATCCTTCTTAAAGTGCAGTGACCAAAGTGAGTAGTGACTAGGCAGTGCAGTGACCAAAATAGAGTAGCTTGAGTTGGGAAATTTTGTGTCGTGGCATACCAGCCTCAGGAAAAAGTGGCTGGAATGGTGTGATTTTCATTCTATGAGGGAAGGTGCAGGTGGAGTCAGGCCCGCCGTCTCCAGGCACAGATTGAATGCAGCCACATGGGCTGCTGAGAGCCGAGGTGGGCTGGTTAACAGGTCGGCTTTGTTTTGTTAAATATTAGGCCCTCTAGGCCTCACCCCTCACATTCCACCCACTCCCCATGCCCCAGCCATGCCAACCTATGCCCTCCACCCACTTCCAATGATCCTTCATACCCTACATGCCAACCCATGCTCCCCACCAACCCCCATGGTCTCTCATATGCCGATGCCAACCTAATGCACACTCTTGGCAACACATGCCCCCACCCACCACCCTTTGTCTATCACACTCTATGCCAACTCACCTAGTATCCACCATGGGCAGACCTCAGGAGCCATCCTGAGATGGAATAAAATAAAGTTTTAAATATTTATTACAGTGCTCACTTTATAAAAAAAAAGTCCCATCCGTGAAAGCCTATTCAGTATTTTTAAACTCCCTTAAGTCCTTAATCCCATATAAAATCAAACATTTATATTCATAATCCCACATCATTGACAGCTAATCCTTTAATAGCCTCTTTAAGTTATCAAACTGTGAACTTACAGCCCTCACTGTGATAATGATAGAATGTGGAAAGCAGTTAAGCAGTAATAATGCAATAATGATAACATGTATGGCCATGTCAACAAACATCTGCTGAAAGTGCTAGAACAGATTTTTTTAACTCATAGCCACAGCCAGACAATTTTTTTCAATTCTTAAAGTGCAGGGAATCTTTAAAAACTTGACAGTTTGACAAAAGCAAAATATTGCGGATACTGGAAATCTGAAACAAAAACAGAAAATGCTAGAAAAACTCAGCAAATCTAACAGCATCTGTTTTTTTTCTCCCCACAGGTGCTGTTAAACCTGCTGAGTTTTTCCAGTGTTGACAGTTTGACAGTTCTACATAACTTGTCCTGGATACTGCACTGGAGTGCTGCTTTGGGCTGCAGTAGAGTGCTTAAGTTGGAGATAGGTGACTGAGGGAATTTAAGGGTTAATTTCTATCAAAAGTTTAGTCTTTCTTTAATTTAGTAATTAACTAAAAATTGCTGTTTGGTTTGGAAGAAGGTGAGTTTTAGGCCAGCTTTAAAACAGGGTTTATACAAGCTCTGCTTGCAGCTATAACTAGTTAATTAGATAACAGGCTTAAACAGTTTTTCAGAGTATAAAAATAGGCCATCTTACAGTGTTGACTTTGTCTGCACTGGAGTGCTGCTTTGGGCTACAGTAGAGTGCTTAAGTTGGAGTCTGGTGACTGAGGGAGTTCAATGAGGAAGGAATGAGGTGATCCTTTGAGTACCGTGAGTACGGCCGGGTAAGTATTTACTACTTTTATCGCTTATAGTTTTTAAGGTCTTATTTTGTGGTTCATCGTTTGTAAGGACTATATTCTGTAACGACGAGGAGCAGGGAAGAAGGGCCCCAGAGTAATTGATATTATTTGATATTAAGTATCTTCCAAAAGGTTTAATTTAATTTACAGGGGTAAGTCATTGCACGAGAGCTCAAAGCTGTGGTATGCCCCTCCTGCTCTATGTGGGAAGCCAGGAACATTTCCAGTGCCCGGGACCAGCATGTGTGCAGGAAGTGTCTCCAGCTGCAGCTCCTGGAAGCCCAGGTTTCGGAGCTGGAGTGGCAGCTGGGGACACTGTGGAGCATCCACAAGGTCGAGAATATCGTGGATAGCAGGTATAGAGAGGTGGTCACACCGCAAGTTAAGAGTCCACAGGCAGGAAGGGAATGGGTGACCAACAGGCAGAGCAAGAGGGCTAGGCAGGCAGTGCAGGAATCTCCTGTGGCAATTCCCCTGCAAAACAGATATACCCCTTTGGATACTGTTGAGGAGAATGGTCTTTCAGGGGAAAGCAGCAACTGCCAAATTCGTTGCACCGCGGTTGCCTCTGCTGCACAAGGAAGGAGTAAAAAGTGTGGGAATGCAATAGTTATAGGGGATTCAATTGTAAGAGGAATAGATAGGCGATCCTTTGGCTGCAAACGAGACTCCACAATGGTATGTTGCCTACATGGTGCTAGGGTCAAGGATGTCTCAGAGCAGCTACAGGACATTCTGAAGGGGGAGGGTGAACAGCCAGTGGCCGTGGTACACATTGGTACAAACAACATAGGTAAAAAAAAGGGATGAGGTCCTTAAAGCAGAATATAGGGAATTAGGAAGTAAGTTGAAAAGTAGGACCTCAAAGGTAGTGACCTCAGGATTACTACCAGTGCCACGTGCTAGTCAGAGTAGAAAGAGCAGGATATATCAGATGAATACGTGGCTGAAGAGATGGTATGAGGGGGAAGGTTTCAGATTCCTGGGACATTGGGACCGGTTCTGGGGGAGGTGGGACCAATACAAACTGGACGGGTTACACCTGGGCAGGACCAGGACTGATGTCCTAGGGGGAGTATTTGTCGATTGGCTGGGGAGGGTTTAAACTAAAATGGCAGGGGGATGGGAACCTATGCAAGGAGTCATAGGAAGGGGAATCAAGGACAAGAACAAAAGATAGAAAGGGGAATAAGAAAAGCGATAGGCAGAGAAATCAAGGGCAAGAACCAAACAGGGCCTCAGTGAAAAATAGTGGGAACAGGACAAGCAATGTTAAAAAGACAAGCCTTAATGCAATAAAGTGGATGAATTAACCGTGCAAATAGATGTAAATAGGTATGATATAGTCGGGATTACGGAGACATGGCTGCAGGATGAGCAGCGATGGGAACTGAACATCCAGGGGTATTCAATATTTAGGAAGGATAGACATAAAGGAAAGGGCGGTGGAGTTGCATTGCTGGTTAAAGAGGAAATTAATGCAATAGTGAGGAAAGATATTAGCTCCGACTATGTGGAATCTGTATGGGTGGAGCTAAGAAACACTAAGGGGCAAAAAATGTTATTGGGTGTTGTATATAGACCCCCAAACTGTAGTGGTGATGTTGGGAATGGCATTAAACAGGAACTTAGAGACGCATGCAATAAAGGAACATCTGTAATTATGAGTGACTTTAATCTGCATATAGATTGGGCAAATGAAATTAGTAAAAATACTGTAGAGGAGGAATTCCTGGAATGTATATGGGATGTTTTTCTGGACCAATACGTTGAAGAACCAACTAGAGAACAGGGCATCCTAGACTGGGTATTGTGTAATGAGAAAGGAATAACTGGCAATCTAGTTGTGCGAGGCCCCTTGGGGATGAGTGACCATAATATGATAGAATTCTTCATCAAGATAGAGAGTGACTTTGATTCTGAGACTAAGGTCTTGAATCTTAATAAAAGAAACTACGATGGTATGAGGCGCGAGTTGGCTATGATGGATTGGGAACGTTACTTAAAGGGATGACGGCGGATAGGCAATGGTAAACATTCCTGTCTGGCACAGAAGTAAAACAGGAAAGGTGGCCAAACCATGGATTACAAGGGAAATTAGAGATAGTATTAGACCCAAGGAAGAGGCATACAAATTGACCAGAAAAAAACAACAGACCTGAGGATTGGGAGCAGTTTAGAATTCAGCAAAGGAGGACCAAGGCATTGATTAAGAAGGGGAAATAGAGCATGAGAGTAAGCTTGCGGGGAACATAAAAACTGACTGTAAAAGTTTCTATAGGCATGTGAAGAGAAAAAGATTGGTGAAGACAAATGTAGGTCCTTTACAGTCAGAAACAGGGGAATTTATAATGGGGAACAAAGACATGGCTGACCAACTAAATACATACTTTGGTTCTGTCTTCACAAAGGAAGACACAGATAACATACCAGAAATGTTGGCAAACACAGGGTTTAGTGAGAGGGAGGAACTGAAAGAAATCAGAATTAGTAGGGAAATGGTGTTGGGGAAATTGATGGGATTGAAGGGCAATAAATCCCCAGGGCCTGATAATCTACATCCCAGAGTACTTAAGGAAGTGGCCCTAGAAATAGTGGATGCGTTGGTGGTCATCTTCTGAGATTCTATAGACCCTGGAACAGTTCCTACAGATTGGAGGGTAGCTAATGTAACCCCACTATTTAAAAAGGGAGGTAGAGAGAAAACGGAATTATAAACCAGTCAGCTTGACATCGGTAGTGGGAAAATTCTAGAGTCCATCATAAAAGATTTAATAGCTGAGCACTTGGAAAACAGTGGCAGAATTGGACAGAGTCAGCATGGATTTACGAAAGGGAAATCATGCTTGACAAATCTACTGGAATTTTTCGAGGGTGTAACTAGTAGAGTTGATGAGGAGGAGCCAGTGGATGTGGTTTATTTGGACTTTCAGGAGGCTTTCGACAAAGTCCCACATAAGAGATTAGTGTGTAAAATTAAAGCGCATGGGATTGGGGTAGTCTATTGAGATGGATAGAAAACTGGTTGGCAGACAGGAAACAAAGAATAGGAATAAACAGGTCTTTTTCCGAATGGCAGGCAGTGACTAGTGGGGTACAACAGGGATCAGTGCTGGAACCCCAGCTATTCACAATATATATTAATGATTTAGATGAGGGAACTAAATGTAATATCTCCAAATTTGCAGATGACACAAAGCTGGGTGGGAGGGTGAGCTGTGAGGAGGATGCAGAGGTGCTTCAGTGTGATTTGGACAAGCTGAGTGAGTGGACAAATACATGGCAGATGCAGTATAATGTGGATAAATGTGAGGTTATCCACTTTGGTAGCAAATACATGGAAGGCAGATTATTATCTGAATGGCTGTAAATTGAGAGAGGGGAATATGCAACGAGACCTGTGTGTCCTCGTACACCAGTTGCTGAAGGTAAGCATGCAGGTGTAGCAGGCGGTAAAGAAGGCAAATGGTATGTTGGCCTTCATAGCGAGAGGATTCATGTACAGGAGCAGGGATGTCTTGCTGCAATTATAGAGGGACTTGGTGAGACTACACCTGGAATATTGTGTGCAGTTTTGGTCTCCTTATCTGAGGAAGGATGTACTTGCTATAGAGGGTGTGCAGTGAAGGTTTACCCAACTGATTCCTGGGATGGCGGGACTGACATATGAGGAGAGATTGAGTTGGTTAGGATTATATTGCTGGAGTTGAGAAGAACCAGGGGGGATCTCATAGAAACCTATAAAATTCTAACAGGACTAGACAGGGTAGATGCAGGAAAGATGTTCTCGATGGTGGGGGTGTCCAGAACCAGCAGCCACAGTCTGAGGATATGGGGTAGACCATTTAGGGCTGAGATGAGGAGAAATTTCTTCACCCAGCTTGTGGAATTCGCTACCACAGAAAGTAGTTGAGGCCAAAACATTATGTTTTCAAGAAGGAATTAGATATAGCTCTTGGGGCAAAAGGGATCAAAGAAAATGGGGAAAAAGCCGAGCAGGCTATTGAGTTGGATGATCAGCCATGATCATAATGAATAGCGGAGCAGGCTTGAAGGGCCGAATGGCCTACTCCTATTTTCTATGTTTCTATGTAATCCACCCTTCAAGGACATTTATATCTCCACCATAATGTGGTGGAGCACAAACTGTGGTTTGAAGCCATTCCTGGAGTGAAAGCTGAGTCTGCTTGGCCTGTGCACTGAGTTTAAATTGCCCAGCCAATTTGTAATTTGTGTCTGTGTGCTTCATGCCTTTCCCCTACTGTTGAAAATGGGATCTCCTGGGATGTCTGAGATCTGGGTCCCGTCTGCCAACTTTGAAGGTTTGTGGAGTCTCCACGACTCTGACAAAATCTGGCCCAATATTTCTGCTGAGTTTTCAATAAACATTCATCATAAATTCCTTGCTTTTGTCCTCGATGCCTCTATTTATAAAACCCAGGATCCCAATGCCCTTTTACCCACTTTCTCAGTTTACCCTGCCGCCTTCAATGACTTGTGCACTTACCCCCAGGTCTCTTTGCTGCTGCACCCCCTTTAGAATTGTATCTTTTACTTTATATTCTCTCCTCATTCTTCCTACCAAAGAATATCACCTCACACTTCTCCCTATTAAATTTCATCTGCCTCAGGGCTGCCCACTCTGCCAGCTTGTCCATGTCCCCTTGAAATTGTCATTATTCTCCTCACAGTTCACTATACTTTCAAGATTTGAGCCATCTGCAAATTTTGAAACTGTGCCCTGCGCATCAAATCCAGGGCATTAAATAGGTGAAGAAAAGCACGGGTCCTAAAACCAACCCCTGGGGAACTTCATTATAAACCTTCCTCTAATCTGAAAAACAACCATTCACCGTTATGTTTGCTGTCACTCAGCCAACTTCATATCTGTATTGGCACTGTCCCTTTTATTCCATGGGCTTTGACTTTGCTGACAAGCCTATGATGTGTTACCTTATCAAGCACCCCCGTGTGCACCACATAAACCATATTACCCTCATCAACCCTTCCCGTTGTTTCTGATCCGACTAGCTCCTAGAAGGAGAGCAGCTGAAATGTTGGCTCGGCCAGCACTTATTGCCCATCCCCAATTGTCCTTGAGAAGGTGGTGGTGAGCTGCCTTCTTGAACCGCTGCAGTCCTTGCGGTGTAGGTACACCCACAGTGCTGTTAGAGAGAGAGTTCCAGGATTTTGACCCAGCAACAGTGAAGGAATGATGATATATTTCCAAGTGAGGATGGTGATTGGCTTGGAGGGGAACTTCCAGGTGGTGGTGTTCACATGTGTCTGCTGCCCTTGTCCTTCTGGATGGTAGTGGTCGTGGGTTTGGAAGGTGCTGTCGAAGGAGCCTTGGTGAGTTCCTGCAGTGTATCTTATAGATGGTACACACTGCTGCTACTGTGCGTTGGCAGTGGAGGGAGCAAATGCTTGAGAATGAGGCGCCAATCAAGCACTCTACCTCGCGGAGGCTGAGCGTCAACTCGCAGACACTTCCTCCTACCTCTCCCTGGACCATGACCCTACCACTGAACATCAAGCCATTGTTTCCAGGACTGTCACTGACCTCATCTCCTCTGGAGATCTTCCTCCCACAGCTTCCAACCTGATAGTCGCCCAACCTCAGACGGCCCGCTTCTACCTCCTACCCAAAATCCACAAACAGAACTGTCCCAGCAGACCGATCGTGTCAGCCTGTTCCTGCCCCACGGAACTCATTTCTTGTTATCTTGACTCCCTTCTCTCTCCCCTTGTCCAGTCCTTTCCCACCTACATCCGTGATTCCTCTGACACCTTACGTCACATCAACAATTTCCAGTTCCCTGGCCCCAACCACTTCCTCTTCACCATGGACGTCCAATCCCTCTACACCTCCATCCCCCACCAGGATGGTCTGAGGACCCTTAGCTTCTTCCTTGAACAGAGGCCCGAACAATCCCCACCCATCACTACTCTCCTCCATCTGGCTGAACTTGTTCTCACACTGAACAATTTCTCCTTTAACTCCTCTCACTTCCTCCAAATAAAAGGTGTGGCTATGGGTACCTGCATGGGCCCCAGCTATGCCTGTCTCTTTATGGGGTATGTGGAACATTCCTACTCCGGCCCCCTCCCACAACTCTTTCTCCGGTACATCGATGATTACTTCGGTGCTGCTTCATGCTCTCGTTGGGACCTGGAAAAATTTATTAACTTTGCTTCCAATCTCCACCCCTCCATCATTTTCACATGGTCCATCTCTGACACTTCCCTTCCCTTCCTTGACCTCTGTCTCAATTTCTGGTGATAGACTGTCCACCAATATCCATTACAAGCCTACCGACTCCCACAGCTACCTCGACTACAGCTCCTCACACCCCGCTTCCTGTAAGGACTCCATCCAATTCTCTCAGTTCCTTTGCCTCTGTCGCATCTGTTCTGATGATGCTACCTTCAAAAACAGTTCCTCTGACATGTCCTCCTTCTTCCTTAACCGAGGTTTTCCACCCACGGTCGTTGACAGGGCCCTCAACCGTGTCCGGCCCATCTCCCGCGCATCCGCCCTCACGCCTTCTCCTCCGTCCCAGAAACATGATAGGGTCCTGCTTGTCCTCACTTATCACCCCACCAGCCTCCGCATTCAAAGGATCATCCTCCGCCATTTCCGCCAACTCCAGCATGATGCCACCACCAAACACATCTTACCTTCACCCCCCCTGGCGGCATTCCGTAGGGATTGTTCCCTCCGGGACGCCCTGGTCCACTCCTCCAACACCCCCTACTCCTCAACCCCCACCTATGGCACCTCCCCATGCCCACGCAGAAGATGCAACACCTGCCCCTTCACTTCCTCTCTCCTCACCGTCCAAGGGCCCAAACACTCCTTTCAAGTGAAGCAGCATTTCACTTGCATTTCCCCTAACTTAGTCTACTGCATTCGTTGCTCCCAATGCAGTCTCCTCTACATTGGAGAGACCAAACGTAAACTGGGCGACTGCTTTGCAGAACACCTGCGGTCTGTCCACAAGAAAGACCCAAACCTCCCTGTCGCTTGCCATTTTAACACTCCACCTTGCTCTCTTGCCCACATGTCTGTCCTTGGCTTGCTGCATTGTTCCAGTGAAGCCCAACGCAAACTGGAGGAACAGCACCTCATCTTCCGACTAGGCATTTTACAGCCTTCCGGACTGAATATTGAATTCAACAACTTTAGATCTTGAACTCTCTCCCCCATCCCCACCCCCTTTCTGTTTCTTCCCCCTCCTTTTTGTTTTTCCCAATAATTTATATAGATTTTTCTTTTCCCACCTATTTCCATTATTTTTAAATCTATACCTGTAATGCCCTGTCAGTCTTTCCACCCCACCCCCACTAGAGCTGTACCTTGAGTGTCCTGCCATCCATTCTTAATTAGCACATTCTGTTAGATAACATCACCACCTTTAACACGTCTTTGTTCCTTTGTCTGTGACATCTTTTGATTATCTGCTCCTATCACTGCTTGCTTGTCCCTAGTACCACCCCCCCCCACCCCAACTTCTCTCCCACCACCCCACCCCCCACCTTAAACCAGCTTATATTTCACCCCTCTCCTAACTTTACTCAGTTCTGCTGAAGGGTCATGAGGACTTGAAACGTCAACTCTTTTCTTCTCCACCGATGCTGCCAGACCTGCTGAGTTTTTCCAGGTAATTCTGTTTTTGTTTTCGCGCCAATCAAGCAGCTGCTTTGGCCTGGATGGTGTCGATCTTCTCGAGTGCTGTTGGACTTGCACTCATCCAGACAAGTGGAGGGTATTCCATCACTGTAGTTAGTAACTCTAATTTTGGGAAATGTAGGACTGTAGCTTTAGGAATAATCCTGTGTTGTATCTGTGTTGTTTACACACGATCTGTGTAAACCAATGTGTTAACAGCGTGGGGAACCTCTAGAAGAGAGTTCTTCTTTTGTTATGGAGTTTTATGCACACAAGTAGCTGTTGCTGCTGTCTTGTAAATAAAGTTAAATGTTTCCACCAAGAAAAGTTGTCTGAAGATCAACTGTATAACAATCACACACCTGATGTGTGTCTTGTAGATGGTGGACAGGCTTTGGGGAGTCAGGAGGTGGGTTACTCACCACAGGATTCCTAGCCCCTGACCTGCTCTTGTAGCCACAATATTTATATGGCTGGTCCAGTTCAATTACTGGTCAATGGTAACTCCCAGGATGTTGATAGTGGGGGATTCAGTGATGGTAATGCCATTGAAAGTCAAGGGACGATGGTTAGATTCTCCCTTGTTGGAGATGGTCATTGCCTGGCACTTGTGTGGTGCAAATATTACTTCCCACTTGTCAGTCCAAGCCTGGATATTGTCCAGGTCTTGCTGCATTCAGTACCTAAGGAGTCGCGAATGGTGCTGAACATTGTGCAATCATCAGTGAACATCCCCACTTCTGACCTTATGATGGAAGGAAGGTCATTGATGAAGCAGCTGAAGATGATTAGCTCTGTTCTGCCATTCAAGGAGATCATGGTTGATGTGCGAGCTGACTACATTTATCCATCTTTGCTTAATACCTCTTAATATCCCCTAATACCTTTGCTTAACAGATATTTATGTTCCTCAGATTTAAAGTTAATAATTGATCTAGCATCAATTGTCATTTGTGGAAGAGAATTTCAAACTTTTACCATTCTCTGTGTGTAGAAATGTTTCCTAATTTTCACTCCTGAAAGGTCTGGCTCTAATCCTTAGATTATGGCCCCTTGTCCTTGATTCCCCAACCAGTAGAAATAGTTGCTCTCCATCTACCTTATCTGTTCCTTTTAATATCTAGAAAACTTTGATCTAATCACCCTTACCCCTCTAAATTCTATTATGTTCCCCCAGAATTATAACCGTGTTGAGATCTCTGCACCCCACTAATCTTAGCCTCTTCAGCAGCCCTGGTTTTAATTATTCCATCATGCTTCCAGCTTCCTGGGCTCTAATGTCACCACTCGCTGGGGATAATGCACTGTAATATCAAGCCCCACTGCTTCCCGAGCTGCAACAAATGTGGAAATGTTTTATCAACCCACCTAACTGTTTAATTTAGGTTAACAGATATGAGCACCAGGTTTGTAAACTTAATAAGTAAATAACTGTTAGTTGAACAAATTGCCTTTAACCAGTGGCAAAAGAAAGCAATATGAATTACTAATTTCTAACTCTGTAACCTAAACTCTGCCACTTCTTAAATCTCTATACACACACACACAAGACACATAAGACACACAAAAACATGGATTTTAAGGGTGAGATAAAACAGTTCACTAGCAGCAATCTGAAGTACAGGTTTTGATGGGTTGATTTTAATCGATGTCTTCCAAATTCTTTTCAGTTCTTGTTGATGACGCGAGGTGGTCTTCCAGAACTTTCGGTCTTTAGTTCACTGGTTGAGCACTTGCCTTTCAATATCTCTAATGGTGATTTTCTCCTTTGCCCTTTGCTCGGGGTTTTCAGAGAGAGAGCAGGTTATATTGATATGAACAGAAAAAGCCAGCTAGCTATTATTGTGGAATTACTGGAATCTTACACACACTGGAGAGAGAGGTTTTAGGTCTTTTTCCTTTCAGGCTAGGAGCTATTCTGCTGCACTGCTCTCACACAAACCCTGGTCACCTGGTCAGGAGCCAATTAAAACGTTGTTGCCAGGCAGTTCCCCATCAGACCAGACTCCTCCTTGGCACCATCCTGTCTTTCATGGCACACTCTGTTTTGGGATAGCAACATTGTATATATCTCTCACACTGTTCCAGTGGACATGTCCTTCAAACTTCAGCCATTGTAATTTTAATCCACAATCCAGCAGAAATAAAAAGATACGTTCTTTACACTAAGCTCTGGATTTCCCTCCCTTACCCTCTCCACCTCTCATCCTACCATTCCTCCTTTATTATACTCCTTAAAACTTGCCTCTTTGCCCAAGCTTTTGGTCACCTTACCCAGTGTGCTTGAGATTTACTTGCAGGCTGGAAGGTAATGAGTGGAGGGAGTTGAGGGATACTGCTTTGAGGTCAAGAACTCCGAAAGAACAGGCCAGAAGTGTTGACTCTAACTACAGGTCTTTTTTGGCATTTTTGCCTTTGTTTCCTGGTTGCAGCCAACCAGATTGAGAGGGAGGCTGAGAGTTGCCAGAGAATATAGGATAGGCCAAGCAGGGAATGATCAGAAGCAAGAGGCAGATTGGAGCCTTGTATAGAGCCTGGAAGGATCAGGTGGGGAGGTGTTGGGGGGATTAGGGGGTGTGGAATGATTGTGGGAGATGGGTGAAGGAGGAGAACAGGATCCAGCAGGTAAGTGGAAAGGCACTTCCTGTATTTGACATTCTTGCTTCATTTTTGCACTGGGGTTTCCCAAGGCCAAATAAATTCAGCCACACAGCTAGGGTTAAACTCAAAATGGTGGTTAAACATGGGGCAGGCAGCCTCATTATAACATATTGCCAACCTGCTTCTTACAAGTGGGATGATTACCCACCCCCAGTCCTGTCTCCATTTAAACTAGAAGCAAGCAGGTTGCATTCTGGTTGGAAACATGTTTCCGATTTTTTAACATTTTATCATCCCACCTGACCCAAACCCTTCAGTTTTGGGGGTTTAAATTTGCCCCCTGGAGCTTATGTGGCTCCAAGCCACATTCCTATGAAATCTCTTGTTTAAAAATGCTGCCTAAATGCAAGTTGTTAATTATCAGCTGGAATTTGCCATCTCCTGAATTGTTCATTTCCATTATCTTCAAATTTTTCTTCCTATGCTTTCTACACGACTGAGATTTTAAATGAAAATCTGTAGGGTAAGAATTATGCACATTTCAATAAATAAATTCCATGGCTTTGATCAAGCTGAAACTCATTAATACTGGAATTTTCGGTCAGTGGATATTACAGACTCTAATCACACATCAAACAGCAAGTAATAGCAACATTACAATTTAACATCAATATGTGCATTCTAATATATTGCAAAGACTCCCCTATTAAGTACAGATATAATTCCTCACAGTACAGTCATCTCGGATATACAGTTCAGAGTCATGATGTTCACACTGCCTGTGCACGTTCACTCAGTTGATCTCCATTCATAATTCAGATATTGCAACAAACTGTTCACACTGAGTGTTTTTTTCAAGTCCACGTTCATTTACCAAACAAAGCAGATGGCTAAAGCAGTGCTCAAAGTGGAGATTCAACCAGGTTCAGCACAGAAAGCCACTTTCCAAATACTTTTCGGGTTTCACCACCACAACTGGTGTGTTTGGGATTTCTACACTAGTCGGTGCTGTCTGGTTGAGATGATGCAAAATTCTCCATGTGCAGTTTTCGAAGGACATCTCATCCTCGGGACCCATGTTGACAGGCTGCACTGAGATAAGTGTCATATGTGAAGCTGTTGGGGTGATAGCTGAATGAGGGTTCAGGGTAATAGCACAAATCTGGCTTCTTACACTTCTTGCAATGACAATTATACAAGTACCTGGTCTGGGAGAAAGACCAGGTTGTGACCAAAGAACATGGTTGTAATCCAACATTTTACTTATTATATTAGGAGCCAGATCACCATCAGTGACCAATAGTAACTTGAGAATAATCCTAGAGAGGCAAAGCATTGTGCTCCATGAATCTTCAAACCCAACTCCAACTAACCAATGTTCCAGAGTTTCTGCGGGGTCAGTGAGATGACGATCGAAAACATTTTCCAGAGCTCTCCAGAAACTTTCGGACTGACTTGGGAAGGAGACCCTAAGCTTGTGAAGCTTGTGATTCAGTGAAAGTTGCCCGTTGAACTTTGTTAAATCAGGGGGGATGAGAAGAGGCTCAGACTGATTTGTGGAAACTAATATGATTGTGACAGCAACAAAGACCAAAGTTAGAACTGCAGCAAGTTTTAATGAAGCAAATAAGTCCGATTCCAGAGATACTGCACTAGGAGCCTGTTCCCTTGATTCCATTCCATACTCAGGAAAACTGCTGCACTGAGCAATGTTAGCAGTTGTTGCCTGTTCATTAAACGCATCTGTGATCCTGATCTCATCTATGACAAACATTAAAGGAGAAAGACTTTCATTTATTTATCAACTCTTCTCTCTCAAATATCTTGAAGCATATCACATCACATGGTAAAGGAGCCTTTAGGTGGCAGCAATGATAACATGATAGAACTTCATGTTCAGTTTGAAGGGGAGAACTGTGGGTCTAAATCTAGTGTTTTAAACTTGAATAAGGGTAATTATAAGGGTATGAAAGCAGCAATAGCTGAAGTGAACTGGAACACTAGATTAAAAGGTAGGACAGTAGAGGTGCAGTGGCAGACTTTTAAGGAGAGATTTAATAACACTCAGAAAAGAATTATCCCAGTGAGAAAGAAAGAATCTTTGAGAAGGTGCATCATCTGTGACTGAAAAAGGAAGTTAAGGATAGTATCAAATTGAACGTCGCACTGTATAAATTTGCAGAGATTCGTGGTAGGTCAGAAGATTGGTCAGATTTTAAGAACCAGCAAAGAATGACTAAAAGCATAATAAAGAAAGTAGAGTATGAGAAAAAGCTAGCTAGTAATATAAAACAGATAGTAAAAGTTTCTACAATAGGAAAAGAGTAACTAAAACTAGTGTTGGTCCCTCAGAGAGTGAGTCTGGGAATTGATCATGGAAAACAAAGAAATGGTGGAGGTGTTGAACAGGTATTTTGTGTCTGTAGGACACTTGGAAAACTTTCCCAAAGATACTTAAAAATCAAAAGGTGAAAGGAAAGGAGGAAGTTAAAACAATCACCATCATTAGGGAAAAGGTACTGGAAAAACTATTAGATCTAAACGCTGGTAAGCCCCCAGGACCAGATGACCTGCATCCATGGTTCTTAAAAGAAGTGGCTGCAGGGATAGTAGAGGCATTAGTTATAATCTTCCAAAATTCCTTAGATTCTGGAAATGTTCCAGCAGATTGGCAAATAGCTAATGTAACACCTTTATTCAAGAAACAAGGGAGATAGAAAGCAGGAAACTACAGGCCAGTTAGCCTAACATCTGTCATAGGGAAATTGATAGAATCCATTATTAAGGAGGTTATAGCAGGATACTTAGAAAATCACAATTTGATCATGCAGGGTCAACATGGCTTCGTGAAAGGGAAATCATGTTTAACTAATTTATTAGAGCTTTTTGAGGAAGTAACATTCAAGGTGGATAAAGGAGAACCTGTGGATGTGGTTACTTGAATTTCCAAAAGGCATTTGATAAGGTACCACATCAAAGGTTACTTCACAAGATAAGAGCGCATGGTGTGGAGATAACATATTAGCATGGAGAAAGGATTGGATAGCTAATAGGAAGCAGAGAGTAGGCATATGTAGGTATTTTTCAGGTTGGCAAGCTGTAACTAGTGGAGTGCCACAGGGATCAGTGCTAGAGCCTCAACTATTTACAATCTATACCAATGACTTGGATGAAGTGATTGATGTATAGTTGCTAAATTTGCTGATGATAGGTAGGAAAGTAAATTGTGAAGAGGACATAAAGAGTCTACAAAGGGATATAGATAAGTTAAGCAAAGATTTGGCAGTTCAAGTATAATGTGGGAAAATGCGAACTTACCCATTTTGGCAGGAAGAATAAGAAACACCTTTTTTTGATTCATTCATGGGATGTGGGTGTCACTGCCTAGGCTAGCATTTATTGCCCATCACTAATTGCCCATGAGAAGGTGGTGGTGAACTGTCTTGTTGAACCACTGCAACTTGGCTTCCTCAAGAGGCCCCCAGCATCACAGATGCCGGTTTTCAGTCAATTCAATTCACTCCACGTGATATCAAGAAATGACAGAAGGCACTGGATACTGCAAAAGCTATGGGCCATGACAATATTCCAGCAATAGCACTGAAGACTTGTGCTCCAGAACTTGCTGCGCCCCTAGCCAAGCTGTTCTAGTACAGCTACGACACTGGCATCTACCCAGCAATATAGAAAATTGCCCAGGTATGTCCTGTACAGAAAAAGTAGGACACATCCAACCTGGCTAATTACCGCCCAATCAGTCTACTCTCCACCATCAGTAAAGTGATCCCCTGGCTTGGTGGTAATGGAAGAATGCGGGATATGCTGGGCCATGAGGTTATAGACTGTGGTTGAGTACAATTCTGCTGCTGCTGTTGATGGCCCACAGCGCCTCATGGATGCCCAGACTTGAGTTGCTAGATCCGTTCGAAATCTATCCCATTTAGCATGGTAGTAGTGCCACACAACATGATAAGGTATCTTCAACATGAAGACAGGACTTCATCTCCACAATGACTGTGCGGTGGTTACTCCTACCAAAACTGTCATGGACAGATGCATGTGCAGCAGGCAGGTTGGTGAGGATGAGGTCAAGTATATTTTTCCCTCTTGTTGCTTACCTCGCCACCTGCCGCAGACCCAGCCTAGCAGCTATGTCCTTTAGGATTTGGCCAGCTTGGTCAGTAGTGGTGATACCAAGTCACTCTTGGTGATGGATATTGAAGTCCCCCACCCAGAGTACATTCTGTGCTCTTGCCACCCTCAGTGATTCCTCAAGTGGTGTTCAACATGGAGGAGCACTGATTCATCAGCTGAGGGAGGGCGGTACATGGTAATCAGCAGGAGGCTTCCTTGCTCATGTTTGACCTGATGCCATGAGGCTTCATGAGGTCCGGAGTAAATGTTGAAGACTCCCAGGGCAACTCCCTCCCGACTGTATACCACTGTGCTGTCACCTCTGCTGGGTCTGTGCTGCTGGTGAGATAGGACATACCCAGGGATGGTGATGGTGGTGTCTGGGACATTATCTGTAAGCTATGATTCCGTGAGGATGATTATGTCAGGCTGTTGCTTGACTAGTCCGTGAGACAGCTCTCCTCAATTTTTGCTCCAGCCCCCAGATGTCAGTAAGGACGATTTTGCAGGGTTGACTGGGTGGAGATTGCCGTTGTCACTTCCGGTGCCTAGGTTGATGTCGGGTGGTCCATCCAGTTTCATCTTTTTCACTTTCTAGAAGTTTGATACAATGAGTGGCTTGCTAAGCTATTGCAGAGGCCATTTAAGAGTCAACCACGTTGCTTTGGATCTGGAATCACATGTAGGCCAGACCAGGTAAGGATGGCAGATTTCCCTCCCTACAGGGGCTTCAGTGAACCATATGGCTTTTTACACAATCTATGGTGGTTTTGTGGTCATCATTAGACTTTTAATTCTGGGTTTTTTGAAAAAAATTGAATTCAAGTTCTATTATTGGCCTTGGCAAGATTTGAACCAGGGTACTCAGACCATTACCCTGGGTTTCTGAATTACTAATCAACTGACAATACCACTATGCCACTGCCTCTCCCTTTATTGCTTTACAGAACTCTGAGGTACAGAGGGATCTGGGTGTCCTAGTACATTCATCACAAAAAGTTAGTTGGCAGGTACAGCAAATGATTAGGAAGGCAAGTGGAAAGTTGTTTATTGCAAGGGGAATGAAATATACAAGTAGGGATGTTTTGCTACATAGGGCATTTCTGAGACCACATCTGGAGTGCTGTGTACAGTTTTGGTCTCTTTATTTACAAAAGGATATAAAAGTGTTAGATGCAGTTTAGAGAAGGGTCATTTGACAGATTCCTGGGATGAAGGGGGTTTGTCTTATGAGGAAAAGTTGGACAGGTTGATCCTGTATCCATTGGAGTTTAGGAGAATGAGAGGTGATCTTATTGAAACATAAGATCCTGAGAGGAAATGACAGGGTGGATGCCGAGGGGATGTTTCCCCTCGTGGGAGAGACTAGAGCAAGGGGGCACAGTTTAAAAATAAGGGTCTCCCATTTAAGACAGAGATATGGAGAATTTTTTTTCTCTCAGAGGATTGTGAGTCTGTGGAACTCTTCCCCAGAGAGTGGTAGGGGCAGACTCATTGAATATTTTTAAGGCTGAGGTAGATAGATTCTTGACGAACAAATGTATCAAAGTTTATCGGGACTAGGTGGAATGTGGAGTTGAGGCCACAATCAGATCAGCCATGATGTTATTGAATGGCGGAGCAGGCTCAAGGGGCTGAATGACCTACTCCAGCTCCTGATTTGTATGTATGCTCTTAATCCAAAAGATAAACAACAAATCCAGCAGAGAAAATCCCTCAATTCAGTGGATGAACCCCCAATTTAACAGAGAAACCCCCAATCCAGCAGAGAAACCCCCAAATTCAGCAAAGAAATCCCCCAAATCAGTGGATGAACCCCCCAATCCAGCAGAGAAACTCCCCGAATTCAGCGGATGAACACCCAATCCAGCAGAGAAACCCCGCCAATCCAGCAGAGAAACCCTCAATCCAGCAGAGAAATCCTCCCAATCCAGCAGGGAAACCCCCAATCCAGCAGAGAAACTCCCCAATCCAGCAGAGAAACTCCCCAATCCAGCAGAGAAGCCCCCCAATCCAGCAGAGAAATCCTCCAATCCAGCAGAGAATCCCCCTAATCCAGCAGAGAAACTCCCGAATTCAGTGGATGAACACCCAATCCAGCAGAGAAACCCAGCCAATCCAGCAGAGAAATCCCCCAATCTAGCAGAGAAATCCCCAATCCAACAGAGGAACTCTCCAATCCAGCAGAGAAAGCCTCAATCCAGCAGAGAAATCCCCCCAATTCGGCAGGGAAACCCCCAATCCAGCAGAGAAACTCCCCAATCCAGCAAAGAAGCCCCCTAATCCAGCAGAGAAATCCCCCAATCCAGCAGAGAAACCCCCTAATCCAGCAGAGAAACTCCCCGAATTCAGCGGATGAACACCCAATCCAGCAGAGAAACCCCGCCAATCCAGCAGAGAAATCCCCCAATCCAGCAGAGAAATCCCTCAATCCAGCAGAGAAACTCCCCAATCCAGCAGAGAAATCCCCCAATCCAGCAGAGAAACTCCCCTGATCCAGCAGAGAAATCCCCCAATCCAGCAGAGAAGCCCCCCAATTAAGCAGAGAAACTCCCCAATCCAGTAGAGAAACACACCAATCCAGCAGAGAAATCCCCCTAATCCAGCAGAGAAATCCCCCCAATCCAGCAGAGAAACTCCCCCAATCCAATAGAGAAATCCCCCAATCCAACAGAAACTCCCTAATCCAGTAGAGAAACTCCCCAATCCAGCAGAGAAACTCCCCAATCCAGCAGAAAAACTCCCCCAGTCCAACAGAGAAACTCCCCAAACCAACAGAGAAATCCCCCAATCCAACAGAACCCCCCCCACCCCCAATCCAGTAGAGAATGCCCCAGTCCAGCACAGAAGCCCCCCAATCCTGCAAAGAACCCCACCCCCCACTGCACCCACCCCGCAACAATCCAGCACTGCTCTGTGTCTGAGTCTCCCTCTCTCTCCACTCACCTGCATTTGGTGACTCAGGGGCTGCTGGGCTCCTGCCGAGTGCTTTATTAGGCCCAGGGGGTGTGGGTTTAGCTTCTCTCCCAGGGCCGGCAGTGCTATTAGCTGTTGGGGTGTGTGAGTGCGGGGGGCCGGGAGTGTCTGTAAATCCGGGCCCGCAGCAGGTACCTGGAATCCGTCTCTCCGATTCACATTCACTCCCTTCCATTGCTCAGGAGAAACCAGTTGGGCCAGTTCCCAGGAGCAGATTTTAGAACTCAGAGGGAGGGACAGATTCCAGCTCTTCACTGAAATGCTCCTTTCACTTCTGTATCCCCTGTGGTTTGGCCAGTTTGTCTCAGCATTTGTGACTTCAAACGAAATGATTCTTTCTGCTTCTCACAGCTTCATTAAATTAGAATAAATATTGAAATATTAGTGGTAGGGAGTTCCTCTGTAGTGCCAGAGCCTAGTCCATGGCACCCAGCTAACTCAGCTATACAGTGCGGCAGGAGGCAGGTTGGAAGAGCAAAGTGAGAGGAGATTCGATAGTTGGGAACAGACAGGCATTTCTGTGGTTGCAGATGTGAATCCAGGATGGTGTGATCTTGTTGAAACATATAAGCTCCTGAGGGGACTTTACAGGGTGGATGCTGAGAGGATATTTCCCCTCATGGGAGAGACTAGAACCAGTGCAACAGTTTAAAAATAAGGAGTCTCTCATTTAAGATAGAGATGAGAAGAATTTTTTCCTCTAAGAGGGTCATTAGTCTTTGGAACTCTCTCCGCCAGGGAGCAGTGGAGGCGGGGGTCAATAAATATTTTTAAGGCAGAGGTAGATAGATTCTTGACTAACAAGGGAGTCAAAGGTTATCGGGGGTAGGCGGGATGTGGAGTTGAGGCCACAATCAGATCAGCCATGATCTTATTGAATGGGGGAGCAGGCTCGAGGGGCTGAATGGCCTACTCCTGCTCCTAATTCATATGTTACCTCCCTGGTGCCAGAGCCAAGGATGTCACTGAGCAGCTGCAGAGCAGTCTGATGGGAGAAGGGTGAACACACAGTGCTCGTGGTCCACCTAGGTACCAACGAAATAGACAGAAAGAGGGATTCTGCAAGCAGAGTTTAGGGAACTAGGAAAGAAACTAGCAAGCAGGGCCTCAAAGTTAGTAATCTCTGATTTGCTACTTTTAGTAGCAAAGGCAAATGAGCATAGAAATGGGAGGCCAGAGCAGATGAATGCATAGCAGGAGAGATTTTTTGAAATTTATTTGTTCATGGGATGTGGGCTTCGCTGTCTGGGCCAGCATTTATTGCCCATCCCTAATTGCTCTTGAGAAGGTGGTGGTGAGCTGCCTTTTTGAACTGCTGCAGTCTCGCTGGTGTAGGTACACCCACAGTGCTGTTAGGAAGGGAGTTCAGGATTTTGATCCAGTGACACCTGGAAGTTCCCCTCCAAGTCAGGATGGTGAGTGACTTGGAGGGGAACTTCCAGGTGGTGATGTTCCCAACTATCTGCTGCCTTTGTCCTTCTAGGTGTTAGAGGTCATGAGTTTGGAAGGTGCTGTCAAAGGAGCCTTGGTGAATTCCTACAGGGCATCTTGTAGATGGTATACACTACTGCTACTGTGCGTCGATGGTGGAGGGAGTGAATGTTGAAGGTGGTGGGTGGGGTGTCTATGCAACAGGCTGCTTTGTCCTGGATGGTGTTGAGCTTCTTGAATGTTGTGGGAGCTGCACTCATCCAGGCAAGTGGGGAGTATTCCGTCACACTCCTGACTTGTGCCGTGTAGATGGTAGACAGGTTTTGGGGAGTCAGGAGGTGAGTTACTCACTGCAGGATTCCTAGCCTCTGACCTGCTCTTGTAGCCACAGTATTTATATAGCTAGTCCAGTTCAGTTGCTGGTCAATGGTAACCCCCAGGATGTTGATAGCGGGGGATTCAGCGATGGTAATGCCATTGAATGTCGAGGGAGATGGTTAGATTCTCTCTTGTTGGACATGGTCATTGCCTGGAACTTGTCTGGCGCGAATGTTATTTGCCACTTGTCAGTCCATGCCTGGATATTGTCCAGGTCTTGCTGCATTTGGACATGGACTGCTTCAGTGTCTGAGGAGTCACAAATGGTGCTAAACATTGTGCAATCATCAGTGAACATACAAACCTATGAACATGTGAATTAGGAGCAGAAGTAGGCCATTTGGCCCCTCGAGACTGCTCCATCATTCAACGAGATCATGTCTGCTCTGATTGTGGCCTTAACTCCACACTCCAACCTACCCTCAATAACCTTTCTTGTCAGTCAAGAATCTATCTACCTCTGCCTTAAAACATTCATTGACCCTGCCTCCACCGTTCTCCAGGGAAGAGACTAATGACCCTCTGAAAGAAAAAGTTCTCCTCATCTCAATCTTAAAGGGGAGGCCCCTTATTTTTAAACTGTTGCCCTAGTTCTAGCCTCTCCCTCAAGGGGAAGCATCCTCTCAGCATCCACCCTGTGAAGTCCCCTCAGGATCTTATATGTTTCAATAAGATCACCTCTCATTCTTATTACTTTAACATCCCCATTTCTGATCTTATGTTGATGAGGTTCATGATGAAGCAGCTTACGATGGTTGGGCCTAGGACACTACCCTCAGGAACCCCTGCAGCGATGTCCTGGAACTGAGATGATTGACTTCCAATAACCACAACCATCTCCCTTTGTGCTAGACATGACTCCAACCAGCGGAGAGTTTTCCCCTGATTTCCACTGACTCCAGTTTTGCTAGGGCTCCTTGATGCCACACTCGGTCAAATGCTGCCTTGATGTCAAGGGCAGTCACTCCCACCTCACATCTGGAGTTCAGCTCTTTTGCCCATGTTTGAACCAAGGCTGTAATGAGCTCAGGAATGGCCCTGGCGGAACCCAAACTGAACATCAGTGAGCAGGTTATTGCTAAGCAAGTGCCACTTGATAGCACTGTTGATGACCTCTTGCATCACTTTACTGATGATGGAGAATACACTGATGAGGCGGTAATTGGCCGGGTTGGACTTGTCCTGCTTTTTGTGTACAGGATGTATCTGGGCAGTTTTCCACATAGCCGGGTGGATGCCAATGTTGTAGTTGTACTGGAACAGCTTGGCTAGGGGCGCGGCAAGTTCTGAAGCACAAGTCATCAGTACTATTGCCAGAATGTTTTCAGGGCCCATAGCCTTTGCAGTATCCAGTACCTTCAGCCATTTCTTCATATCACATGGAGTGAATCGAATTGGCTGGAGACTGGCATCTGTGATGCTGGAGACGTCTGGAGGAGGCCAAGATGGATCATCCACTCAGCGCTTCTGGCTTAAGGGTAATTGCAATACTTAAGCCATATCTTTTGCACTGATGTGCTGTGCTCCCCCATCATAAGGATAGGGATATTTGTGGAGTCTCCTCCTCCTGTTAGCTGTTTAATTGTCCACAACTATTCACGACCGGATGTGGCAGGACTGCAGAACTTAGATCTGATTCTTTGGTTGAGGAATCGCTTAGTTCTGTCTATTATATGTTATTTCTGCTGTTTGGTACTCAGGTAGTGCTGTGTTGTAGCATCACCAGGTTGACACCCCATTTTTAGGTATGCCTGGTGCTGCTCCTGCCATGTCCACCTGCACTCTTCATTGAACCGGCTTGATGGTAATGGTAGAGTGGGGAATATGCCAGGCCATGAGGTTACAAATTGTGGTTGAGCTCAATTCTGCTGCTGCTGATGGCCCATCGTGCCTCATGTTGGCCCAGTCTGAAGTTTCTTGTTCTATTTGAAATCTATCCCATTTAGAATGATGGTAGTGCCACTGTTACGGCTGAGAAGGGAGGAGTGCACTGTCTGTCTCTAGTTCCACTGCTCCACGGGTCACAACATGTATTTAAATAATTTAGCTATACGACAAATATGTACTCCACCTGTTAGTTTCAGAATGACCACTCAATGCCCAGGTGATTTCAATAAACAACAAAATTATTAGTTTATTATAAAACCAGACTTGTCAAGTAGAAGGCAAAACTTCTTAACATACAGTATGAAATATGAAAGTATAATAATTACTCTTTTTAATTACCTAACTTTCTCTCTCTCTCACACACATGCACACACACAAAGATAATAAAATAAAAGAATTCTGTCAAAAGGTTAAAAGCCAATTGTTCAAGGGGAAAGGGTAAATGGTGGAGTCCTCGTCCGGGTTATATGGTTGGTCTTTCAGCATTAGTTTGCAAAACAATTGATGACTCTTGCACAATTTTTCGGGGAAATTTCATCTTGCACAACTTTTCATGAGGAAAACATGGAGCAACTTCCATTCACTTTTTGCTTTGGACTGGGTCTGGAGCTTCAGGAGCTGTTGGCTTCTTTTCCCAAGTAGTTGATTTTTCTTGTTACTCCCCCGCCACCCCAAAGCAAAAGCCAGCCAACCAGCTTTCAATCACAGTTTTCAAGGCCCAATTTTTTTTTCCAAAGCTATAAACCACCACAGTGTTTATCAGGCTGGTCCAATTCAGTTTCTTGTCAATGGGAAGATGGTAGATTCTCTCTTGTTGGAGATGGTCATTGTCTGGCACAAACGTTATTTGCCACTTATCAGCCCAAGCCTGAATGTTGCCCAGGTATTGCTGCATATGGGCACAGACTGCTTCAGTATCTGTGGAGTCGTGAATGGCGTTGAACATTGATTGGCACCCCATCCACAAACATTCACTCCCTTCACCACCGACGCACAGCAGCAGCAGTGTGTACCATCTACAAGATGCACTGCAGGAATTCACCAAGGCTCCTTAGACAGCATCTTCCAAACCCACGACCGCTACCAACTAGAAGGACAAGGACAGCAGATAGTTGGAAACACCACCACCTGGAAATTCCCCTCCAAGTCACTCATCATCCTGACTTGGAGGGGAACTTCCAGGTGTCACTGGGTCAAAATCCTGGAACTCCCTTCCTAACAGCACTGTGGGTGTACCTACACCACATGGGCTGCAGTGGTTCAAGAAGGCAGCTCACCACCACCTTTCAAGGGCAATAGGGATGGGCAATAAATGCTGGCCCAGCCAGCGAAGCCCACATCCCGTGAATGAATTTTTAAAAATCAGCGAACATTCCCACTTCTGATTTGATGACAGAGGGAAGGTCATTGATGAAGCTGCTGAAGATGGTTGGGCCAAGGGCACTACCCTGAGGAACTCCTGCATTGATGTCCTGGAGCCGAGATGGTTGACTTTCAACAACCACAACCATCTTCCTTTGTGCCAGGTAAGACCCCAACCAGCGGAGAGCTTTCCCCTGATTCCCATTGACTCCAGTTTTGCTAGGGCTCCTTGATGCCACACTTGGTCAAATACTGACTTGATGTCAAGAGTAGTCACTCTCACCTCACCTCTAGAGTTCAGCTCTTTTGTCCATGTTTGAACCAAGGCTATATTGAGGGCAGGAGCCGAGTGGACCTGATGGAACTCAAATGGAGTGTCAGTGAACAGGTTATTGCTGAGTAAGTGAAGTTTGATAGCACAGTTGATGACCCCTTCCATCGCTTTACTGGTGGTCAAGGGCAGGCAGATGGAGCTGTAATTGGCTGGGTTGAATTTATCCTGCTTTGTGTGTACAGGACATACCTGGGCAATTTTCCACATTGCCGGGTAAATGCCAGTGTTGTATCTGTACTGGAACAGCTTGGCTCAGGGTGTGGCAAGTTCTGGAGCACAAGTCTTCAGTACTATTGCCAGAATATTGTCAGGGACCATAGCCTTTGCAATGTCCATTGCCTTCAGCTGTTTCTTGATATCACATGGAGTAAATCAAATTGGCTGAAGACTGGCATCTGTGATGCTGGGGACCTCCGGAGGAGGCCGAGATGGATCATCCACTCGGCACTTCTGGCTGAAGATTGTAGCAAATGCTTCAGCCTTACCTTTTGCACTGATGTGCTGAGCTCCCCCATTGTGGAGCATATGGATATTTGTGGAGCCTCCTCCTCCTGTTAGTTGTTATATTATTTTCCGCCATTCATGAGTGGATGTGGCAGGACTGCAGACTGTCATAAACAGAGTTGAGGAGACTCTGCAGACATGTGTCATTTTTGGCAAGGGCAGTGCCTGTGGAACTCAAGTTAGTTATGCCCTGCTGTCGCTGGAGGTCAGGCTAAATCTCAAAAGCGGCGCTGAAATTCTTTGTGAGGAAGACAAAGTTTTGAAGGACTTTGTGACTAAGATCCATGACCTATATGCTGAGTGGGCTGCCGAGCCAATTCATAAGATCTGTCTTAGTTGTAGCTGCCACTTAATGTGTAATTTATAGTTTACAGTCAACCCCAATTTGCCTGTTAATTTATGTTTAACTCATGATGATTCTGGGTTTTAGTGTATGGGTGGTTACCTAAGATAATATTTAGTGCTTGCTTTGTTTAACTCTTGTATGGTAAAAAATTCTTTCGTTTTAAACCATGGGATCTTGTGGCTTCATTCTTTCAGTAAATAACTGGGATTTTGGATTTTTTCTTTAAAAAAAAGGTTACTGGTCCCCACCGAGATCATAACAATATACATTAACAATCTCAAAGATAGCACAAAATTTGAAAGTGTTGTGAACAGTGAGGAGGATAGTGTTAAAATTCAAAAGGACATAGAAAGCTTGGTGGAATGGGTGGACAAGTGACATTTGGAAGTTTAATGCAGAGAAGCATGAAGTGACTCATCTTGATAGGGGAGAAGCAATATAAAATAAAGAATACAATTCTAAAGGGGGTGCAGGAACAGAAGGACCTGGGGATATATATGCACAAATCTTTGAAGGTGGCAGGACAGGCTGAGAAAACAGTTAGTAAAGCAAATGGGATTCTGAGCTTTAGAAATAAGAGCATAGAGTACAAAAGCAAGGAGATTGTGATAAGCCTGTGTAAAACATTGGTTCGGACTGAACTGGAATATTCCATTAGTTCTGGGCACCACACTTTAGGAAGGTTGCTAAAGTATTAGAGAGAGTGCAGAGAAGATTCACTGAATGGCTCCAGGCACGAGGAACTTCAGGTAAAGATAGATTGGCAAAGCTGGAACTGTTCTCCTTGGAGAAGAGGAGGCTGAGTGGAGATTAAATAGAGGTATTCAAAATCCTGAGGGGTCTGGACAGAATAGATAGAGAGAAACTGTTCCCATTGGCAGAAGGGTTAAGAACTGGAGTGATTGATAAAAGAACCAATGGCAACATGAAGATAAAAACCTTTTACACAGTGACTGGTTAGGAACTAGAATGTACTGCCTGAGAGTGTGGTGGAGGCAGGTTCAATTATGGGCATTCAAAAGAGAACTGTGTCATTATCTTCAGAGGCTACAGGGAAATGGCATGGGAGTGGAACTAGCTAAGTTGCTCTTGAGATAGCCGACGTGGACACGATGGGCTGAATGGCCACCTTCTGTGCTGTAACCGTTCTATGCTTCTGTGAAATCACTTGAAACATGAAGAAACCCTTCAATAGAACCATAGAAAAATTACGATGCAGAAAGAGGCCATTCAGCCCATCGTGTCTGTGCTGGCTAAAAAGAGAAAAAAGAAATGAGCTGCTGGTTTTAATCCCACTTTCTAGTGTCTGGTCTGTAGCTTTGCAGGTTACCACGCTTCAGATGTAGATCCAGGCACCTTTTAAATGAGTTGAGTGTTTCAGCCTCAACCACCAACTTAGGCAGTAAATTCCAGGCGCCCACCACCTTCTGGGTGAGAAAGTTTTCCCTCATGTCTCCTCTAATCATTCTACCAATCACCTTAAATTTACGCCCCCTGGTAATTGACCCCTCAGCTAGGGGAAACACCTGTCAAGGCCGCTCATAATTTTGTACACCTCAGTTAGGTCACCCCTTAGTCTCCTCTATTCTAAGGAAAACAACCCTAGCCTATCCAATCTCTCCTCATAGCTGCAATTTTCAAACCCTGGCAGCATTCTTGTAAATCTCCTCTGCACTCTCTCCAGAGCAATTATGTCCTTCCTGTAATGTGGTGACCAGAACTGTATACAAACCCGTTTATTGAGTATTCCCTTGCTTTGCTTGTCCTCCCTAAATGCATTACCAGTGTTTTCCAGGTTAAATAAGGAACAGCTAGAAGCTCAGCACCACACCAGGATCTGGCATCAACTGAGGCCCCCACATCAAAAAAGTGTGCACTTTTAGTGCCTTTCCAAACCTCAAGACCTGGAAAAGAGCTTCACAGCCAATAAAGTGCTTTTGAAGTGTAGTTACTGTTGTAATGAAGGAAACACAAGAGATAGTTTGCACAAAGCAAGCTGCCACAAATGGCAAATGTAATAATGACCAGACAATCTGCTTTTAGTTATGTTGATTAAGGAATAAATATAGACCAAGACACCCGGGAGAACCCCCCTGCTCTTCTTCAAAATAGTGTCATTGGGTCTTTTATTTCTACCTGAGGGGTCAGGGAGGCCTTCAGTTTAACGTTTGATCCAAAAGATGGCATCTCCAACAGTACAGCACTCGCTCAGTACTGACCCTCCAACAGTGCAGAGTTACCTCAGTACTGACCCTCAGATAGTGCAGCATTCCCTGCGTACTGACCCTTCGACAGTGCAGTGCACTCCCTCAGCAGGTACCCTCCGACAGTGCAGCACTCCCTCAGTACTGACCCTCTGACAGTGCAGCACTCCCTCAGTACTGACCCTCCGACAGTGCTTGGTGAGATTTCAGATGACTGAGGAGCCCAATTCTGGATCCACATGTTCTTCCGCAGTGGGGGCACATTGTTGTGCAGGGGAGTGGAAATCACAGCCCAGGGTTGGCTTCCTTCTCCTTCCTCTGCCGCTTCCGCTCTGCCTCGCTGTTGAGTCACTCAGCCTCGAAGTGGCTTGCATCTTGAGGGACCAGGTGGTGCTGTGCTGAGCGATCGGCAGCATTCTCCTCCCAGTCAGTGGTGTTAATGCCTCCATGCTTTAGGCGACCTTGAGTGCATCCTTATACCTTTTCCTTTGGCTGCCCTTTGAGCGTTGGCCAATGGGGACCTGAGAGAAGAGAACCTGCCAAGAGTGGCAGTTTTCGGGCATCTGGACACAATGGTCCATCCATTGGAGTTGGTTCCGCAGGAGCAGGGCTTCAATGCTGGTAGATGCTCACATTAGTCCACTGGTCTTCCCATTTGACCCCCAGGATTCGATGCAAGCTCCGCTGATGGAGGCTCTCAAGGATCTTAATGTGGCGATGGTAGACAGTCCATATTTCGCTGCAGTAGAGGAGGGTGGTCAACACAACGGCCTTATAACCCAGAACCTTTGTTGACTTGCAAAGCTCCCTGTTGTCAAAGACACATTGGCTCAGCTTGAAGAAGGTAGTGCTGGCACAGTTCACTCGGTGTTGGACTCCCTTATCGATGGTAGTCCCTTGGGAGAAGTGACTACCGAGATAAGGGAAATGCTTCACATACTCCAGAGCCGTCCAATCTAAATGGATGGCGGGGGGATGCTCAACTGGCCTGGGGAAGGTTGGTGAAGGGCTTTCGGCTTGGCGATGTTTAAAGATGGGCCAAGCCTGTTATATGAGGTGTTGAAGAGGTCAACTGACCTTTACATGTCCTGTACAGAGTGAGCTATCAGGCAGCGGTCACCCTCAAACTGAAAGTCGTGGATGTCCATGGTGGTGAGTTTTGTTTTTGCCTGGAAGCGACGAAGGTTGGAGAACTTCCCGTGCAGACGAGTCTGAGTGGTGGCCAGTGGTAGCTCATCTCAGAGGAGGTGGGCGATGATGGTCAGGTAAATGGTGAACAAGGCGGGGGCGATCACACAACCTGGTATGACTACGATCTGGATGTGAAAGTGTCAGTATCAGATCCTCCACTCAGGAAGGTGGCGGACATGTTGTCATGAAGGGGTCTCAGGATGGTGAGAAACTTCAACAGGCAACCTCAGTACTGACCCTCCGACAGTGCAGCACGCCTTCAGTACTGACACTCCGATAGTGCAGCAGTCCCTCAGTACTGACCCTCTGACAGTGCAACTCTCCCTCAGTACTGACACTCTGACAGTGCAGCTCTCCCTCAGTACTAACCCTCCGACAGTGCCGCACTCCCTCAGTACTTACCCATTGACAGTGCAGCACTCCCTCACTATTGACCCTCCGACCGTGCTCCACACCCTCAACACTGACCCTTTGACCCTCCGACAGTGCAGAATTTCCTCAGTGCTGACCCTCCAACAGTGTAGCGCTCCCTCAGTACTGAACCTCTGGCTGTGCAGCACTCCCTCAGTACTGACCCTCTGAAGGTGTAGCACCCTCTCAGTACTGACCCTCTGACAGTGCAATATTCTCTTAATACTGACCATCTCACAGAGCAGCAGTCCCTTGGTACTGACATTCGACAGTGACAGGGCGGCACTCCCTCAATACTGACCCTCTGACAGTGCGGCACTCCCTCAGTACCGACCTTCTGACAGTGCAGCAATCTGTCAGTCCTGACCCTAGGACATTGCGGCACTCGACCAGCACTGACCCTCCGGCAGTGTGGCATTCCCTCGGTACTGATCCTCTGACATTGCGGCGCTCCCTCCGTACTTAGCATCCGACAGTGCGGCGCTCCCTCTGTACTGACCATCCGACAGTGCGGCAGTCCATCAGTACTGAGCCTCCGAAAGTGTGGTGCTCCCTCAGTACTGACCGTCCAAAAGTGTAGCGCTCCCTCAGAGCTAACTCTCCAACAGTGCGGTGCTCCCTCAGTACTGACTCTACGACAGTGCAGCATTCCCTCAGTACTGACTCTACGACAGTGCAGCATTCCCTCAGTACTGACCCTCTGACAATGCAGTACTCCCTCAGTATTGACCCTTCCACAGTGCCGCGCTCCCTCAGTACTGACCTCCCAACAGTGCAGCATTCCCTCAGTAGTGACCCTCCAACAGTGCGGTGCACCCTCAACACTGACCCTCTGACAGTGCGGCACTCTGTCAGTACTGACTATCGGACAGTGCAGCACTCTTTCAGTCCTGACCCTGTGACAGTGCGGCACTCCCTCAGTGCTGTCTCTGTGACAGTGTAGCACTCCCTCAGTACTGATGGTCCGACAGTGCAGCACTCCCTTAGTACTGACCCTCTGACAGTGCGACAATCCGTCAGTCTGCACCCTAGAACATTGCGGCACTCAATCAGTACTGACCCTCTGACAGTGTGGTGCTCCCTCAGTACTGACCCTCCAACAGTGCAGCATTGCCTCAGTAATGACCCTCTGACAGTGCAGCAGTACCTCAGTACTGACCCTCCGACAGTGCAGCACACCCTCAGTACTGACCCTCTGATATTGCGGCACTCCGTCAGTACAGCCCTTCCGACAGTGCGGCGCTCCGTCGGTACTGACCCTCTGACAGTGCAGCACTCTCTCAGTACCGAACCTCCGACAGTGCAGCATTCCCTAGCGTTGACCCCCTGATTGTGCAGCACTCCCTCGGTATTGACCCTGCGACAGTGTGGCACTCCATCAGTACTGGCCCTTTGACAGTGCAGCACTCCCTCAGCACTGACCCTCCGTCAGTGCCCCACTCCCTCAGTACTGACCTCATAACAGTACAGCATTCCCTCAGTACTGATCCTCTGACATTGCAGCACTCGGTCAGTGCTGACCACCCAACAGTGCAGCACTCGCTCAGTACTGACCCTCCGACAGGGCGGCACTCCCTCAGTACTGGCCCTCTAACATTGCGGCACTCAGTCAGTGCTGACCATCCAACAGTGCAGCACTCCCTCAGATCTGACCCTCAGACAATGCGGCGCTCCCTCAGAACTGACCCTCAGTAAGTGTGGTGCTCCCTCAGTACTGACCCTCCGACAGTGCGGCACTCCCTCAGCACTGACCCTCCAAGAGTGCGGCACTCCCTCAGTACTGACCCTCCAAGAGTGCGGCACTCCCTTATTACGGACCCTCAGACAGTGCAGTGCATCCGCATTACTGACCCTCCAACAGTGCAGGATTCCCTCAGTACTGACTCTGTGAGAATGCAGCATTCCCTCAGTATTGACCCACCGGCAGTGCAGCACTCCCTCAGTACTGACATTTCGACAGTGCTGCATTCCCTCAGTGCTGACCCTCTAACAGTGCATTACTCCCTCAGTACTGACCCTCTGACAGTGCATCACTCCCTCAGTGCTGACCCTCCGACAGTGCATCACTCTCTTATTACTGACCCTCAGACAGTGTAGTGCGCCCTCATTACTGACCCTACGAGAGTGCAGCATTCTCTCAATACTCACCCTCTGACAGTGCAGTACTTCCTCAGTACTGTCCTTACGACAGTGCAGCATTCTCTCAGTACTGACCCTCCGACAGTGCAGCATACCCTCAGTACTGACCCTCTAATATGGCGGCACTCCATCAGTACAGCCCTTCCGACAGTGCGGCGCTCCGTCGGTACTGACCCTCTGACAGTGCAGCACTCCCTCAGTACCGAACCTCCGACAGTGCAGCATTCCCTCGGTATTGACCCTGCGACAGTGTGGCACTCCATCAGTACTGACCCTTCGACAGTGCAGCTCTCCCTCAGCACTGACCCTCCGTCAGTGCCCCACTCCCTCAGTACTGACCTCACAACAGTGCAGCATTCCCTCAGTACTGATCCTCTGACATTGCGGCACTCGGTCAGTGCTGACCACCCAACAGTGCAGCACTCGCTCAGTACTGAGCCTCCGAAAGTGTGGTGCTCCCTCAGTACTGACTGTCCAAAAGTGTAGCGCTCCCTCAAAGCTAACTCTCCAACAGTGCGGTGCTGCCTCAGTACTGACTCTACGACAGTGCAGCATTCCCTCAGTACTGACCCTCTGACAATGCAGTACTCCCTCAGTATTGACACTTCCACAGTGTAGCACTCCCTCAGGAGCAACCCTCTGAAAGTGCAGCATTCCCTCAGTAATGACCCTCTCACAGTGCAGTGCTCCCTCAGTACTGACCCTCCGACGGTGCAGCACTCCCTCAGTACTGACCCCCCGACAGTGCAGCACGCCCTCAGTACTGACCCTCCGACGGTGCAGCACTCCCTCAGTACTGACCCTCCGACGGTGCAGCACTCCCTCAGTACTGACCCTCCGACAGTGCAGCACTCCCTCAGTACTATCCCTCCGACAGTGCAGCAATCACTCAGTACTGACCCTCTGACAGTGCAGCACTCCCTCAGTACTGACCCCCTGACAGTGCAGCACTCCCTCAGTACTGACCCTCCGACGGTGCAGCACTCCCTCAGTACTGACCCCCCCGACGGTGCAGCACTCCCTCAGTACTGACCCTCCGACGGTGCAGCACTCCCTCAGTACTGACACTCTGACGGTGCAGCGCTCCCTCAGTACTGACCCTCCGACGGTGCAGCACTCCCTCAGTACTGACCCCCCGACGGTGCAGCACTCCCTCAGTACTGACCCTCCGACAGTGCTCCACTCCCTCAGTACTGACCCTCCGACGGTGCAGCGCTCCCTCAGTACTGACCCTCCGACGGTGCTGCGCTCCCTCAGTACTGACCCTCTGACAGTGCAGCACTCCCTCAGTACTGACCCTCCAACGGTGCAGCACTCCCTCTGCACTGACCCTCCGACAGTGCAGCACTCCCTCTGCACTGACCCTCCGACAGTGCAGCACTCCCTCAGTACTGACCCTCCGACAGTGCAGCACTCCCTCAGTACTGACCCTCCGACAGTGCAGCACTCCCTCAGTACTGACCCTGTGGCAATGCCAGTTTTTCTTTTTGTTCCGGCCTCGCTGGGAGCTGAAAGTTTGGACTTTGGGTGGTGAAAATTTTGCCAATTGTTTACTGACCCTTTCCTGACCCCCTCAGTGAAACTGGTGCTGAAGAATAAGTGTGGACAATAAGGTTGGATAATATTCAGGAGAGGGTCTCTCCTGACTCTGAACCCGGATCGATGGTTCCCTTTCTGTTTTTTCCGCTGTTGATCGATCCGAGTCGGAATATTTGGCGGACGCATGCGCACCTTTCCTAGGCGCGATGGCGGCTCTTTGGCGCCATGTTGGTGATGGCGTCCGATTGACATCTCGGTGTGGACGGCTGATGGGCGCCATATTGGTGAGGGCTTCCGATTGGCGACATGTCGGTGTTTTGACGGCTGATGGGCGCCATGTTGGTGAGGACACGGTACGTCCGGCTCTGATGATGAGTGTTTGGTATTGATAAAGTTTGTTGAGATTGAGGCGAGTGGCGGCAATGAGGATTTTGCGGAGCGGTGAGTGAAATAAAATTGAAAACTCGCTAAACACCAGCGCACATCCCCCCACCCCGGGAATGCTGCAGCGGAGATTCCCCACGATGAGCTGACGATGTCAAGTTGCACAGGAACAGGCTTTAAATCCCTCGGGTTTTGAAGATTACGGGATGACCTCGGGGGGGGGGGGGGGGGGTGTAAAATGGACTCGATAGAGAAACGGTTTCCTCTGGGGGGGTGAGTCCAGGACAAGGGGGCAGAACCTTTAAATAAGGCTGTTCCGGGGGATCTGAAACTCCCCGGGGGTGGGGGTGGGGGCTGTTCATTGCAGGCAGAGGTTGCTGGATTTTGGGTATTGGGTGCTACAGGACAAAATCTTGTTGATGTTCGGATCAGCCATGGTCTAAGTGACAGAACATGTTCAGGAGGCTGCATTGCATTGGCTGCCCTGCCTGCTGGATCCTGAGCTCTGAAATTCCCTCTCGAAACCTCTCTGCCCACCTCTCCTCGGTTAGGCCGCTGCTTAAAAGCCACCTTGTTGCCTATAGCTTTTGGTTACCTGTCCTAATATCTCCCAGCGTGTCTCAGTGTCAAACTTTTGTTTTGGTATTGTTCTTGTGAAGTATCTTGGGGTGTTTTTTTTTACATTGACATTGCCATATAAATATGAGTTGTTGTTGACAGACTATTGCAATAGAGTGATTAAATGTGATTGGCATTTTCCCACCACGGAGCAGATGTTCCCAATGTGGACTGAATGACCAGTTTCTGTGCTGTAATTTGCATGCATTCCTAATCCCATTCTCTCTCTCCCAGCGCTGCCACGCTTGGCCTGCTTAACTACCCGCACCAGCCTATCTGTGCCAGTTCCAAGACACCAGCCAAAAGATCAACTGCATGAACATGCTGGGGTTCCTACTCCAACATTACTGGAGCCTCTGCAAGGTCAGTGATGAGCTGATTATGAGGGAACATTGAATCTTTGTGCATTTAGGGCCAGGGCAAAGGGAGAAAAATAAATATTTTCATTTCTGCAGAACAGAAAGTTCCAAAGGGCTTCACAATAATGAAGTATTTTTGAAATGTGGTCACTGTTACAAAAACAGCCAGTTTGTGCTGAGCAAGCTTCACAAACAGCAATGTGATAATAAGCAGATAATCTGTTTCAGTCGTTTTGATTTAGGGACACAATTGATAACTCACTGATGCTTATTCGAAATAGTGCCCAAATGCAGGGGAAAATGTGCCCTGGGTTTAATGTCTCATTAATAAGATGGCATCTCATTGGAGCGTCCCATCAGCACTGCACTGGGAGTATCAGCTTTGATTTTTGTGCTCGAGTCCTGGAGCTGGACTTCAATCGGGAGACTCCTGTCTGAGAGGCAAAAGTGATAACAAATGAGTCACAGCTGATGGAGGCAGTGCACTGTCGGAGGGTCAGTACTGAGGGAGTGCTGCACTGTCGGAGGGTCAGTACTGAGGGAGTGCTGCACTGTCGGATGGTCAGTACTGAGGGAGTGCTGCACTGTCGGAGGGTCGGTACTGAGGGAGTGTTGTGCTGTTGGAGGGTCAGTACTGAGGGAGTGCTGCAACGTCAGAAGGGCAGTACTGAGGCAGTGTCGCAGTGTCGGAGAGTCAGTGCAGAGGGAGTGCCGCGGTGTCGGAGGGTCAGTGCTGAGGCAGTGCCATGGTGTCGGAGGGGCAGTACATATGAACATGTGTATTAGCTGCAGGAATAGGCCACTCAGCCCCTCGGTCCTGCTCCGCCATTCAATAAGATCATGACTGATCTGATTTCACCATATTCATGTGTACCCCCATAACCTTTCTCCCCCTTACTTAAAAAGAACCTATCTACACTGCTTTAAAAACATTCAAAGACTCTTCTTCCACCACCTTTTGAGGAAGGGCGTTCGAAAGACTCACGACCCTCAGAGAAAAAATTCTCCTCATTTCTCTCTTAAATGGGTGAATCCTTATTTTTAAACAGTGACCCCTAGTTCCAGATTCTCCCACAAGAGAAAACATCCTCTCCACATCCGCCCTATCAAGACCCCTCAGGATCTTAATGGTTTCAACCAAGTCGCCTCTTACTCTTCTAAACTCCAACAGATAAACAAGCCTAACGTGTCCAACCTTCCTCATAAGACAACCCATCCATTTCAGGTATTAGCCTAGTAAACCTTCTCTGAACTGCTTCCAACGCATTTAAATCCTTCCTTAAATAAGGAGATCAATACTATGCACAGTACTCCAGATGTGGTCTCACCAGTGCCCTGTATAACTGAAGCATAACCTCCCTACTTTTGTATTCAGTTTCCTTCACAATAAACAATTACATTCTATTAGCTTTCCTAATTACCTGCTGTACCTGCAGATTAACCTTTTGCAATTCATGCACTAGGACACCCAGATCCCTCTGAATCTCAGAGCTCTGCAATCCCTCATTTAGGGTATTTTTAGATAATATGCTTCTCCTTTATTTATCCTCCCAAAATGGACAATTTCACATTTTCCCACATTATGCTCCATTTGCCAGATCTTTGCCCTTAACCTGTCTATGTCCTCTTGTAGCCTCCTTGCATCCTCTTCACAATTTACTTTCCTACCTATCTTTATGTCATCAGCAAATTTAGCAACCATTCCTTCGATCCCTTCCTCCAAGTCAATTATATAACTTGTAAAGAGCTGAGACCTCAGCACTGATCCATGTGGCATACCACTTGTCACATCCTGCCAATCAGAAAAAGAGTCATTTATGACAACTCTCTGCTCCCTGTTAGCTAGCCAGTCTTCTATCCATGCCAATATGTTACCCCCTACACCATGAGCTTTTATTTTCCACAATAACCTTTGGTGTGGCACCTTATCAAATACCTTCTGGAAATCTAAGTACAGCACATCCACCTGTTCCTCATTATCCACAGAACATGTGGTTCCTTCAAAGAACTCCAATAAATTGGTTAAACATGATTTCCCTTTCACAAAACCATGTTGACTCTGCCTGATTGTGTTAAACTTACCTAAGTGCCCTGCTTCTTTAATAATAGCGTCTAACTTTTTCCTTATGACAGATGTTAAGCTAACTGGCCTGTAATTTTCTGTTTTCTGTCTCCTTCCCTTTTTAAATAAAGGAGTCACATTTGTTATTTTCCTATCTAATGGAACTTCCCCGAATTTAGGGAATTTTGGAGAATTAAAACCAACGCACTAAATATCTCACTAGCTGCTTCTTTTAAGACCCTAGGATGAAATCCATCAGCACCTGGGGATTTGTCAGCCTGCAGCTACAACAGTTTATTAAGTACCATTTCCCCAGTGACTGTAATTTTCTTGAGCTGCCCCACCCCCCGCCCCCCAACACTTCCATTTCCTGATTTACAGCTATTTCTGGGATATTACTTGTATCCTCTATAGTGAAGACCGATGCAAAATACCTGTTCAATTCAACTGCAACTCTTTATTTTCTATTATTAATCCCCCAGACTCACTTTCTAAGGACTAACACTCACTTAGTTTACTCATTTTTAGATACCTGTAGAAACTGTTACTACCTGTGTTTATGTTTCCTGTGGGCTTTCTGAGGGACTGGGGGGAGTGCCGCACAATTGGAGTGGCAGCACTGGGGTGGGTGGGGAGGGGGTGGACACACTGCCGGAGCAGCAGCACTGGGGGGGTGCCGCACTGCCGGAACAGCAGCACTGGGGGGTGCCGCACTGCCGGAACAGCAGCACTGGGGGGTGCCGCACTGCCGGAACAGCAGCACTGGGGGGTGCCGCACTGCCGGAACAGCAGCACTGGGGGGTGCCGCACTGCCAGAGCGGCAGCACTGGGACGGGGGATGCCGCACTGCAGGAGCAGCAGCACTGGGGGGGCTGCCGCACTGCCGAAGCGGCAGCACTTGGTTGGTTGGGAGGGGGGGGGTGTTGGGGAGGGGGTGCCGCACTGCCAGAGCGGCAGCACTGGGACGGGGGATGCCGCACTGCCGAAGCGGCAGCACTTGGTTGGTTGGAGGGGGGGGTGGGGTGTTGGGGAGGGGGTGCCGCACTGCCAGAGCGGCATTACTCTCATTGCACTCAGTTTAGACCTGTCCTTGATGTGCTGGAAGTTTTATTCACACTGTTAGGTGGCCAGGCATGCAATTGATGCCGGAGAGCCACTGTTTCTATTTAGGCATGGAGCTGTCATGTGAGACCCACATAAGTGTGAGGCTGTACATCAAAATGAAATGAGTGGCTCAAATATCTTAACTGCCAAAATGGGATCAGACATAAACTAGATACATTATCGAGACCCAAAGATGCCAACACACTTAGTTAGGAAGAGGAGTTAGACAATGGGTTTGAAAGCATGGAGGAAGAGCTGATTCTTCTGAAGCTTTTAACTACTTGCATTCATATAGCACCTTTAGTGAAATAAAACATCCTAAGGAAATCCACAGGAGCTGGTATCCACATTAGGAGATATTCGGTCAGGTGACCAAAAGCTTGGTCAAAGAGGTTAAGTTTCAAGGAGTGTCTTAAAGGAACTGAGAGCCAAATAGGGAACCCTAGAGTTTAGGATCTCGTGAGCTGAACGCACGGGCCAGTAACAGTGACACAATGGAAATCGAGGATGCTGAAGCCAGATTTGGAGGAGCGCAGAGATCTTGAAGGGTTGTATGGCTGGATGAGATTACAGAGAAGTGGGGGAGGGGGCAAGTTCATGGAGGGATTTGAGAGTAAAGCTGCGAATTCTGCTGGATCAGGAGCAAGCATAGGGGTAAAGGATGAACAGGACTTGGTGCGAACTCGGTTATGGGCAGCAGAATTCTGGATGGTCTCAAGTTTATAAAGCGTGCCAGGAGATTGTTGGAAGAGATGGGTCTCTTCTGGTGCCAAAAGCATGGCTGAGGGTTTCAGCAGCAGATGAGCTGAGGCAGGGTCAGAGACAGGCGATTTTAGAGGTAGAAGCAAGCAGTCTTTGTGATAGAGAAGTTCCAGGATCTGTAGCCCAGCTCAGGGTTAAACGTGACACCAAGGTCTGGTTCAACCTCGGACAATGGCCAGGGTGCGGGATGGAGAGGGAGCCTAGGCAATGGACAGTGACGGGGACTGAAGACAGTTTGGTTTCTCTAATATTCAACTGGAGGGAATTGTAGCTCATTGAAGATTGAGTATCAGACAAGCAGACTGATACTTTGGAGACAGTGGAGGACTTGAGAGAAGTGCTGGCGGTGAGGTAGGGTTGGGTGTCATCGGTATACATGTGAAAACTAATACCGTGCTTTCAGATAATGACAGTGAGGGACAGCACGTAGATGAGAAATAGGAGGGACCATGAAGAGGAGCCATTGCAGGTGATTCTCTGGTTACGATTAGATCGATAAGAATGAAATCAGGAGAGAGCAGTCCCACCCAGCTGGACAACAGTAGAGAGAGGTTGGAGGAGGATGGTGTGCTCAGCCATGTCAAAGGCTGCAGACAATATTCCAGCAATAGTACTGAAGACTTGTGTTCCAGAACTTGCTGCGCCCCTAGCCAAACTGTTCCAGTACAGCTACAACACTGGCATCTACCTGGCTATGTGGAAAATTGCCCAGGTATGTCCTGTACACAAAAAACGGGACAAATCCAACCCGGCCAGTTACTGCCCCATCAGCCTACTCTTGATTATCAGTAGAGTGATGGAAGGAGTCATCAATAGTGCTAACAAGTGGTGCTTGCTTAGCAATAACCTGTTCACTGACACCCAGTTTGGGTTCCGCCAGGGCCACTCAGCTCCTGACCGCATCACAGCCTTGGTTCAGATTTGGACAAAAGAGCTGAACTCCTGAGGTGAGAGTGACTGCCCTTGACATCAAGGCAGCATTTGACCGAGTGTGGCATCAAGGAGCCCTAGCAAAACTGGAGTCAATGGGAATCGGGGAAAATTCACCACTGGTTGGAGTCATACCTAGCACAAAGGAAGATGGTTCTGGTTGTCAGAGATCAGTCATCTCAACTCCAGGACATCACTGCAGGAGTCCCTCAGGCCCAACCATCTTCAGCTGCTTCATCAATGACCTTCCTTCCATCATAAGGTCAGAATAGGGGATGTTTGCTGATGATTGCACAATGTTCAGCATTATTCGCAACTCCTCAGATACTGAAGCAGTCCCATGTCCAAATGCAGCAAGACCTGCACAATATCTAGGCTTGGGCTGACAAGTGGCAAGTAACATTCGCGCCACATGAGTGTCAGACAATGACCATCTCCAACAAGACACAATTTAACCATCGTTCCTTGACGTTCAATGGCATTACCATCACTGAATCCCTCACTTTCAACATCTTGGGGTTTATTATTGACCAGAAACTGAACTGGACCAGCCATATAAATACTGTGGCTACAAGAGCAGGTCAGAGGCTAGGAATCCTGTGGCAAATAACTCACCTCCTGATTCCCCAAAGCCTGTCCACCATCTACAAGGCATAAATCAGGAGTGTGATGGAATACTCCCCACTTGACCGGATGGCAGCTCCCACAACACTCAAGAAGTTTGACACCATCCAGGACCAAAGCATTTTGCTTGATTGGCTCCACATCCACAAACATTCACTCCTTCCACCACTGATGTACAGTAGCAGCAGTGTGTACCATCTACAAGATGCACTACAGAAACTCACCAAGGCTCCTTTGACAGCACCTTCCAAACCCATGACCATTACCATCTGGACGTACAAGGGCAGTAGATAGATGGGAACACCACCACCTGGAAGTTCCCCTCCAATTCATTCACCATCCTGACTTGGAAATATATTGCCGTTCCTTCACTCTCACTGGGTAAAAACCCTGGAACTCCCTAACAGCACCGTGGGTGCACCTACCCCACATGGACCGCAGTGGTTCAAGAAGGCAGCTCACCACCACCTTCTCAAGGGCAACTAGGGATAGGCAATAAATACTGGTCTAGCCAGTGATGTTCAAATCCCGTCAATGAATTAAAAAAAAAGGTTGAGATTGACCCGGTCACAGTCACAGAGGATGTCATTTGTGACTTTGATAAGAGCTATTTTGGTACTTAGATGGGGTAGAAACCTGATTGGAGGGGTTCAAACATGGGCCAGGACTTTACGCCGCCCCCCCCCCGCAATGGCATGTCTCTCCCCGGCAGATGAGGCAAGCCATTTAAATTTCCATTCAGTTGAGCGGGACAGGTAATATCCCACAGGGTGGGTGGGGCCGTAAAATTCTGGCTATGGAGTTCTGGGAAGTTTTGCACAGATTGTGGATAACACGTTCAAGGAGTTTGGAGAGATTAGAGAAGATGGAGATGGGACGGTAGTTTGCAAAGATGGAAGGAGCAAGTGTGTCTTTTATTGAGGAGAGGGATAATGACAGCAGATTTGAAGAAGAGAAAGACAGTACTTAAGGAGAGGAACTATCAATGATATCAGCTAACACGGAGACCAGGAAGAGAAGTTAATGGTCAGTAGTTTAGTGGGATTGGGCCGAGGGAGCAGGAGGTGGGTCTCGTGGAAAATTGAGGTTGGGGTGAGCATGAGAGTAGATAGGGGAGAAACTAGAGAATGATGTAAGTTCTGGGCTAGGGCTAGGGCATATGAGGGGAAGTTTGGCCCAGTTGGCAAGGGACCTAAAGGATGAGGCAGATGTAGCTCATTGGATTGTCTGAACCTCAGTGAAAAGAAATCCATGAGTACTTTGCACTTTTTGGAGATGAGAATGGAGGTGATACGGGAGAGGCGTATAAGGTGGTGTTTGGCAGTGGGGAAAGGAAACCATGGTTTAATTTTGCTCTGCAGATGATCCTGGAGTTGTGGATGGTTGCAATTGAAGTATGTTATTGCCTTATGTCACAGAATCACAGGATTGTTACAGCATAAAAGACGACCATTCGACCCATCCTGCCTGCTCCAGCTCTCTGAATGAACAGGTCACCTTGTGCCATTCTCCTGCCTTCTCTCCTGCACATTCTTCCTTTTCAGATAACAGTCTAATTCCCTTTTGAATGCCTTGATTGAACCTGCCTCCCCCACACACTCAAGACAGTGCAATCCAGACCCCAAACACCTGCTGCGTGATAAAGTCTTTCTTCATGTCACCTTTGCTTCTTTTGCCAATGTCTTTACATCTGTCCCTCTCTTTCTCGATCCTTTCACAAGTGGGAACAGTTTCTCCCTATCTACTCTGTTCACACCCTTCATGATTTTGAATACCTCTATCAAATCCTCTGACAGCCTTCTCTCCTCCAAGGCATACAGTCCCAACTTCTCCAATCTACTTCCTAACTGAAGTTCCTCATCCCTGGAACTATTCTTGTGAATCTTTTCTGCACTCTCTCCAATACTTTCAAAGCTTTGCTCAGAACTGGATACAATGCTCCAGCTGAGGCCAAACTAGTGTCTTATACAACCTCAACCTAACCTCCTTGCTCTTGTACTCCATGCCTCTATTAATAAAGCCTAGGAAATTGTATGCTTTATTAACTGCTTTCTCAGCCTGTCCTGCCACCCTCAATGACCTAAGCAAATATGCATACAGGTCCCTCTGCTCCTGCACCTCCTTTACAGTTGTATCCTTTATTCTATTTTGTATCTCCATGTCCTTCCTACCAAAATGAATCACTTCAAATTTCTCTGCATTGAACTTCATCTGCCACTTGTCTGCATATTCCACCAACTTGTCTCTGTCCTTTTGAAGTTCTACGCTGTCCTCACAGCTCAATGCTTTTGGGCTTCATATCATCCGCAAACTTTGAATTACACCCTAAACACCAAGGTCTAGGTTATTAATATATATCAGGAAGAGCAAGAGTCCCAACACTGACTCCTGGGGAACTCCACTACAAACCTTCCTCCAGCCTGAAAAACATCCATTCATCACTACTCTCTGTTTCCTGCCACTCAGCCAATTTTATATCCATGTTGCTACTGTCCCTTTTATTCCATGAGCTGTAACTTTTCTCATAAGTCTGTTGTGGGGCACTGTATCAAACACCTTTTGGAAGTCCATGTACACCACATCAACAGCATTACCCTCATCAACCCTCTCTGTTACCTCTTCAAAAAACTCCAACAAGCTTATTAAACATGATTTTCCGTTAAGAAATCCATGCTGGCTTTCCTTAACCCGCATTTGTCAGTGTGACAATTAATTTTGTCCCGCATTATTGTTTCTAGAATTTTCTCCACCAATTAAGTTAAACTGACTGGCCTGCAGCTGCTGGGCTTATTTTACCACTTTTTTTAAACAATGGTGTAATATTTACAATTCTCCAGTCCTCTGGAACCATCCCTGAGTTTAAGGAAGACTGCAAAATTATGGCCAGTGCCTCTGCACTCTCACTTCCTTCAGTATCCTTGGATGCATCTCTTCCAGTCCTGGTGCTTTATCAACTTTTAAGTATAGACAGCCTATCTAATACCTCCTTATCAATTTTAAATCCTTCTAGGGTCTGAATGACCTCCTCTTTCATCGTGGCCTGGGTAGCATCTTCTTCCTTGGTAAAGACATGCAAAATATTCATTTAATACCTCAGCTATTCTCTCTGCTTCCATGTATAAATTCTGTTTTGGGTCCCTAATCAGCCCTATTCCTCCTTTTACCACCATTTTACTATTTATATGCCTGTAGAAGACTTTGAGATTCCCTTTTATGTTAGCTGCTAGTCCCTTTTCATACTCCCTTTTTGCTTCTCTAACTTTATCACTTCCCCTCTGAACCTTCTATGCTCAGATTGGTTCTCCATTGTATTCTCCGGCTGACATCTGTTATAAGCATTCATTTTCTTCTTTTTAATTTGTACCTTTTTTGTCATCCAGTGAGCTTTGGATTTGTTTACATTAGCTTTTCCTTTGACTGCTTGAACTACCTCTTCTTTGAAGGTGGCCTACATTTTTTTCTGCCAAACTTTGATTCCAATTCATTTGGCCCAGATCCATTCTTACCCATTGAAGTTGGCTTTCCTCCAGTTAATTATTCTTATTCAAGATTGTTCTTTGTCCTTTTCCACAGCCAACCTAAACATTATGATACAATGAGCACTGTCCCCTAAATGTTCTCCTCCTGACACTTGATCCACTTGGCCTCGTTCCCAAGAACCAGGTCTAGCAGTGCCTCATTCTTCGTTGGACTGGAAACATGCTGCTGAAGAAAATTCTGCTGAACACACTCTAGGAACTCTTGCTTCTTGCTGCCCTTTACATTACCACTATCCCAGTCTATAATCAGATAATTCAAGTGCTCCATTATAAGCACTCTATAATTCCTGAACCCCTCTGTAATTTCTTTGCAAATTTGACCCTCTGCATCCTTCCCACTAGCTGGTGGCCTATAGACTACACCGAGCAATGTCATTGCAGCTTTTTTGTTCTTTGTTCCTTAACTCTAGTGGTCCCATTAGATTTGGCAATCAATGGCTAGACAGTTTGCCTGCCAGACACGCTCAAGTTTGGACCTAAGGGAGTGGAGATAAGAGACATATCAACCAGAATGAGGAAGAGTAATGGTTTTAATGGGGACTAGGGCATCAAAGGTGGAGGTGAGAGTCCAATCGAGTAGATTGGTAACTGCAGCTGTGATGGACGGAAGGCCAAAGATCAGACAGCTGCAAATTTGAAAGCGCTGTTATAGTGAACTGGGGAAGAGTGTTTTCCCCAGGGATGGACACAAAAGGAAGTAGGGTTGAGAGTGAAAAGGGGGATGTAGGTGTAGAGCAATACATAGAAATGATCAGAATGGCTTTATCTACGATTGACATGATGGGAGTTCAGAGGGCATGTGAGATTAAATCAAAGAATGTTACAGCACAGGAGACCATTCAGCCCATTGTGCCTGTTACGGCTCTTTGAAATAGCTTTCCAGTTAATCTCACTCCCCTCTGCATTTTCCCCATCGCTCTGTAATTTTTTTCCTTTTCAAGTATTTACCCAATTCCCTTTTGAAAGTTACTGTTGAATCTGCTTCCACTGACCTTTCAGGCAGCACATTCCAGAGCATAAACACTTACCATGAGGAAACAAGTTGTTATGCAGCAAGGTTGAGGGGCTGCCTATAAATATGGGTAGGGAGATAATATGGGAGGGTGGTGGCAGTGGGGGCAAGGGGAACAAAGATGGAGTTTGAAATCATCCAGGATTAGGAGTTTCTCAGTGCAGAGGCTGAGAGGGATAGAGTGAGGACATATCTGGATGGATTGTGCTGGTATGGGGATAAAGTAGCAGTCGTACAATTATAATTTTGAGGGAAAGGGGAACAGAGCAGGATGAGATATGGTGGTAAAAGCCAGATCGCCACCTTGGCCAAGTCTAAATGGGCAGGTGGTGAAAAATATCATCAGGCGGGGAGGTTTCACTCAGGGCAAAGGTATCAGTACCCATCAGAATAGTTTCAATCAAAGCCAGTATATCGGTGCAATCGGCCACAATAGGGTTGTGAATGGCAAGGGCTTGTTTGGGATAAATGATCGTTCTGCAAGGGAATGTGTGGAGGGGTGTGGTAAAATATACAGGACCCACATTCTTATTGGCTCAGTGTTAATTCTGATTCTATGGTAAATTGTGAGCATTAACTGTTGACTATGTCATTGTTCTAGAGAATAACGGGCTATTGAGTGACCCCCTGAAACACCCAGACTTCTTCAATGTCAGTGAACTCTTCTCTCTCAAAGACCTCTTCGATGCCAGGGTGCACTATGGTCACAAAAGGGGTTGTCGAAACAGGTAGGTGATCACTGCTACCTGCCAACTGGCATAGACGGGAAATCCTTTTGGAGCTGCTCAACCAGGAGGTCTTGTAGGTGGGGGTTGGAGGAGTGGGACAGAGTCATGATTATTGTTATGATATCACAGCAGAACCATCGAATGGTTTTACCACAGAATGAGGCCATACAGCCTGTCAAGTCCATGCAGGCTTTCTGCAAAAGGAACTCCCTCCATACCACACCTCTGCCTTTTTCCTCATAACCCTGCATTTATTTTTCTTGAGATAATTATCCTATTGCCGGAACCATTCGCGTAAACTTTCTGTGCACTCTCTCCAACGTCTTCACATCCTTCCTAAAATGTGGTGCCCAGAACTGGACCCAATACTCCGGTTGAGGCCGAACCAGTCTTTTTTAAAGGCTTATCATAACTTCCTTGCTTTTGTAGTTGATTCTTTTAATAAAGCTTGGAAGTATCATAGAATAGTTGCAGCAGATAGAAAATAGGAGCAGGAGTAGGTCATTTGACCCTTCAAGCCTGCTCCACCATTCAGTATGATCATGGCTGATCCCCTATCTCAATGCCGTACTCCTACTCTATCCTCATACCCCTTGACGCCTTTAGAGTCTAGAAATCTATTTCCTTCTTAAATATATTCAGAATTGGCCTCCACAGCTTCTGTGGTAGAGAATTCCACAGGTTCACCACCCTCTGAGTGAAGAAGTTTCTCCTCATCTCAGTCCTAAATGGTCTACCTCATATCCTGAGATTGTGACCCCTTGTTCTAGACCCCTCCCCCCGATCCAGAGGAAATATCATCCCTGCATCCAGTCTGTCCACCCATGTCAAAATTTTATACGTTTCAATGACATCTCCTCTCATTCTTCTGAACTCCATTGAGGAGTTCCTAATCTCTCCTCATATGACAATCCTGCCATCGCAGGAATTAGTCTGGTGAACCTTCGCTGCACTCCCTCTATGGCAATTATGTCCTTTCTTAGGTAAGGAGACCAAAATTGCACACACTACTCCAGGTATGGTCTCAGCAAGGCCCTGTACAGCTGCGCTAAGTCATCCTTGCTCCTGTACTCAAGTCCTCTCGCAATGAAGGCCGACATATCATTTACCTCTTTAACTGCTTACTGCACCTTCATGCTTGCTTTCAGTACCACCCAGGTTCCTTTGTACGTCAACATTTCCCATTCTATTGCCATTTAAATAATACTCTGCCATTCTGTTTTTCCTACCAAAGTGGATAACTTCACACTTATCCATGTTATACAGCATCTGCCATGTATTTGCCCACTCACTCAACCTGTCTAAATCACCTTGAAACCTTTTAACACCCTCCTCACTGCTCGCATTCCCACCAAGTTTCGTGTCATCAACAAACTTGGAAATATATTTGGCTCCCTCATCCAAATCATTGATGTATATTGTGAATAGCTGGGGCCCAAGCACTAATCCCTGTGGTATGAAGTTCAATGCAGAGAAGTGTGAGGTGATTCATTTTGGCAGGAAGAATATGGAGAGACAGTATAAAATAAAGGGAGAAACTCTAAAGGAGGTGCAGGAACAGAGGGACCTCTGTGTATATGTACATAAATCATTGAAGATGGCAGGACATGTTGAGAAAGCAGTTGATAAAACATATAGTATCTTAGGCTTTATTAATGAGTACGAGAATAAGGAGGTCATGTTGAGCTTGTATAAGACACTAGTTAGGCCTCATCTGCATCCAGTTCTAGGCGCCATACTTGAGGAAGGATGTGAAGGCATTGGAGAGAGTACAGAGGAGATTCACAAGAATGATTCCTGGGGTGAAGAACTGAAGCTGTGAGGATAGTTTGGAGAGGTTGGGACTGTTTTCCTTGGAGAAAAGAAGGCTGAGAGGAAACTTGATAGAGGTATTCAAGATCCTGATGGGTAAGGACAAGATAAATAATGAGAAATGTTCCCACTCGAGAGAGCATCAAGAACTAGAGGGCACAGATTCAAAATAATTGGCAAAAGGAGTAAAAGTGATATGAGGAAAAAATTTTTCACCCAGAGGGTGGTTGGAGTCCAAATCATTGCTATATATTGTGAATAGCTGGGGCCCAAGCACAGATCTCTGCGGTACCCAGGGCTGCAAAGGAGGCAACCATTCAGCCATTGTGTCCATGCCAGCTCAGCAAGAGCAGCTCACCTAATCTGACTTCCCCATTTTTGCCTTATTAACCACTTTCTCAACCTGCCTTGCCACCTTCAACAATTTGTGCACATATACCGCCAGGTCTCTATACTCCTGCACCGCCTTTAGAGTAGTTTCCTTTAGTTTATATTGCTTCTTTTTCTTCTTCCTGCCAGAATGAGGTGAGTTGCTCTTGCCGAGAGCTGGCTTGGACACAATGGGCTGAATGCCTCCCATGCTGCAACTATTCTATGATTTGCAATTCCCCTGGCACCACCCCTGTATCAAAGGAGGTTTGGAAAAACTATGCCTTAGTATCCTCAGATGCACCTGATCCAGTCCTAGTGACTTATTAACAACAAAAACATAATTATAAAAGACACTTTTAATATTGAAAAAAATTGTACTAAGACAGTTTAGTGGAGCCTGTTACACAGGAACAGGAGGAGGCCATACAGCCCCTCGAGACTGTTATACAAGAACAGGAGGAGGCCATTCAGCCCCTCGAGCCTGTTACACAGGAACTTGCCTATGCAAGTTGCCCTAATAATTTAACCTTTTAAACCACAGTGTCATTCTAGTGAATCGGTGCTGCTCCCTCCTCGAAGCTAATATCTCCTTCCTGAGGCATGGTGCCCAGAACTGAGCAGTTACTCCAGATGGGGTCTGACCAGAGTTTTATATAAACAACAACGTTCCATTCTCTTGTATTCCAGTTGCCTTGAGATAAAATCTAAAGATAAAACTATTCAGCTGAATGAACATGGCATCCATCTGAGAAAAGTGGCAGCCGAGGCACATCAGAGATTAGGATCAGTCAAAAGTATTGTCAGTGGGATGGGTTTTAAGAATGGCCTTAAAAGGAGGATGATGGAGATGTAGAGGGTTTTAGGGAGTGAGGCATTGGGCCGAGGCAGCTGAAGTGTAGCCGCCTGTGATGGGGTGAAAGATGCAGGCGATACACAAGAGAACATATTGTCCTAAAGGTGCTTGAAATTGTCCAGAGAGATACTGAGGGAATTTTCAAATTTTCAGGACCCTTCCCCTGATCCTTGGCACTTTAGTATGCAATCCATGGGAAGCTGTGTTTTGTTTTGCATGTTCAGATTTATTAATATTGAGACAAAAATCAATGCACAACCTGACTTTCTAGATGAGGGAACTTCAACAGAAGGAACCCTAACACTGGGCTGTCATTCTGGCATTGGTCAGTGGGCTGCGATCTGACTTTGCTGCTGTAATGCAGTGATGTTGCAGTACTCACGCTGACTTAGAATAGTTTTTAGATAATTGTGAGTGGCTGCTTGGGGGAGGTAAAGTGAGGCAGCCAGGTTCTCCTTGTTAATGAGCATCTTCTAGAATAGAATTGCAGATGTGTAGAGCGAGCTAGCTGCCCTTCAACCTCTAAATGTTGCCTGGCTCTGAGATTCAGAGAAAGGAATATGATGTACTGGTAATAGTTGGGCAGTGTTTTTGTCTGGTAAGGACCTGACTGGTACATTGGACAATGTGAAAGAGCTGATTGTAGTGGACATTTTAAAAAGTCCGGTGCCCTGTTAGTTTCCAACAGTTTGAAACGTGTGATGCATAGAGTCACACTGTCTGTGATTCATCTGTTTCCAGTCATGACTCCTTTGAAGGGAAACTGCTTTGTGAAGTCTGTGAAAGGAATGAGCTTGATGGGAATTCTTTCTGTTCCCATTAGACTGATGGAGCCATATATCTTTGGCTGCCGACTGGAGCAGGACATCATCGACTTGGATCAGTCAGTTCTTCACCTTCAGAAAGCACTGAACTTCACTGCCCATTGTGCCTATCGGAAAGGGATCATCCTGTTTGTGAGTCGCATCCGTCAGTTTGCTCACCTGATAGAGAAAACTGCACAGGAGAGTGGGGAGTACGCACACACCAGATACTGGCAAGGAGGGCTGCTAACCAATGCACATGTCCAGTATGGAACTGGTGTCCGCCTTCCTGATCTCATCATCTTTCTCAGCACAATGAACAATATCTTTGAGCAGCACATTGCTGTGCGAGATGCTGCCAAGATGAATATCCCAACAGTGGGGATAGTAGACAGTAACTGTAATCCCAGTCTCATCACTTACCCCATCCCGGGAAATGATGACTCCCCTTTGGCAGTTAAACTCTACTGTAAACTTTTTAAAATGACTATTCTCCGGGCAAAAGACAAGAGACGTCAAATGGATCTTCTGTATGGAACCCAGGAAGAATTAACCAAATAAAGTGCTTAATATACAAAAGCATTGCTGTCATCAGGCACAGCAATTTGTAATTCAATAGACTGTCTCCATAATTAAAACGTGCATTAAACTAGTCAGCTCTTAGTGTTCCATGCCTGTTGAATGCTGCTCCTGACCAGGGTGGGGTTGGGGGGAGGAGTGGGAGGATGGATGATGGGAAGGACGGAGTCCCCGCATGTGAAAAGATTGAAAGGATTTGATATGGTAGAACTGAAGAAAATATTTTCACTTGTGGGAGTATAAAACTAGAAGCCATAAATACAAGATAGTCATTCATAAATCTAATCAGAAATTCAAGGGGCTGCTTCATTCCCATCGCAACAATACTTTATTTTTTGATTCCTGATCGTCAGGAGAATGGCCCAACCCTGACTTGGACCCAGAACTTCCACCGAGATCCAGCTGGTACACTATTGAGGGTAGTTATAACTTTACCAACTGTATGCTGGATTCTGAGGGCCTAATAGCAGGAACTTGGAGTCATACACCTTGCAATGATGGCCCTGTGGGTATGGGTGAATCTTCACCAAAAATCTATCAGTTCTTCCTTGGGCCATACCCTATCTGTGTCCTAAATTTTGTTGAAATCCATGCATTAGTTTTTCACATATATTGGCCCGGGTTTTCTGAGCAGCGGCAATGATAATTAAATTACTACTACCCTTGTAACTTCCCCTGACTCAACACTGCTGCATATTTCTACCTGTGCTTCTGAGCCTGGCTTTCACAGAAATGCACAGCACTGCATCACTCGGAGAACTCCATCAGAATGGAGTAGAATTGGGAGAAGACAGGACACAACCCCTTTTTTTGGCGCTAGTTGGCGTATTGTAAGTTTAAATATTCGGTTTGAATGTTAGTGAATGGGTGAGTGGATGAATGGGTAGGTAGGTGGGTAAGTGGATGGGGGGTGGTTTAGATGGGTAGGGGATGGGGTACCTGGGTGAGCTGGAGGGGTATAGTCAGGTTGGGGTAGTCGGCTTGGGAGGGTAATTGAGTGGTCGGGTGGAGGGGTAGTTGGGTCCAGGGGGTGTAGTCAGTTGGGTGGTTGGGTTGGGTGGGGTACAGAGGGGTGATGGGGTATCAGTTGTGTAGTTACCTAGGAGTTAGACTAGGTTTTAATCTAACAGAAACTACATCAGAATTGTCCAAAGTCTCTGGTTAACACAGTCGAAGGCATTCTCAGAGGGTCCCAGGAGCAGGGGAATTGCCTCTCAGAAGCTGAAACTTCCTGGGCAATTCCCACTTAGGTGTGTCCATCAGGACTTCCGCAGGGTCCTGGCGCACATCTTTGGTTACATGTCTGGTCTCCAACAATCCGGAGAGCGGAGGATTTGTCCTTTTGTTTACCAACGGGTGAAAACAGTACCTCTTGCCCACCTTCAGTGCTGGAAATAATACCCCGGGAAGACGTTCTTCCCTATCCCAATATTGTCTCGTCTTCCACATGAGCCTAACGTCAGTGGTTTTCCAACCACATCTTAAGCCTCTTCAAAATCTTGAAAAAATGTCTTAGATTCTGCTCCCAGTGAAAACTTTACTGCTTCTTCTCGAAGTTGGGGGTGGGGGGGATGTTACCATGTTAATGAGAAGTATCGTTAGGCAGCAAATTGGGAATTCATTCATTAACAATGTTTCTGCTTTACAACTCTATCCTTATAAAAATGAATCCTGATGTTTGTTTCGCTTTCTTAATGGCCTTATTAACCTGTTTCACTACTTTTAGCCATTTTTGTAACAACCCCGACATCTTTCTGTTTCTTAAACTCATTCAGAAATTTATTTTCCAAGAGTATGTGGCCTTTTTCATCCTACCAAAATGTACCACCTCACGCCTATCTATATTGAAGTTTGTTTGCCAATTACAGGCCATTTTGCAAGTTAGGAACATGGGAAATATGAACAGGAGTAGGCCATTCAGCCCATTGAGCCTGTTTGACCATTCAAACAGAATCTACTTCTACGCCATTTTCCCCCCACTATCCTCATATATCTTGGCGTCATTAGTATCCAAGAAATCTATTGATCTCTTGTCTTGAACATGCCCAATGACTGAGCTTCCAGAGTCCTCTGGGATAAAGAATTCCAAAGATTCACCACCCTCTGAGTGAAGAAATTCCTCCTCATCTCAGTCTTAAACGGCCTACCCCTTATCCTGAGATTATGGCCCCTGATTTTACACTCACCAGCCAGGGGAAACATCTTTTCTACATCCACCCTGTCACACTCTGTAAGAATTTTTAAAGTTTCAATAAGATCACCACTCATTCTTCAAAACTTAAGAGAATATTGGCCGAGTTACTCAATCTCTCCTCATGTGACAATCCTGCCATTCTGGGGATTGGCCTGGTGAACCTCCATTGCACTCCATCTATGACAAGTATATCCTTTCTTAAGTAAATGGACCAAAACTGTACACAATACTCCAGGTGAGGTCTCACCAAGACTCTATACAGTTGCAGCAAAACATCTTTACTCCTGTACTCAAATCCCCTTGCAATGAAGGCCAACATACCATTTGCCTTCCTACTTGCTTGCTGCACCTGCATATTAGTTTTAAGTGACTCACGAACAAGTTCACCCAGGTGCCTTTGGACATTAACACTTCCCAACCTCTCTCCATTGAAGAAATACTCTTGTCTTTCCATTTTTCATCTGCCATGTTCTAGTCCACTCACTTAATCTGTCCAAACACCCTTGAAGCCTCCTTGCATCCGCCTCACAACTCACCTTGTTTTGTGTCATCAACAAATATGGAAATATTACATTTGGTCCCCACATCTAAATCATTTATAAAGATTGTGAACAGTTGTGGCCCAGTAGTCCTGCCACATTCAGCTGTGAATGGTGGTGGACATTTGAACAACTCACTGGAGGAGGAGGCTCCACAAATATCCCCATCCTCAATGATGGGGGAGCCCAGGTATTTGCTACCGTCTTCAGCCAGAAGTGCCGAGTGGGTGATCCATCTTGGCCTCCTCTGGAGGTCCCCAGCATCACAGATACCAATCTTCAGCCAATTTGATTCACTCCATGTGAAATGGCTGAAGGCACTGGAAAGTGCAAAGGCTATGGGCCCTGACAATATTTTGGCAATAGTGCTGAAGACCTGTGCTCCAGAACTTGCTGCGCCCCTAGCCAAGCTGTTCCAGTACAGCTACAATACTGGCATCTACCTGCCAATGTGGAAAATTGCCCAGGTATGTCCTGTGCACAAAAAACAGGACAAATCCAACCCGGCCAATTACCGCCCCATCAGTCCATTCTCAATCATCAGTAAAGTAATGGAAGGTGTCATCAACAGTGCTATCAAGCGGCACTTGGTTAGCAATAACCTGCTCACTGAAGCCCAGTTTGGGTTCCGCCAGGACCACTCAGCTCCTGACCTCGTTACAGCCTTGGTTCAAACATGGACAAAAGAGCTGAACTCAAAAAGTGATATGACAGTGACTGCCCTTGACATCAAGGCACCATTTGACCAAGTGTGGCATCAAGAAGCCCTAGCAAAACTGGAGTCAATGGGAATCAGGGAGAAAACTCTCCACTAGTTGGAGACATACTTAGCACAAAGGAAGATGGTTGTAGTTGTTGGAGGTCAATCATCCCAGTCCCAGGTCATCACTGCAAGAGTTCCTCAGGGTAGTGTCCTAGGACCAACCATCTTCAGTTGCTTCATCAATGACCTTCCATCATGAGGTCAGAAGTGGGGATGTTCACTGATGATTGCACAATGTTCAGCATCATTTGTGACTCCTCAGATACTGAAGCAGCCCATGCAACAAGACCTGGACAGCATTCAGGCTTGGGCTGATAAGTGGCAAATTACATTCGTAGCACACAAGTGCCAGGCAATGATCATCTCCAACAAGAGAGAATCTAACCATCACCCCATGACATTCAATGGCATTACCATCACTGAATCCCCCACTATCAACATCCTGGGGTTACCATTGATCAGAAACTGAACTGGACCAGCCATATAAATACTGGGTCAGATACTGGGGGCAGGATTTTCGGGTGGGCGGGAGTGGCCGGGAAATGGTCTGCTGTCTGCGATCGGCACACAACAGCGATTTGATGCTGGCTGGCCAATTAACGACCAGCCAGCATGAAACGTGCGCTGAGAAGCTCAGCGCTGCTGGGTTGGGGGTGGGAGGAGTGCAAGCACAAAAGCCTGAGCATGCGTGGGGATAGCACACACTGAAAGCTGCCCCTCAGGGAGCTGAACAATTTTAAAATCAAAAATAGACTTTTAAAATCGGAAAAAAATGTCCCGACATGGGACTAACTTACAATAGAATGAACACAATAAAAATTCTGCCCAAAAATTTTTATTTAATCGTGAAAACCTCTTCCCACCTGTGGATGAGATTTGCTAAAAAAATCAAAAGGCCGTGAAAAATATGTTTAAATTAATTGATTAAGGGCCTTAATAGGCCTCGTAATTGTAGGCAGGCGTGTTGCCAACACTCGTGTGTGCCCACGATGATGTCGGGACACTCGCCCGATGTTATCGCGCACTATTTTATGCCCAGCTCCTGAGATACTGAAGCAGTCCACGTCCAAATGCAGCAAGACCTGGACAATATCCAGTCTTGGGCTGACAAGTGGCGAGTAACATTTGCGTCACACAAGTGCCAGGCAATGACCATCTCCAACAAGAGAGAATCTAACCATTGCCCCTTGATATTCAACGGCATTACTATGGCTGAATCTCCGACTATAAACTGAACTGAACCAATCCCATATAAATACTGTGGCTACAAGAGGAAGTCAGAAGCTAGGAATCCTGCAGTGAGTCCTGACTCCCCAAAGCCTGTCCGCCATCTACAAGGCACAAGTCAGGAATGTGATGGAATACTCCCCACTTGCCTGGATGAGTGCAGCTCCCATAACAAGAAGCTGAACACCATCCAGGACAAAACAGCCCGCTGGATTGGCAATCCGTAAACATTCACTCCCTCCACCACTGATGCACACAGTACACAGTGTGTGCAGCATTTACAAGATGCACTGCAGAAACTCACCAAGGCTCCTTAAACAGCACCTTCCGAACCCACGACCACTCTCATCTAGAAGGACAAGGGCAGCAAATACTTAGGAACACCACCACATGGAAGTTTCCCTCCAAGCCACTCACCATCCTGACTTGGAAATATATCACCATTCCTTCACTGTTGCTGGGTCAAAATCCTGGAATTCCTTCTCTAACAGCACTGAGAGTGTACTTACAGCACATGGACTGCAGCGGTTCAAGAAGGCAGCTCACCACCGCCTTCTTGAGCGCAATTAGGGATGGGCAATAAATGCTGGCCTAGCCAGTGAAGCTCACAACCCATAAATGAATAACAAAAAGACAGAGCTGGCTAAAGTGAACTGGGAAATTAGATTTAGGGATAAGTCAGTCGAGATGCAGCGGCAGACATTTAAGGAGATATTTCAGAATACACAGAAAAGATACATTCCAATGTGAAAGAAATCTTCCAAGGAGAGGGTCCACCATCCGTGGCTAACTAAAGAAGTTAAAGATAGTATCAAATACAAAGAAAAAGCGTATAATTCTGTGAAGATGAGTGGCAGGTCAGAAGATTGGACAGAATATAAAGAACAGCAAAGAATGACTAAAAGATTAATAAAGAGGGAGAAATTAGAGTACAAGAGAAAGCTAGCTATAAATATAAAACAGTTTCTACAGGTACTTAAAAAGGAAGAGGGTAACTAAAGTGAGCGTTGGTTCTCGAGTGAGTGAGTGAGGAATTATTCATGGAAAATAAAGAAAAGGCAGATAAATTGAACAGATATTTTGTGTCTGCCTTCAATGTAAAGGATGTAAACTAGCAAAAAACAAAATGGACTGTAAAAACTTTTATAGGTACGTAAAACGGAAATGTTTGGCTAAGACAAATGTGGGTCCATTACAGGCAGAGTCAGGAGAATTTATAATGGGGAATAGAGAAATGGCAGAGAAGCTAAATGATCACTTTGCGTCTGTCTTCGCTAATGAAGATACAAGAAATATCCCAGAATTAGAGATTCAAGGGACTGGGGAGAATGTGGAATTGAAGAAAATTAGTGTTAGTAAGAAGGTCGTATTGGGGAAATTAATGGGATCGAAGGTTGATAAGTCCCTGGGACCTGTTTTTCAACATCCCAGAGTGTTGAAAGAGGTAGCTATGGAGATAGTGGATGCATTGGTGGTCTACTTCCAAAATTCTATAGATTCAGGAATGGTTCCTGCAGATTTGAAGGTAGCAAATGTCACCCCACTATTTAAGAAGGGAGGGAGAGAGAAAACAGGGAACTACAGACCTGTTAGCCTGACATTAGTAGTAGGGAAAATGCTGGAATCTGTTATAAAGGATGTAATAAATGGACACTTGGATAATCACAGAATCACAGTGCAGAAGAGGCCCTTCGGCCCATCGAGTCTGCATCGAAACGTGAGATACACAAATAATGATCTGATTGGGCATAGTCAGCATGGATTAATGAATGGGAAATCATGTTTGACAAACCTGTTGGATTTTTTGAGGATGTTACTGACAGGATTTTTTGAGGATGTTACTGACAGAATTGATAAAGAGGAGTCGGTGGACGTAATATACCTGCATTTTCAAAAGGCTTTTGATAAAGTCCCCCACAGGAGGTTGGTTAGCAAAATAAAAGCACATGAGATAGGAGGCAACATACCATCATAGATTAAGGATTAGTTAACAGGCAGAAAACAGAGTAGAAATAAGCAGGTCATTCTCGCGTTGGCAGGATGTGACTAGTGGGGTACCACAGGGGTCAGCACTTAGGCCCCAGCTGTTCACAATATATATCAATGATTTGGATTTGGGGACCAAATGTAATATTTCCAAATTTGTGGAAGATACAAAGCTAGGCGGGAATGTGTGTTGTGATGTAAAGCGGCTTCAATGGGATTTGGACAGATTTAGTGAGTGGGCAAGAACATGGCAAATGGAATATAACGTGAAAAAATGTGAGGTTATCCACTTTGGTAGGAGGAACAGATGTGCAGAGTATTTCTTAAATGGTAAGAGTTAAGAAAGTGTAGATGTACAAAGGGACCTTGGTGCCCTTGTCTATAAACCATTGAAAGCTAACATGCAAGTGCAGCAGGCAATTAGAAAGCTAATGGAATGTTAGCCCTTATCGTAAGAGGATTTGTGTACAGGAATAGCAAAGCTTTGCTTCAATTGTATAGAACTTTGGTTAGACTGCACCTGGAGTACTATGTGCAGTTTTGGTCCCCTGACCTTAGGAAGGATATTATTGCCGCAGAAGGACTGCAACGAAGGTTCACCAGACTTGTTCCCAGGATTGTGCGACTGTCCTATGAAGAGAGATTCAGGAATCTGGGCCTGTGTTCCCTAGAGTTTTGAAGAATGAGAGGTGATCTCATTGAAACCTACAAAATACTTAAAGGAATAGACAGGGTAGATGGAGGTAAGATGTTTCCCCTGGTTGGGGAGTCTAGAACCAGGGGATACAATTTCAAAATAAGGGGGAAGCCACTTAGGACCGAGATGAGGAGAATTTTTTTACTCAGAGGGCTGTGAATATTTGGAATTCTCTACCCCAGAGGGCTGTGGAAGCTCAGTCATTGAGTATGTTTAAAGCAGACACTGACAGATTTCTAAATACCAATGACATAAAGGGATATGATGAGGATACGATGGGAAGGAAAAAGAGAGGCTTTTAGCAGGTACAAGGGGAGCAAATCAGCAGAAGCATTAGTGGAGTACAGAAAGTGCAGGGTGGAGCTTAAGAAAGCAATTCGGAGAGCAAAGAGGGGATATGAGAAAGCTCTGGCTGGTAAAAGTAGGGAAAATCCCAAGGCATTCTCTAAGTATATCAATGGGAAGAGGATAACCAGGGAAAGAGTAGGGCCCATTAGGGACCAGGGGGCAATCTATGGGTAGAGCCAGAGGACATCGGTGGAGCGTTGAACGAATACTTCACATCCGTCTTCACCCAAGAGAATGAGGATGAAGGTATGGAACCCGGGGAGAGAGACTGCGAGGTTCTTGAGCAAATTGATATAGGGAGTGACAAGGTATTGGAGGTAATGGCAGGCTTAAGAGTGGACAAATCTCCAGGCCCGGATGATTTGTGTCCCAGACTGCTGAGGGAGGCAAGGGACGAGATCGCAGGGGCTCTGACCCAAATTTTTAATTCCTCTCTGGCCACGGGGGAGGTGCCAGAGGACTGGAGAACAGCTAATGTGGTTCCACTATTTAAGAAGGGTTGTAGAGATAAGCCAGGGAACTACAGACCAGTGAGTCTCACATCAGTGGCAGGGAAACTATTGGAGAAAATTCTGAAGGAGAGAATCTATCTCCACTTGGAGAGGCAAGGTTTGATCAGGGATAGTCAGCATGGCTTTGTCAGAGGAAGGTCATGCCTAACAAATTTGATTGAATTTTTTGAGGAGGTGACCAGGTGTGTAGATGAGGGTAGTGCAGTTTATATGGATTTCAGCAAAGCCTTTGACAAGGTCCCACATGGGAGACTTATAAAGAAGGAAAATGCACATGGGATACAGGGTAATTTGATAAGGTGGATTCAAAATTGGCTTAGTTGTAGGAGACAGAGGGTGAAGACAGAAGGCTGCTTTAGTGACTGGAAGCCAGTGTCCAGTGGCTCACCACAGGGATCTGTGCTGGGTCCCCTATTATTCGTCATTTATATAGATGACTATGTGAGGGGTAGGAATAGTAAGTTTGCGAATGACACAAAGATTGGCCGGGTGGTTAACAGTGAGGTTGAGTGTCTTGGGCTACAGGAAGTTATAGATGGGATGGTCAAATGGGCAGATAAGTGGCAGATGGAATTTAACCCTGAAAAGTGTGAGGTGATACACTTTGGAAGGATAATTTGACAAGGAAGTATTCAATGAACGGCATGACACTAGGAAGTTCTGAGGAACAAAGGGATCTTCGCGTGTGTGTCCATAGATCCCTGAAGGCGGAGGGGCATGTTAGTGGGGTGGTGAAAAAGGCATATGGGACATTTGCCTTTATCAATCAAGGCATAGATTACAAAAGTGGGGAGGTCATGTTGGAGTTGTATAGAACCTTGGTGAGGCCACAGCTGGAGTACTGTGTGCAGTTCTGGTCGCCACATTATAGGAAAGATGTGATTGCACTGGAAGGGGTGCAGAGGAGATTCACCAGGACGTTGCCTGGGATGAAGCATTTAAGTTATGCAGAGAGGTTGGATAGACTTGGGCTGTTTTTGTTGGAGCAGAGAAGACTGAGGGGCGACCTGATCGAGGTGTACAAGATTATGAGGGACATAGTCAGGGTGGATAGGGAGCAGCTGTTCCCCTTGGTTGAAGGCCAGTTACGAGGGGACACAAGTTCAAGGTGAGGGGCAGGAGGTTTAGGGGGGATGTGAGGAAAAACTTTTTTACCCAGAGGGTGGTGACGGTCTGGAATGCACTGCCTGGGAGGGTGGTGGAGGTGGGTTGCCTCACATTCTTTAAAAAGTACCTGGATGAGCACTTGGCACGTCATAACATTCAAGGCTATGGGCCAAGTGCTGGTAAATGGGATTAGGCAGGTAGGTCATGTGTTTCTCACATGTCGGTGTAGACTTGATGGGCCGAAGGGCCTCTTCTGCACTGTGTGATTTTGTGATTCTGTGATATTAGGATAGTGTGGGGGATAAGGCATTGAAGTGGATGATTAGCCATGATTGTTTTGAATAGTGGAGCAGGCTCGATGGGCTGAGTGGTCTACTCCTGCTCCTATGTTCCTCTGTTCCTATAATATCAATAACATCCCAGAAATAATTGTCAATCAAGAGGTAAAAGGGACGGAGGTACTTAAAACAATTACAAACACCAGGGAAGGGTACTGAGAAAAGTATTAGAACTAAAAGCTGTCAAATCCCCAGGTCCTGATGGACTTCATCCTAGTGTCTTAAAAGAAGTGGCTGCTGAGATAGTAGATGCATTGGTTTTAATTTTCCAAAACTCCCTAGACTCTGGAAAGATCCCATCAGATTGGAAAATAGTGAATGTGACTCCTGTATTCAAGAAAGGAGGGAGACAGAAAGCAGGACGGTCAGCTTAGCATCTGTCATTGGGAAAATGCTGGAATCTATTGTTAGGGGTTATAGAAGGACTCTTAGAAAATCTCAATACAATCAGGAGCAAAATGGTTTTGTGAAATGGAAATCATGTTTGACTAATTTATTGGAGTTCTTTGAGGAAGTAACAAGCAATGTGGATAAAGGGGAACCTGTGGATGTGCTGTAGTTAGACTTCCAAAATGCATTTGGTAAGGTGCCATATCAAAAGTTACTACACAAAATAAGGCCTCATAGTGTAGGGGGTAACATATTAGAATAAATAGAGGATTGATTAGCTAACAGGAAATAGAGAGTAGGCATAAATGGATCATTTTAAATTGGCAGGATGTGATGAGTGGACTGACAGAGGGATCAGTGCTGGGGCCTCAACTATTTACAATTTATATCAATGATTTGGATGAAGGGACCGAATTTATGGTTGCTAAGTTTGCTGATGGCACAAAGATAGGAAAGTAAATTGGGAAGAGGACATCAGGATTCTGCAAAGGGATATAGGTAGGTTAAGTGAGTGGGCAAATATTTGGCAGATGGAGTATAATGTGGGAATATGTGAACTTGTCCACTTTGGTAGGAAGAATAGAAAAGCAGCATATTATTTAAATGGAGAGAGATTGCAGAATTCTGAGATACAGAGGTATCGAGGTGTCCTGGTACATGAATTAGGAAAAGTTAGTATGCAGGTACAGCAACTGATTAGGAAGGCGAATGGAATGTTGGTGTTTATTGCAAAGGGAATGGAATATAAAAGTAGGGATGTTTTTCTACAGTTGTACAAGACGTTGTTGAGACCACATCTGGAGTACAGTGTACAGTTTTGGTTTCCTTATTTAAGAAAGGATATAAATGCATTTGAAGCAGTTCAGAGAAGGTTCACTTGACTGATGTCTGGGATCAAGGGGTTGTCTTATGAGGAAAGGTTGGACAGGATGGACCTGTATCCATTGAAGTTTAGAAGAATGAGAGGAGATCTTATTGAAACATATGAAAGGATCCTGAAAGGATGTTTGCCCTTGTGAGAAAGACTAGAACTAGGGGACACAGTTTAAAAATAAGGGACTTCCCACTTAAGATGGAGATGAAAAGAAATTTTATCTCTCAGAAGGTTGTGAATCTTTGGAATGCTCTTCCCCAGAGAACAGTGGAGGTTGGATCAATTAATATTTTAAAGGTGGAGGTAGATAAATTCTTGATGAACACGGGAGTCAAAGATTAGTCAAAGGGTAGGTGGAATGTGGAATTGAGGCCATGATCAGGTCAGCCATGATCTTATTGAATGGCAGAGCAGGCTTGAGGGGCGAAATGGCCTACTCCTGCCCCTAGTTTGTATGTTCATATTTTCCCTACTACTGAAGTGAAACTAGTTCTCTGTTTTCTCTCTCCCTCCTTTCTTAAACAGGGGTTACATTTGCTACTTTCCAGTCTGCAGGAACCTTTCCAGAATCTGTAGATTTTGAAAGATAACCACCAATGCATCTACTATCTCTATAGCCACCTCCTTCAACACTCTGGGATGAAGTTCATCTGGTCCAGGGGATTTATCAACCTTCAATCCCATTAATTTTTCAAGTACTACCTCTTTGTTAATACTAATTTCTTTCAGTTTCTCAGTTTCACAAGTCCCTTGGTTCCCTAGTATTTCTGGGAGATTTTCTGTACCTTCAAGACAGATACAAAGTAACTGTTTAATTTCTCTGCCACTTCCCTATTCTCCACTATAAATTCTCCTGTCTTTTCCTTTTCACATACTTAAAGATGCTTTTACTGTCCGCTTAAATGTTTCTCGTTAGCTTGCATTCATATTCTCTTTTCCCTATCTGTTTCTTGGCCCTCCTTTGCTGGATTCTAAATTGTTCCCAATCTTCAGGTTTATCACTTTTTCTGGCAAACGTATAAGCTACTTCCTTTGATCTAATGCAATATTTAATTTATTTTGCTAGCCATGGTTTATTCACCGTTCCTATTGGGTTTTTGTATCTTAGAGGAAAGTATATCTGTTGATCATGTAATATTTCTTTAAATACTAGCCATTATCTGTCTACCATCAAATCTTTTAATGTATTTTCCCAAGTGTTGTCTTGTATTTTGTCATAGTCCTCCTCAGTGTCAATGTATCAGTAATTACATTGCATAGCTAAAGATGATCGCTAGTTAAAACAGGTGATGGGCATTGGTTCTACCATCAAAACAGTATAAATGGATACAGCTGGAACACTCTGGTGTGGGAGCCACTAGGAAGTCTGTTACGCTGGAGAGCTGTCTCAAGAGTAAACCAACTTGTGGAAAAAGACTAGCTTTGGACTTATTCTTCCACCACAAGCACTTTTTGTGAGTAACATGGTAGCAGAGGGTGAGCTTTAAGTTTTGGTGATTGCTGTGTATGAAGTTTTTTTGTCTCAATCCTCTGAAGGAAAAGAAGCATATTGCTGCTCTTGAGAAATAGAGACAATTTAAGTAAGTTATAATTGAATTTGTGGGTGTTAGGAATGAGTTTTAGCTTTAAAGTTTAAGTTTGATTTGTATTTCTGTATTTGTGTGTTAAGAAAAGGTCAAGTTGAGTTTTAGTTTCACTTTAAAAGGGGGAAACCTGGGATCTAGTTTAATTTTGAGAGGAGACAGCAGGTCTAAAGTGGCTTGTATACCTACATTTCTAATGAGTTTTACGACTCTCAGAGAAGTTAAAGTAAACACAAGATTATAAAAAAATTGTGCTGTTGCCTAGCAACAGGGTTCCAGAGAGCCAGGCCCTGTCCACACACATGCACAGAAAAACTAAAGAGAAAGCAGTTTGAATTCAGTTGAAAGTAGCCACCAGAGAGAGACTGGAGCAAAGGAACAGATAGCAAGTCCCTAGCTAAAGAAGAAAGTCCCTGAATCCAGGGGAGTGGAACAGGTGAAAGTCCCAAGAAGACCTTCTAGTCAACAGAAGGACAGGAACCTGAAAATGGTCCTGTTAAGTGAAGTTAAGAGTGAGGAGCAGAGGAAGGCTCCAAGCCTTAAACTTAGAGAGATGAAAGCTGCAGAAAGCAAATTCAAAGCGATTATAGGCTTGTAAGAGGCCAGGAGGCCCAAAGAGATGGCTGAAGGTCTGTAACTCTTTGCTATGGGCATGTGAAGCAGTGGTGTACTGTTGATGGCTGAGTTGGTGAGGGAGAGCGCCTGGAAGAAAGCTTGAATGCATGTGGTGACCTAGGGGAGAGGAACGTCAGAAGAAGAGTTTGAAACCCTGGAGGTGAACCCTTGCGGAAGGGGTCTGAGAGAGAGCGTCGGTTTGGGAGAAAATTCCAAAGCAAGTTCTTGGAGAGTGGAAATTGGAAACCCTCGTGTGAAAGACGGAGTTTAGTGAGACTGGTTGGCTCACGGTGTGACAAGCATCTGGGGGGGAGCTGATGAGAGATTCATAGCATCTGTTTGGATTGGCATCTGTCACTCGGTTTCAGAGTGTGGTATGTCTGACCACAGGTCACCTATTGGTTTACATGGACTGTACCTGCTGTGACCATTAGAGTGTAAGATAGTTTTTGTAACTTGTATTATCCTTACAAACCTTTACAGATATATACAGAAATAGTTGTGGATGAAGGAGTATTGTAGTATAGTTAATCTTTTCATGTTTAATAAATATTTTATCCTTTGTTAAAAGTTCATCAACTAACTTCTGTGACTGTGTTCAGTAGCCACTCTCCACGTATCTGACCAAAAATTAAAAGTTAGGATCTATCAAGCTGGTTCCACCCTGGGATCAGGCTTGTCCAGTAGTAACATCAGCTGGAATCAAAACACAGCTGACAATGTAAGTGATGGAATGTCAGAAAGATGGTGCAACATCTCAAGCTTTGACTATCCAGCAATTTTTTTCTGAGTCTGAACCATATTACCAATGGAAAAACAAGGTGGAAATGTGGACACAGGTTCCCTCTTTACCCTAGAAGAAGCAAGGTATGGCCTTGGCTTTATCTTTACCAGAAAAGAGTACAATTAACAATAAAGTGTTTTCAGAAATGGAAGTGGATGTTTTGAACAATGAAAAGAGATTGTTATGAAAGTATAATAATTTTCATAATATTATTCTGGTTTGTTGTAAAGTAGGTTTATGGGTGTGAGTATAGTTGGTTCTGTCTGTGTGATTTAATTACATTTGGAGTCAGGTAGACTACAAGCTTGAAATTATCAAAAGAAGCTGGGTGTAGAAATGTACTTGAAATGCTAATGAGTACACATGGATGCTGTCTTAGCATGTAAGATGTGAAGGAAATTAGCGTTTTTAGTTACGTGAAGGGATTGTTTGGATTTCACAGGGATGTTAGCCTGTTTACAACCAGCCAAGTAAGCAAGGCTAAGCAATGTGTTTATTTTTCCCCAAGGTTACTGACAATATTGGTAACATGAAAGTTTTTGTATTATGGGAAAAGTACAGTTCTAAAGACATATAGAACTATGGAATTTACATATTAAAGAGAGAGAAACATATATAAAGGAGAATGAAAGGCTATGTTGGAGGCCATGTAAGATCTAACAGGAGTGTGTGAAACAGCTAGTAACTAAAGTTAGAGAAAGCCATTTGGAATTCCACTGTCAGGTGGGTACTGTGTTAACTTGCTGTCTTTAAAAAATCTAAAAAGTATTTTGGACTGTTGCCTTAAAGGGGGTGTGTAACTGGGAGTCAGGTTAATTAGGAATTTTAGGAGGTGCTATAGTATTAAGTAATTGTAGTCTTATGTATGTGTTTGAATTCTTTTATTTTGTTAATAAATATTTTAATTTAATTTAGTAAATCTCTAAAGGTCTTAGTGGACTCATTATTTCTGCATTCAATGCACAAGTCTTCTCCTAATAAATACAAATTGCAAAACCCTTATGATAGCATGGCCAAGATTCCCTTGTGGATTTGTTCTGCCTGGCACACATCACCTGCCACATCATAACAGGGATTGACCCTTCTATTACTATCTTTGGATATGTTTTACGAAAAGGATGAGTTATTGGAAGCGCATGAAGCTTGGGAAATCTTTGATAGATTTAGGAAAACAGATGACCAATCCATGGAAGAATATATCATGGATTTTGATAAGTGGTATAAGAGACTACAGAGATTTGAACTTGAAATTCCGAAGTTATTATTGGCACTTAAATTACTCGTTTATGCTCGCATTTCCCACATTGACAGACTTTTAGTACCGATGGGGTTCAATTCCATGGGAAAGGCTCTCTCTCTTGAATCAAATGGCAGCTGCCCTAAAAAGATTTCTGGGGAAACAGTCATTCCCAGCCACTTTCTTAGTTAAGACGAACAACTATGCCTTGAAACAAAGGATGGAAGATTCTATCATGGCTGAATTTCGAAAGCGACCAAATATTAGACAAGGATTCCAATACAAAGACTGGGCTAATGACAGGAGGTCTGAAAATGGTCGTAACCTTAGCCAATTTGAGAGTCGGGACAAAAAGCGGGTCTGGGACAGTGACCGTAGGTGTTTAAACCCAAAAAATGCACGGGGAATGGTTAATTGGTGGTTTTGGTGTGATTCTCAGTATTATTACGCAATGAGTTGTCCACAGCTAAAGAATCATGTTTTTGAAGTAACCCACGAGACAGATTCCTCTGAGGCTGAAAATGATGATGGTGACTGCCGTGATGGAATTGTGTTGGTCACTGAGAGTTTGAATCAGTGATGAGTATCTTGATGGTCAATTCCTTCAACTGTGCAGTTCTAGAGCAGTGGCTGCACTTCCACAGTGTGTAGGATGGCTTAACTGTCACCTGAAGTCTCTCGATTTGAGGCAGACCAGCGGGAAGGTCAAGGAGTATGAAAGCGCTACCTGCTTCAGGTTTGAAGATGATAACACATTAACATCTGTCACGGAACTATCATATTTTTCGTAATAGTATTGTGGGATATTGTGAGGTAGGCTTGTGTGTGTGCGTGGTTCTGTGGGTGATTGATTTAATTGAATTAGAGTTGGATAGCCTGCAAGGTTGGACTTGTCAAAAGAATTAGGTGTAAAGAGAGTATTTGAAATGCTAATGACTGAGCTAGGGTAAAAGTCTCATAGGTTGCGAATGAAATTTGTATTTTAAGATGAGTGGAGAGGTGTTTGGTTTTCAAAGAAACATGATAAAGCTTTACAATAACAAGATAAATAGGGCAAGGTTATTGTGTTTATTTTTCCTGAAAGGAAAAGGCCATGTTGACAACATGAAATATTTTTATAGTATGAGAAAAGTAAATTCCAAAGACATTTGGGAACATTGGGATTTATAGATTAAAGAGGAAGAAATATATTTAAAGAAGGGTGGAAAGTTGTATCAGGGGTACTGTGTAAGATCTAAAAGATATACTGTGTGAAACAGACTTGGGGAAAACGTCTCGAGCCACTTTGCAGAAGTCTGCTGTTCCAGTAACCAAAATTGTGTTAAAAGCCTTTGGAATTCCACTGTTGAGTGGGTGCTATGGTAACCTTGCTGGATTGCCTATCCAAATTTAAAATCTATATTGGGCTGTTGCCTTAAAGGGTTTATATAGTTGGGAGTCAGGTTAATTAGGAATTTTGTGATTTGTTATAATATTAAATGATGGTGTAACTGTAATCTTGTGTATGTGCTTTAATTCTTTTCTTTTGTTAATGTTTTAATTTAATTTTTAATATTTCTAAAGGTCTTAATGGACTCATTCCTTCTCAATTCAGTGCACAAACCTTCCTGTAATAAATACAAATTGCAAAATCGTTATAGCCAGGCCAAGTTTCCCTTGTGGATTTGGTCAGCCTGGCAAATACCACCTACTCTATCATAACATACCTTCCAAAAAGGTAGTCCTCCCTTGTAAGATGACAGGGATCAGTCTGTTCAGCAATACTGAAGTGGTTTCTAGTGAGATACTGCTATTGTTAAGTCAATCTGTGATGAGAAAGGCTCAGATGATGCTAGACATGAGGAATGATAGAGTGGTTGTGTTCGGAAAAAATGTGGATCTACATTTTACTCGGTCAGGCCATTACTCCCTGCCACTAAGGAAGCCAGATATTTATCATCAAAAAGCTCATGAAGCTTTGTTAATTTCTGGGAATAAGAATTTGGTGGACAAAAAAATATCATTTGGAAATTATATACGGTTTGCACATCTGGCGCCACAAAAACTGAAAACTCTACTACGCGATGCTGGATTGGTTTATAAAGGATATGATGACCTTATTGAGCAAATCACTGCTCAGTGTGAAATTTGTCTTGAATATCGCAAGACACCATCATGTTCTGTTGTGAGCTTGCCACTAGCCAGGGAATTTAACAATGCAGTGGCAATGGACTTAAAGGTTTGGGACAGGAATAGGGGTATTTTTTTTACTATACTTCATAGATATGGCAACCAGATTTAGCCTGTCCACTGTAATACATAGTAGGACAAATGGACCATTGTTGATAAGCTCATGGAGAAATGGGTGAGAACATGATTAGGAACACCAACGAAATTCCTGACAAATAATGGTGGGGAATTTGCCAATGAGGAATTTTAAGATGTGTGAAACATCATAGTTATGTACACTGCAGCTGAGAGTCAGTTTAGTAATGGTCTCTGCGACAGAAACCATGTGGTGATAGAAAACATGTTACATAAAATATTGGCTGATCAACTAGACTGCAAATTGCAAACGTGCTGGCATGGGCGGTGCACGGGAAGAACTCTTTGCAAATTGTTTGGGGGGGGGCGGGAGTACAGTCTGTACCAGGTAGTGTACGGAAGGAATCTGAAGTTGCCTTCAGTGTTATCACATGCTCCCCCTGCTCTAGAAGGGACTAGCATTAGGTCCATTTTTTCTGCTCATCTGAATGCTTTGAATGTGGGCAGGAAAGCTTTCATTAAAGCTGAGGATTCGGACAAAATTCGGCGAGCCCTATGGGAATACAGTTTAGACAAGGAGACATGGTATAGTATAAAAGGGAAGGATGGAAAGAGTGGAAAGGACCTGGCAAGGAAATAGGGAGTGATGGAAAAGTAGTAATTGTGCAACACGACAATCAATCTGTTGGGATACATTCCATGAGGTTGATTGGCACTGACTATACCTTTACAGGTTCTGAACAGGACATAGAAAGTGAAATGACACCATACATTTCACATACATACACACACACACACACACACACATTGGGCAGTTAGGAGGAGCAGACTACGTCAGAGGGTTGTCTGATGATCAGCAAAGTAACACTGAGGTACAGGATAAGGATATTCATCCAAAAGGGCAACTACCCAAAGCAGGAACAAAGGTAACGTACATGTCAGAAGGGAGCAGTGTGTGGAGGGATGCCACTATCATAGGGAGAGCAGGAAAGGCCACTGGTAAATACAAACATTGGCTAAATTGGCAAGATGAAGGACAGGAGACAAGACCCATGCATTGACAAACCCAGGTAAAGATGTGAAAACCCAGAAAGCGCAATGTGAGTTCTGCCCGTTGACCAGAAAGTGATTGTGACCGCAGAAAAAAATTATGGACTTGCGAATGGGATTCTGTTTGCATGGGAGGACAATCATATAGTAGTAGTCCAGAAAGAGAGAGGAATGTGAGTAGAGGCCATAGCTTGACAAGAATGAGGACTATGGAACAAGCTAGAAATGTCAATATAAGTAGAATGATCAAGAGGTTTTAATAGCTGCTAATAAATTTGAAAATAAGCTGATAAAGGATGCCAAACAGAGTTGGAAAGTTGGAAGGAATTTGGAGTATACACTGAAATACCTGACCGGGGACAACCAGCATTATCTCCCAGGTGGATCTGTACAGAAAAGGTACTCCCAGATGGTACATACAAGGCTAAAGTGAGATTAGTAGCCTGAGGCTTTGAAGAAAGACTCTGGAATCAGGATGTCAGGGTGGACTTGAATACTGCAGGGAAAGTTTGAAGATTTTTTTTTAGCTATTTTAGCATCCTATTCCTGAGACTGCGTTTTTGCAGGGAGAGAAGTTGCAAACAGAAGTTTTTTTTGAAACCGCCTAAAGAAGCTGGGGATGTAGAGAGAACGTTGTGGAAATTGAACAAGTTTGTTTATGGATTGAATGATGTGTCAAGAGTTTGTTACTTATCCGTGAGGTCTGTCCTGTTGAAAACGGGTTGTATTCAGTTAAAGGCAGACCCTGTGATTTTCTGCTGGTACCATAAGGAGAAACTAGCAGGAATCTTTATCATGCATGTTGATGATTTCCTGTGGGGAGGCTCTGTAGAATTTGAGCAATGGATAGTCGAGAAGAGAAAGAAGGAATTGAAGGAATTCCAGGTCGGAAGTCAGGCTTCATGGGCCTTTAAATACATAGGTTTAGACATTAAGCAGAGCAAGTCAGGAGTGACAGTGTTGATTCAATCTTATCTAGCAAGTGTTAATCACATCCCTATGAATTGGGTTAGATTCTCACAAAAAGAGGATCCTGCTTCCAAGGAAGAAACAGAATGATTGAAAAGTTTGATTGGGCAGTTGAACTGGTTGTGCACTCAGACTAGGCCTGACACTAGTTATGATGTGTTGGAGCTGAGTACTATGATGAAACATGTTACAGTTGAGGAAGTTCTGAGAGCAAATAAAACATAGAGATTAAATTCAGAAAGATGCACACTCAAGTTTCCAGCCTTGCATGGACCAGAAGATTTGAGGTTGGTCATTTTTAGCAATGCTTCACATGTCAATATTCCAGATGGGTTCTCTAGCACGGCAGGGTTTATCATATTCTTGGTAGGAAAGAATGAGAAATGTTGCCCACTGGCTTGGGAGGCCAAGAAAATAAAAAGGGTAGTGAAAAGCACCTTCACTGCTGAAACGCTGGTCTTGGTAGAAGCGATAGATATGGGAGTTTACTTATCCAATATACTGGCAGAAATATTATATAAGGGGCAATGTAACAAAAGTTTGCCCAATGAATGTTATGTGACAAACAGTCTCTTTTGGGAGAATGTTCATTTGATGAAAAGTGTTGGTGAAAAAAGGTTAAGAATAGACTTAACTAGCATAAAAGAAATGTTAGAGATAAGGGGGATCTGTAAGATACGATGGGTTGACACAAATCACCAACTATCAGACTGTTTTACAAAAAGAAATGCCTGCTCCAAGAAATTACTAAATGTATTGGAAGAGAGGTATCTTATGTTATGACAAAATGGAAAAACTTATATATATTCTTTTTTGCTTTATGATTGTGTATGATAGTGGGATTTATAAATGTGAAAATATCTGACTTAATTTCCTTCTGTTTGTTTCAAAAAGAATGTTCTTTAATTTTTCAAAAGTTTTAATTTAAAAAGAGGGGTGTCTGTCAATGTATCAGTAATTACATTGCATTGCAATTACATTGTTAAAGACAATTGCTTGTTAAAATGGGTGATGGGCATTGGTTCTCCCATCAAAACAGTATAAATAAATATAGCTGGAACACTCTGGTATTGGAGGCACTAGGAAGTCTGTTACATTGAAGATATGTCTCAAGAATAATCCAACTTGTGGAAAAAGACTAGCTTTGGACTTATTCTTCCACCACAAGCACTTATTGTAAGTAACACTCAGTATTAGCTATACACCCGAATTTGGTGTCAGTTGCAAATCTTTGAAATTCTGAGCATTGAAGCAAATTGTGAACAACAGTTGTTCCAGAATAGACCCATGAGGAATTCCACTTTTTGCTAGTCTGAGTATCTCCCCTTAACCTTACTCTGTTTTCTGCTTTGTAAAGAACTTGTTTTCCATTCTGCTGCTTACTTCCTGACTCCACATCTACTAGCCTTAGTCATGAATCTACCTTATTAGTGAGGCCTGTTGGAAATCCAAATTACATCTGTTGCATTGCCCTTGTCTACTCTTCCTGTTATTTCAAAGGATTCAGTAAGGTTGGTTAAGGATGATCTTCCCTTTATTATATTTCCAGTTTCTTGATTTTTTTAATATAAGATCATTGAGTAAAGATTCCATTATCTCTCCTACCACCAACATTAAGCTCATTGGTCTATAGTTCCCTGCACTTGTTCTATGTCCCTTTTTTTAAAAAAAAAAGAAATATTAGATGTCTATCAGTCCTCTGGCACTATTTCCTTTCAGAGTGAATTGTTATATATGTGTGATAGGATCATTGCTATCTCCTCCCTAACTTCTGCTCTGTGTGGATGCAACCCATCTGGACCAGAGCTTTTAACCTCTCTAAGTTATCCCCTTTTCTATCCTAAATGTCTCTTCTATTATTTCTTCTAATGTTACTCTCACCCTGTTATCATGTGACACTAAGTCAGCAATAACCTGCACACCAATGTTCAATTTGGATTCTGCTAGGAGCAAACATGGACAAAAGAGCTGAATTCCAGAGGTGAAGTGAGAGTGACTGCACTTGACATCAAGTTAGCCTTTGACTGAGTGTGATATCAAGGAGCCCTAGCAAAACTGGAGTTAGTGGGAATCGGGGAAAACCGTCCACGAAATTGGACGAGGTTGGAGTCATGCCTAGCACAAAGGAAGATGGTTGTGGTTTTTGAAGGCGAACCATCTCAGTCCTGGGACATCGCTGCAGGAGTTCCTCAGGGTAGTGTCCTAGTTCCATCCATCTTCAGCTGTTTCATCAATGACCCTTCCTCCAACATAAGGTCAGAAGTGGGGATGTTCACTGATGATTGTACAATGTTCAGCACCATTCGCAACTCCTCAGATACTGAAGCAGTCCATCTCCATATGCGGAGAAACCTGGACAACATTCAGATTTGGGCTGATGAGTAGCAACTAATATTCATGCCACACAAGTACCAGGCAATGACCATCTCCAACAAGAGAGAATCCAACCATCTCCCCCTTGACATTCAATGGCAAAACCATTGCTGAATCCCCCACTATCAACATCCTGCGGGTTAACCAGAAATTGAACTGGACTAGCCATGTAAATATTGTGGCTACAAGAGCAGGTAAGAAATTGGGAACTCTGCAGCGGAGTAACTCACCTCCTGACTCCTTACAGCCTGTTCACCATCTACGAGGCACAAGTCAGGAGTGTGATGGAATACTCCCCACTTTCTTGGATGAGTGCAGCTCCAGCAACTCGGCACCATCCAGGACAAAGCAGCCTTCTTGATCAGCACCCCATCCACCACCTCCTACATTCATATCCTCCATCACTGACGCAAAGTGGCAGTAGCAGCAAAATGTGTCATCTACAAGATGTGTTGCAACTTGCCAAGCCTCCTTTAACAGCACCTTCCAAACCAGCAACATCTGCCACCTCAAAGAACAAGAGCAGCATATGCAAGGGAATACCACCACCTCCAAATCATACACCATCCTAACTTGGAACTATATTGTTGTTCCTTCACTGTCGCAGGGTCAAATCTTGGAACTCCCTCCCTAACAACACTGTGGGTGTACCTACACCACACAGACTGCAATTGTTCAAGAAGATGGCTCATCACCATCTTCTCAAGGGAACCAGGGATGGGCAACATGTTGAAATACCCCTTGCACCATGAGCTAATATAAAAAAAGAAAAGTACTTATTTAATATTTTGCTATTTCACTGTCATTACCTATGAGTTTCTTGTGTATATCACTTAGTAGTCTTATCCCAATCCTGTATTTTATTTTGTTATTTATGTATCTATAAAATACTTATTATTTTTATGAAATATTATTTTATATTATCATTTAATTTTGCAGTTCCCCATTTGCTTTCCTAACTACTTCATATTCCCTTTTTTCATTCAGTTCTTTATTTTCCATGCCGTTAGTTTATGTACTTTTTCTTTGGTTTCACTTTGACCCCTATCTTTTTTATTCATTTGTGCTGTTCCACTATTGGTTAATTTGTTCTTGTTTTTAGTGGAATATGTTTCTCCTGACTCCCTTGATCACTGTTTTAATTATTTCTATCTGCTGTTCTAATATTTTGTCAATACTATTTTCCAGTTTTCCCCAGCTCCATTCTCTCCCCCTCCGAATTACTTTTTTTCCCCTCAATCTATGACTTTATCTTTGTCTCACTTATGCCTCTATCTCTCGATAGTTATTTTAAGATTTTAAGCCTTATTATGTTGTGCTCACTATTATGTTGTATTCCACTACTTACTCATATCTGCTCTGGTTCACTTCTTATTACTAGTTCCAACTGTGATGCCTCTCTTTTTGGGCTTCTTATACATTGGGTCAAATTGTACGTGTAAAACCTCCATTCTTTTTTCCCCTTTCACTGCCTCTTCTTTCCAGTTCATTTGGGTTAGTTGAAATCTTCCCTATTTATTATTCTATGCTTTTTATTCATTTCATACATTTTGCCTACACATTTTTCTCTCCATTTTCACTTTCACTATTGCTGCTGCTTGTAGCTACTCCTACGAGGAGATTTGCTGTCATGGTATGTCACACTCATTGGACTTGCACCATCCTCACGCACCCACTGTAGCTCGTCTCCAACTGCACTGTGACGCCCATCATCCAACTATTCCTCGGTTGACCCCTCTTTCTGCTGCCCTTCACTTTTCCCCTTAGTAGTGATCTCTGTAGCATTTTAGCTCTGATCAAAAGGCTGAGGTATTGACATTTTCTTTTCTAGATGTCTGTAAGAGTTCTTTTCACGTTTTCTGTTTCAAGAACCTTTTTCATTTGTCTTATGATCTGTATATGGAATATTTAGCAAATATCTTAGCATCCTTACTTATTATCCAGGTTTCTGAGGCAGTAAGGAAAGAGGATAGAATGTAGTTTTTACAAGTATTTAAATAGGAAAAAAGGTAACTAAAGCTGGTGTTGGTCCTCTAGAGAGTGAGTGTGGGGAATTGATAATGGAAAACAAGGAAATGGTGGAGGTGTTGAACAGGCATTTTGTGTCTGCCTTCATTGTAGGATACTTGGAAAACTTCCCAAAGATACTTGAAAATCAGAGGTGAAGGGAGGGAGGAACTTAAAACAATCACCATCACTAGGGAAAAGGTACTGGGAAAACTAATAGGCCTGAAGGCTGACAGGTTCCGAGGACCAGATAGCCTGCATCCTAGGGTGTTAAAAGAAGTGGCTGCAGAGGTAGTAGATACATTGGTTATATTCCAAAATGCCGTAGATTACTGCTGCAAAAGGGGACTTTTTTTGTCAAAGCTTTTCGTCTTGCACAGTTCGCAAGAAAACACCAATGTCAGGGGAAACGACATATTTATACTGTATGAGAGGAGAGTGCTGATTGGTTGGGAAGTGGACTCTGTTAGTCAGGCTCGCAGTGTGACACATTTGCCTGTACTGGAAGTTACATATATTAATACACAGGGCCCTGTTCTTTGCAGACAGGAAGAACATGTACACACATTGCTCCTGTTACAACAAAACAAGTGAGGGAAGTAGAGAGTTGGGATAAATGGTTCCTGTTTGGGTTTGCAGGCTGTAACCAGTGGAGTGCATAGGGATCAGTGCTGGAGCCTCAACTATTTACAATCTACATCAATGACTTGGATGAATGTACTGAATGTATGGTAGCTAAATTTGCTGATGAAACCAAGATAGGTAGGAAAGTAAGTAAGAGGAGGTAGAGGGTTTGCAAAGGGATACAGACAGGTTAAGCGAGTGGGCAAAAATTTGGCAGATGGAATATAATGTGGGAAAATGTGAACTTGTCCACTTTGGCAGGAAGAATAGAAAAGCAGCAAATTATTTAAATGGAGAGAAATTGCAGAACTCTGTGGTACAGAGGGATCTAGGTACATGAATCATATACATGAATCACAAAAAGTTATACAGGCACTGCAAGTAATTAGTAAGGCAAATGCAATATTGGCATTTATTGCAAGGGGAATGGAATATAAAATTAGGGAAGTTTTATTGCAGCTGTACAGGGCATTGGTGAGACCACATCTGGAGTGTTGTGTACAGTTTTGGTCTTCTTATTGAAAAAGGATATAATTGTGTTAGAAGCAGTTCAGGGAAGATTCACTTGACTCATTCCTGGGATGAAAGGTTTTTCTTATGAAGAAAGGTTGGGCCTATACCCATTGAAGTATAGAAGAGTGAGAGGTGATATTATTGAAACATAAGATCCTGAGGGGAATTGATAGGGTGGATACCAGAAGGATGTTTCCTCTTGTGGAGGAGGCTAGAATGAGGGGACACAGTTTAAGAGTAAGAGGACTTCCTTTTAAGACAGAGAGATTTGAGAATTTTTTTCTCTCAGAGGGTAGTTAGTACATAGAATTCTTTCCCCTAGAAAGCAGTGGAGGCTGGGTCATTGAATTTATTCATGGCAGAGTTAGACAAGGGAGTCAAGGGTTATGGGGAACAGATGGAAAGTGGAGTTGAGGCCACAATCAGATCAGCTATGATCTTATCAAATTGTGGAGCAGGCTCAAAGGGTTGATTGGTCTCCTCCTCCTCCTCCTATGTTCCTATGTAATATAGCATCTTCTGGGATTTTTCCTTGTTACAAGCTTTGAGTTCATCTTCACAAAATTACTTTTGGCTATCTCTATCCTTCTAATTTTGGCATCGCATTGCCATCTTCTGTTATCTTTGTCCAAAATAGATTATTCACTCAATAGACTATTTTGCTGTTAGGTGGTCTGCATTATACCCACATTAACATGATCAATCCTTCTTATCCTTTGTCTTTAAGCATATTGATTCTGTTTCTAACCTTGGTAGTTAAAATCTTTTTCCTCCTGACATTATGTTGTCTCTAATTCACACAAGCTAACCAGCCTCTCCTTCCCTATGCTTTCTAACTAAGTTATATAGTGCAACATTTTTTTTGCAAATCCTAATCTTTCCGTGGCCAGTTACCAGTTACTACATTTGACCCTCTGCTACCATGTATTGCCTCCGTTTTCCCCATGTTGTTTTCGATGCTGTGCACAATGTGCACATTATACATATGAACATACAAAATAGCAGCAGAAGTAGGCAATTCGGCCCCTCGAGCCTGCTTCATCATTCATTAAGATCATGGCTGATCTGTTTGTTTCAAATTCCACATTCCCATGTATCCCTCACGATCTTAGATTCTTGTTGGGTAAGGAAATCAATCTACCTGCGCCTTAAAAATATTTAGTGACCCCGCCTCCACTACCTTTGGAGGAAGAAAGTTCCAAAGTTGCACAACTCTCTGAGAGAAAAATATTTCTCCTCATCTCTATCCTAAAAGGATGACCCCTAATTTTAAAACAGTGCCCCCTAGTTCTGTACTCACCCACAAAAGGAAGCATCCTTTCCACGTCCACCTTGTCAAGGCCGTTCAGAATCTTGTATACTTCAATCAAGTCACCCTTCACGCTTCTAAACTCCAGTGGAGACAAGCCCAGTCTGTCTAACCTTTCCTCATAAGACAACCCGCTCATTCCAGGTATCAATCTAGTAAACCTCTTTTGAACCGCCTCCAATGCATTTACATCCCTCCTTAAACAAGGAGACCAAAACTGCACATAATATTCGAGGTGTGATCTCACCAATGCCCTGTATACCTGAAGCATAACATCCTTACTTTTACGTCCAATTTCTCTTGTAATAAAGGATAGCAGTCCATTAGCCGCCTTAATCATTGCTGTACCTGCATACTAAATTTTTGTGACTCATGCACTGGAACACCTAGATCCCTCTGCAGCTCTGAATTCTGCAGTTGTTCCCCATTTAAGTGATATTCTGCTCTTTTTATTCTTCCTGCCAAAGTGAACTTCACATTTTCCCACATTATACTCCATCTGCCAGATTTTTGCCCATCCACTCAACCTATCTATATCCATCTACAAACTCCTTATGTTTTCTTCACAACGTACTTTCCTACCTATCTTCGTGTAGTTTTCCTTCACTCCCCTCATCGAAGTCATTGATGTAAATTGTAAAAAGTTGAGGCCCCAGCACAGACCCCTGTGGGACTCCACTCGTCACATTCTGCCAATCAGCCAAAGACCCATTTATGCATATTCGCTGCTTTTTGCCAGCCAGCCAGCCAATCTTCTAGCCATGCTAATATGTTACCCCCTACACCATGAACTTTTATTTTCCACAATAACCTTTGATATGGCACCTTATCAAATACCTTCTGGAAGTCCAAGTACAGTACGGCTACAGGCTCCCCTTTATCCACAGCACATGTTGCTCCTTCAATGAACTCTAATTAATTGGTTAAAAATGAATCTTCTTTCACAACCATGCTGACTCTTCCCGATTACCTTGAGTTTTTCTAAGTTCCCAGCTATAACCTCCTTAATGATCGATTCTAATAACTTCCTCATGACAGACGTTAAGCTAACTGGTCTATAGTTTCCTGTTTTATATATCCCTCCCTTCTTAAACAGAGGGATAATATTTGCTACTTTCCAGTCTGATGGATCCTTTTCTGAATCTAGGGAATTTTGGAAAATTAACACCAACGCATCAACTACAATTTTTAAGGCTCTAGGATGAAGTCCATCAGGACCCGGAGACTTGTCAGCCCATAGCTCCATCAGTTTGCTCAGTACCATTTCCCTCACGATTGTAATTTCACCAAGTTCCCCTCTCTCCCTTCAACCTCCTGATTTACAACCATTACTGGAATGGCAAAATATTTGTTCATTTCATCTGACATTTCCTTATTGTCTACTATCTCCTCATTCTCACTCTCTAGAGGACCAACACTCACTCTACTTACTCTTTTCCTTTTTAAATACCTGTAGAAACTCTTGCTATGGACTCCAGCAATTCATGAAGGCAGCTCACCACCACCTTCTCGAGGGCAATTAGGGATGGGTAATAAATGCTGGCCCAGCCAGCAAAGCCCACATCCTGTGAATGAATAAAAAAAATATCCGTTTTTACGTTTCTAGCTAGCTACTCTAATCTCTTTCTCCTGATTAACCGTTTAGTCATTCTCTGCCGTTCTTTATATTCTGACTAATCAATCTGTCCTGCCACTCATCTTTGCGGAGTTGTATGCTTTTTCCTTAAGTTTGATACTTTCCCTAACTCCTTTAGTTAACCACGGATGGTGGGTCCTCCCTTTAGAATTTTTCTTTATAGTAGGAATATACTTATTCTGTGTATTCTGAAATATCCCCTTAAATGTCTACCACTGCTTCTCTATTATCTATCCACGAGCCTAGTATCCCAGTTCACTTCAGCTAGCTCAGTTTTCATGCCCACATAATTGCCCTTATTTAAGTTTAAAATGCTAGTCTTACACCCACTCTTCTCCCTTTCAATCTGGATATAAAATTCAATCATATTGAGGTCACTGCTACCTAGGGGTGCCTTCATTCTGAGGTCATTAATTAATTATGTCACGTTACACAATACCAAGTCTAATATAACCTGCTGTCTGGTTGATTCCAGAATGTGCTGCTCTAAAAAGCTATCTCGAAAGCATTCTATGAACTCCTCATCCAGGCTTCTACTGCCAATCTGATTTTTCTAGTATGTAGATTAAAATCACCCATGATTATTGAAGTCCCTTGATCACAAGCACCCAATGTTTCTTCCTGTATACTTTGTCCTACACTGTGGTTACTTTTAGGGGGACTGTAGACCATTCCCACTAGTGACTTCTTTCCCTGACTATTCCTCATTCCCACCCAAACCGATTCTATATCCTCACCTCTTAAACCAAGGTCATCTCTAACTATAGCACGATGGATTTTGTGTTTAATAATTGTTCCCCTCATTTTATTTTTAACGGTCCCTTCCATTCTATAACTGTAGGTGTTTTCTGATCGTTTATGTTGCCCTTATTTCTTACCTTGGTCTGACTTTTACTCTCATCTATTTCCTTTTTATCTTCATCTTCATGTTATTTTCATCGAATTTTCCCCACCTACCCTCACCCCACTCCCCCACCCCACTCCCCCACCCCACTCCCGCACATCCACCCACCTACTTGAACCCCATTCCCCCACATCCGCCCATCTGCTTCCACGCCACTCCCCCACTCCACCCCACATCCAGCCACCCACCCTCACCCCACACGCCACTCCCCCACATCCATCTACCTGCCCTCACCCCACTCCCTCACATACATCTACCCACCTACCCTCACCCCACTCCCCCACATTCACCCCATTCCCCCATATTCACCCCATTCCACCCCTATCCACCTTGCAAATATACAGTCTTATTCAAAACTTTGTTAATCCTTGGAGACAAATGTCTCGATTGATATCACCAACCACAAAGTTTGGGGACCTGAGCCCAGGAACACCCTTGAGACTCTTACTTTTAAAAAAAGACTTGCATTTCTGTAGCACTTTTCACGGCTTCAGGACATCCCAAAGTACTTTAAAGCCAATGAAGTATTTTTGAGGTGTTGTGACTGTTATGATGTAAGAAACATGCCAGCCAATTTACATTCAGCAAGACCCCCAAAACAGCAATGAGATAAATGATCAGCTAATCACTCTTTAATGATGTTGATTGAGGGTTAAATATTGGCTCACCTGCTGATTCCTGAATAATGCCTGAGATCTTTTACATTTATAGACAGACCAGACAGACCTCAGTTTAAAGTCTCATCTGTAATTTGGCACTCAGACAGTAAAGCACTCCCTCTACTGTTAATCTCCTCAGTTTTGCATGTCTGACGGTGTAAAGATCTCTCAGTACTGCCTGCCCAACAGTGCAGCACTCCCTCACTACTGACCCTCTGAAAGTTATGAGAAATTGATGTTTTTAAAAATATTTTTGAGGAATATTGTGTTATTCTGTGGAAATGTGTGTGTCTGTGTGTGTGAGTGTCTATAGAGATTAATAGGAGACAGGTTGTCTGGGGTATTAGAACATGAAAAGGATAGAAGTGTTAGGTTTGAGGTGCCGGTGAATAGGTTAGATCTAACATTTGCATTTTTAGATGAGTTGAAAGTTTGTTTGAATATCAATGGGAAATCAGAGGTAACAAGAAACGTGTCTGCATCTTGCAGGAGTTCCTTCAGTAAATAGAAAGGTGGGGATTTTTATTTTATTGACCCGAAAGCAAAGACAAGATAGGAACATGAAAGATCTTATATTTGGAAGGATTTGTTTTGAAGAAGTATGAAAACAATGGAACCTGAGATGAAAGGGAGAAAAAGGTATTTTAGTTACCATGGAGAGCTTAAGGTAGCAGTGGGAGCTATGATGGAGCTGTGGCTGAGAAAGGATACAGTTTGAATCAACCATCCAGTCAAGCCAGAAAAGTCTTGGACTGCAAAATGCAGTTTTATTCTGAAGTTTGGATTTTCACAGGAGATTGGAAGAGAGTTACAGGTCATGTGGTATGCCTTTATTGAAGCTACAGCAGTTTGCCTGTAACCTTGTGTACTTACATTTTCTTTTATTCTTACTTTTAATTTTCAAAATCCCAAAAGTGCGACTGGACTTCTTACTGCTGAGTTCAGTATGTCCAGTTCTCATTTTCAAAATACAAAAAAAACGTTGTGGCCCGTAAACCAAGTTCCCTCTGGGATTTGGTTTGCGCAACAATTAACATCAACTGTGTTCATAACATTGTGCAGCACTCCGTCAGGACTGACTCTCCGACAGTGCAGCACTCCCTCAGGACTGACTCTCCGACAGTGCAGCACTCCCTCAGGACTGACTCTCCGACAGTGCAGCACTCCCTCAGGACTGACTCTCCGACAGTGCAGCACTCCCTCAGGACTGACTCTCCGACAGTGCAGCACTCCCTCAGGACTGACTCTCCGACAGTGCAGCACTCCCTCAGGACTGACTCTCCGACAGTGCAGCACTCCCTCAGGACTGACTCTCCGACAGTGCAGCACTCCCTCAGGACTGACTCTCCGACAGTGCAGCACTCCCTCAGGACTGACTCTCCGACAGTGCAGCACTCCCTCAGGACTGACTCTCCGACAGTGCAGCACTCCCTCAGGACTGACTCTCCGACAGTGCAGCACTCCCTCAGGACTGACTCTCCGACAGTGCAGCACTCCCTCAGGACTGACTCTCCGACAGTGCAGCACTCCCTCAGGACTGACTCTCCGACAGTGCAGCACTCCCTCAGGACTGACTCTCCGACAGTGCAGCACTCCCTCAGGACTGACCCTGCTTCATGCTTATACTGGCGGTGGTATGAGTCATAGAGTCATAGAGTTATACAGCACAGAAACAGGCCCTCTGGCCCATCATGTCCGTGCCAGCCATCAAGCACCTATCTATTTTAATCCCAATTTCCAGCACTTAGCCCGTGGCCCTGTATGCTATGGCATTTCAAGTGCTCATCTAAATAATACTTAAATGTTTTGAGGGTTCCTGCCTCTACCACCCCCTCAGGCAATGTGTTCCAGATTCCACCCACCCTCTGGGTGAAAAAAATTTTCCTCAAATCCCCTCTAAACCTCCTGCCCTTTCCTTAAATGTATGCCCCCTGGTTATTGACACCTCCGCTAAGGGGAAAAGTTTCTTCCTATCTACCCTATCGATGCCCCTCATAATTTTGTAAACCTCTATCAGGTCCCCCCTCAGCCTTCTCTGCTCTAAGGAAAACAACCCTAGCCTATCCAGTCTCTCTTCATGGCTGAAACTCTCCAGCCCAGGCAATATCCTGGTGAATTTCCTCTGCACCCTCTCCAGTGCAATCACAGCTTTCCTATAGTGTGGTGACCAGAATTGCACACAGTACTCCAGCTGTGGCCTAACTAGTGTTTTATACAGCTCCAACATAACTTCCCTGCTCTTATATTCTATGCCTCGGCCAATAAAGGCAAGTATCCCATATGCCTTCTTAACCTTATCTACCTGTGCTGCTGCCTTCAGGGATCCGTGGACATGAACACCAAGGTTCCTTGGATCCTCTGTATTTCCTAGGGTCCTACCATTCATTGTGTATTCCCGTGCCATGTTAGTCCTCCCAAAATACATCACCTCACACTTCTCAGGATTAAATTTCATTTACCACTGCTCTGCCCATCTTACCAGCCCATGTATATCATCTTGTAATCTAAGACTTCCTCCTCACTATTTTTACGACACCAATTTTTGTGTCATCTGCAAACTTACTGATCATATCTCCTATATTGATGTCTAAATCATTAATGCACACTACAACAGCAAGGGTCCCAGCACTGATCCCTGCGGTACACCACTTGTCACAGGCTTCCAATTGCAAAATCAACCTTTGACCATCACCCTTTGCCTCCTGCCACTCAGCCAATTTTGGATCCAATTTGCCAAATTGCCCTGGATCCCTTGGGCTCTTACCTTCTTGACCATTCTCCCATGCGGGACCTTGTCAAAAGCCTTACTGGAGTCCATGTAGACTATATCAACTGTACTACCCTCATCTACACAACTAGTCACCTCCTCAAAATTCAATCAAATTTGTAAGACATGATCTCCCCCTGACAAAGACATGCTGACTATCCCTGATTAATCCCTGCCTCTCTAAGGAGATTAATCCTGTCCCTCAGAATTTTTTCCAGTAGTTTTCCTACCACTGATGTTAGATTCACTGACCTGTAATTACCTGGTTTATTCCTACCATGCTTCTTGAATAATGGTATCACATTTGCTGTCCTCCCAGTCCTCTGGCACCTCTCCTGTGGCCAGAGGTTTTGAAAATTAGTGTCAGAGCCCCTGCAATCTCCTCCCTTGCCTCCCACAGCAGCCTGGGATACATCTCATCTGGGCCCGGGGATTTATCCACTTTTCAGCCCACTAAAACCACTAATATCTCCTCCCTTTCAATGCTAATTTATTCAAGTATATCACAGTCCCCCTCCCTGATTTCTACACCTACACCATCCTTCTCCATAGTGAACACAGATAAAAAGTAACCATTTAAAACCTCACCAATGTCCTCTGGCTCCACGCACAGATTGCCACTTTGGTCCCTAATGGGCCCTACTCTTTCTCTGGCTATCCTCTTGCCCTTAATATATTTATAAAATGCCTTGGGATTTTCCTTTATCTTGCCCACCAGTTTATTCATGCTCCCTCTAATTATGTTAAGTACCCCTATACTTTCTATACTCCTCTACGACTTCTGCTGTTTTCAGCCCTCTGTATCTGCCATAAGCCTCCTTTTTCTTCTTATTCAATCCTCTATATCCCTTGACATCCAGGGTTCCCTGGACTTGTTGGTCCTACCCTTCACCTTTTATGGGAACATGGTGGCCCTGGACTCTCACTATTTCCTTTTTGAATGACTCCCACTGGTCTGATGTCGACTTTCGTACAAGTAGCTCCTCCCTGTCCACTTTGGCCAGATCCTGTCTTATCGTATTGAAATCGACCTTCCCCCAATTCAGGACCTTTATTTCCGGTCCATCTTTGTCCTTTTCCATAACTACCTTGAATCTTAGAGTTATGGTCACCATCCCCAAAATGCTCCCCCACTGACACTTCCACCACCTGCCAGGTTTCATTCCTTAAGATTAGGTCCAATACCTCCCCTTCTCTTGCAGGAACTTCTACATCCTGCCTCAAAAAGCTCCCCTGGATGCACTTTAAGAATTCCGCCCTCTCTAAGTCTTTCACACTAAGACTATCCCAGCTAAGATTGGGGAAGTTGAAATCCCCCACTATTATTACCCTATTATTTTTACACTTCTCTGAGATTTGCCTACATATCTGGTCCTCTATCTACCGCTGACTGTCTGGAGGCCTATAGTACACTCCCAGCTAAGTGATTGCTCTTTTTTGTTTTTAAGTTCTACCCATGTGGCCTCATTTGAGGAACTTTCTAAGATACCATTCCTCCTTACTGCAGTAATGGACTCCTTGATCAATAGTGCAAGCCACCTCCTCTTTTACACCTCTCCTGTCATGCCTGAAGATTCCCTGCCCTGGAATATTGAGTTGCCAGTCCTGCCCTTCCCTCAACCATGTCTCTGTGATAGCAACAATATCATATTCGCACGTGTTAATCAACATCCTCCATTTATCTGACACAAAAACAGAAAATGCTGGAAAAACTCAGCAGGTCTACCTTCTTCTTATGGACTCGAAAAGTTAACTCTGTTTCTCTCTCCACAGATGCTGCTAGACCTGCTGAGTTTTTCCACATTTTCAGTTTTTGTTTCAGGTTTTCAGCATCCACAGTATTTTGCTTTTATCTCAATTCATCTGCCTTACTTGTATGACTCCTTGTGTTAAAATAGGTGCAATCCAGCCTTGCATTAACAGGTCTATATTTGCTCTGCCTTCCAGACTGACTTAGTTTCTCTTCTATATTTGGCTCTGCATCACCCCCTACTGTACCTTCACTCTGTATCCCACCCCATTGCCAAATTAATTTAAACCCCCCCCACCCCCCCCAATAGCACTAGCAAACCTCCCCGCAAGGATGTTGGTCCTGTTCCATTTTAGGTGCAACTCGTCCGACTTGTACAGGCCCCACCTTCGCCAGAAACAGACCCAGTGATCCAGGAAACTAAAGCCCTCCCTCCTGCACCATCTCTTCAGCCACAGGTTCATCCTCTCTATCCTCCTATTCCTATACTCGCTAGCACATGGCACAGGGAGTAATCCAGAGATTACAAACTTTGAGGTCCTGCCCTTTAATCTGCTACCTAGTTCCTTAAATTCTTGTTGCAGGACCTCATCCCTCTTTCTACCTATGTCGTTGGTACCAATGTGAACCACAACCTTTGACTGTTCGTCCTCCCCCTTTCAGAATGCCCTGCAGCCGTTCAGTGACATGAGATGTGATGGAGATGCTTTTCATTTACTATTTTAACAATGTGATTAAGGAATTTTGAAATGAGCCCAACTGTTTGAAAAATGTTGAAACCTTTAAAAATAAGTCAGGTTACAGTGGAAATAAAAACAGCAATTGCTGGAAATACTCAGCAGGCCTGGCAGTATCAGTGGAGAGAGAAACATAGTTAGTTAGAGCTTCAGGTTAACGAACTTTCATTGGAATTTGGTCATGAATATGAACAGTTGATGAAGGTCATTAAACTGCAGTGTTAACTTTGTCCCCACAACCACCCGCCCTCCCCCCCGCCCCCCCACCACACACACTGTCTCTGACAGTCCATCTGGTCCCCACCCCCCCCAATACAGTGTCTCTGCCCCCTCCCCCACTGTCCCTGTTCCCGCCCTCTACAGATGGTCCCTACCTTCTCCCCTAGACACAGTCCCTGCTCCTTTGGCCGCCCCCACCCTGGAGAGTGCCCTTGACACCCCCAGCACTGACCTTGCCCCTTATTGCCCAGGCACTGCTTGAATTGCTGCTTGTTTCCAGCATATTTTGTTTTTATTTCAGATTCCAGTGTTGCAGTGCTCTGCATTTACCCGGTCTTAGTTAAGGCTTTCACAGGGAAATCTTTGTTTCACTATTGTTCACTATCATTGTGAATGCACTTTTTCACTGGCGTTCACCATCGCTGTGAACTCTCTGGCTGGAATTTTCCGGCCGCATTGGCGTTGGGTGTCATGGCAGGCCGGGGTGAGGCACAATGGCGAGAAGGCCAAAAATTGGTTTCATGTTGGTGTGAAAACACAGCGGGATCGTCCGATGGTGTCCCGTCATGGCGGATCGTGAATGCCGCTGGAGGCCGGTGTGAACCCAATTTGCATCTTGCTAATGGGATGCAAAGTAAGGCCCAACTGGAATTGTCTCCTCCCCAACGCCAAATTTACTGTTACGCCGGTGGGAAAACACACCGGCCCAGAACACGTCTGGGCAAGTGTGACGTGTAGAAGTCGGGACTTACCAGTGGAGCCTTGCTCACATCGTGGATGTCCGAGGAGCAGATGATGCTGGAGCCTGACAGCTACCGGACCCTGGAGGAACACGTGCATTGCATGCTGGGTGGATTCTCATGGCCACAGCTCCACCGCGAAACAGCTCACGGAAGGTGAGAGGTCTCTGTTGATGTCTCGGGTATGCTTCGGAACATCATGGTCTTGGCCATGGGCTGCTATGGATGATCGGCAAGGGAGTGGAGAGAGGAAAGACTTGGTGTGACTGGGAGAGGAAGGTATACTGGGGTTGGTGAGGTTAGGAGAGGGGGACTGAAGCTGTCGGTGGGCAGGAGAGGTGAGGTTAGGAGGGACTACCGGGGGAGGAGGGTATAACGGGGGAGAATGTGGCAAGTGGGGAGGTAGGTGTAAGGGAGGGAGGGAGTAAGGGGTGGGGGATGTACGGTGAACGTGCAAGGGAGGGATCTGTAGAGTCAATGACTGTTTCCTGGGGATCGAACTGATGGTGGCCATAATAGAAGGAAAGGTGAGTATGAGAGGGGGCAGAGTGAACCAGAAGGGTGGGAGGCTGAGGGTGCGATGGTACTGGTAGAAGGGATGGCGAGGGTGGTTGGTGGGGACTTGGAGGCTGACACAGACTCTGGGGATGGGAAGGATGAGGTTGGGCAGGTCAATGTGAATGAGGGTGGGATTCTCAGGAAGGTAGGGAATGTGCACATTCACCTGGACATCCTGGAAAGAAAAAGATTCAGGTTGGTAGATGACGGTGGGGTGGTGGAAGGTTATGCTGGGGGGGTTTGACAGTGATGGAGGGGAAAGGACATGGGTGACTTGGGGAGGGGAAAGGATGGGGGATCTGATGATAAACTTGACAACTACCATTTCACAGAAATCAAAAGTGAGCGGAGCCTCGTGTTGGACGGGCACAGGTGCTGCATGGGAGTGCGATCAGTGGGTGGGCGAAGATGCAGGTCAACTCAGATGGACAACTGAAAGAGAAGCCCAGCAGGTAGCACAGAAAAGGTTCGGGGCAGTGAGATAAGTGTGATGGATGAAGGCTCTGCGTGCGTGGGTGAGTGTCTACACGAGGCTCCAAAATGCCCTGCTGCGCACACACTTCTCCCTCCAGAATCATTCGTGGTCTGGCTGTATGCAGCAGGACTGCTAGTGCAGGGTGGTGGTGGAAGGGATTCATTGGGAGGACTCGTGAAGCCTGTAAATGAAGCTGAAAGACGACATTACACATTACTCAGTGAAAGTGAATATATTTTCAGATTATAAAGTGACAAAATGTGTTCACCCGTGGAACCATTTATGGTTGGAATTTCTTAACTTTTCTAGGCCTACCACTACTTCTAGGCACTACCCTGACATCCGCAGCAGGCGGTGGAGACAACCTGTGCAATAGTTGGCCCTGTTGCCTCTGATGACATCAGTGTGCATCCTATGGAGAGCCAAGGCCTTGAGGCCCCTGGCTTGCTTTGGCTGTCCTCATGTGGGCCAGCTGCTCCCTCTGCGGTGACAGAGGATGAGGTTGAGGAGGTTACAGACAAAGGGAACTCAGGGGCAGAGGACAGTCTCTGAAATTGCTGCATGGATGATCCAGCTGCCACTCCTCCCTTAAGGTGCCCGAGGGCCCCGGTCTGACTCCTTTAGGGGGAGGAGCACCTAGAGGAAGGTCGAGGTGCCCTGTTTCCCTCTTCCGTTGCCATGACAGGTGCTCGCCCATGACTACTGCGATGGAGTGCAGGTCTGCATGCATCTCTGCGTTCTGCTGGACCAGGGTTTTCCATGGAGTCTGCCATCCTTCCCATGGAGATTTCCATGTGTACACTTGTGGACACCACTTCATCAGAGAACAGGTGGATGCACACCACTGACTCATGTACCACTCTGTTCAGGGCTTCTAACAGCTCTGCGTGATGTTACCCCGCCTTCTGTTGACTCTCCACAATGAGTAGGAAGTCCGAATCCAGAGGCTTGCCAAATGACTCGAACCTTACTAGTGCCTCTTTCCCCAGCAGTCCTGAGTGCCGGGGAGCTCAGCTGAACCTGCCTCCTCCTGCTGCGGACATGTATCCATGCTGTGACCACCAGATTATGAACCCGAGCCTGCTCTAGATCTAGGTCCCACTGAGGTTTGTCTATGCGATGGTGGAGGGTTTGGGTAAGCGCTGTGATGGGTCTTCGAGGCTGTGTATTTCCAGCTCTTCAATGGAGGAGGTTCCTCTTCACTGGAAGTGAGGACATGGGTGGAGCTGAGGAACTGACTGGCTGAGAGTGTTGGTCACCAGGCAGAGCTCCCCGTGAACCAAAGTAGAGCAAGGCAGCAGAGTCAAAAGCAGGAGAGAGAGCGCTCATAGTTGTGTTGAGAAAGGGATGATGTGGTGTAGGATCCTCACGTGGGTGTTCGCCGCCGACCTCACTGTCACCGCAGGCACGGCCCATGTCCTCACCAGTCAGCGCGATGGCATGCTCCTCAAAGTGAGTGAGGGGCCTAATGTGGGCCACTCGGCCCCCAGCCTGGGACCTCTCCCTGCTGTTGTGAGCATGAAAACAGATAGTGTATGAGCAGGATGCATGGTGAGTGGAGCCATGGACAGGATGACACGAGATTGAGAGGCTATGAGCCTGATGGTAATGTGTGGGTGTGTGTGAGAGTTAGTGGTGTTGTCCCTTGAGGTGTGAGATCCCTGTGGATGTGTGATGAGTTTGTGAGTGTGTGAGTTGAGAGCGATGAGAAGAATGAATTACCCTGGCGGAACGGATGAGATCATTCATCCTGTAGTGGCACTGGGTGGCTGTCTTCTTTTGCAGGGCAGTGCCACCATTGCCACCGCCTCCCATGCTGGATTGGTGATGCCGCTGCCCCTCCTGCGGCCAGAGCAGGGGTAGAGGATATCACGGCGGGGCCTCCACGGTGTCCAAAAGGCGCTTGACGGACGCGTCACTAAATCTGGGGGCTGCAGTCTTTTTGCCTTTTGGGGTCATGTCTTCTGTGCAGCAGTTGTGGGCTGGAAGCACTGAGAGGTGTGCACAGCTGGACTTTAAATATGGCATTGACGTGATGAAGCAGTGAGGAAATGGTGTGGAGGGCGAATGAGAGCCCGTCCACCATCGAAACGGCGTGTTTCCCAGAAATGCATAATTAATGTGGTGGGTTTGGGACTATATGGTTTGAAAAGCAGCCATTGTGGGTGGCAGGTAAACTGACTACCACACTTAGTGCAAATCTTGGATGATTCCGCCCATTAACTCCGTTTCATGCTCCACAGATGCTGCCAGACCTGCTGAGCTTTTCCAGCGTTTTCTGTTCTTATTTTGTTTCACAATTGTTCACTATCACTGTGAACTCGTTGTTTCACTACTGTTCACCATCGGTGAACCTGCTGTTTCACTACTGTTCACTATCGCTGTGAACTCAGTGAACAGTAGTGAAGAGTTACAGTAGTAATAGAGTTACACAGCGATAATGAACAGTAGTGAAACAATCGCTGTAAACTCTGTTTTACTGTTATAATAAAAGCAAAATACTGTGGATGTTGGAAAGCCGAAATAGAAACAGAAAATTCTGAAAAAACTCAGCAGGCCTGGCAGCATCTGTAGAGAGAGAAACAGAGTTAACATTTCGAGTCCATATGACTCTTAGAGCTCTGAAGAGCCATACAGACTCAAAATGTTAACTCTGTTTCTCTCTCCACAGACTCTCGCCAGACCTGCTGAGTTTTCCAGAATTTTCTGTTTCTATTTCTGTTTCACTGCTGTTCATTATCACTGTGAACTGTCTGTATCACTACTGTTCACTATTGGTGTACTGTTTCACAATTGTTCATTATCGCTGTGAACTCATTGTTTCACTAGTGCTCACTATCACTGTCAATTCTATGATTCTATTTCATTGCTGTCGACTGCTTCACTACTGTTGTCGACCCACTGTTTCACTACTATTCACTATTGTGGTGAACTTGTTTGACTGCTATTGTGAACTCTATGTGAATACTGTTCACTGTTGCTGTGAACTCTGTTTCCTTACTGTTCACTATTGCTGTGCAGCCACTGTTTCACTACTGTTCATTATTGTTGTGAACACGCTGTTTTAATAATCTATTTCAGGATAACTGGAACTGTAGTCCAGTGAAAGCTGTCACCTTCAGGAGGGGAGGTGCAAGCTGGTTGATAAATGTGTTAAGACACCACGTTCAGATGGTTGAGTGAACATGTTGATGGGGTTGGAGCCAGTAATGAGTCACCCAAACCCCTCCCATACTTTGGCAAGTGGTGGTTTTTAACTAGAAGCTTGCACTGGCCTGTCTCCTATGTGGAATGCTGTGTGGAATTGTCAATCTTGTCTTCTGATTCCTTTCCTGCAGAGTGGGTAATGGGCTTTCTTAAAGTACTGGTGCTGACTTAGGACGATAGAAAAGAAAACTAAATTCTAAAGATTTGCAGCAGGGAAATCTGTAAAAAAGAAAGATGGGTTATAAAATTCTGAATTCTGATGAAGGGCCCACATCTGATATTGACTTGTTATGTCACAGATGGAAATCTTAATCTTCAGGATCATCAGATCACGAGCTGCTAAGAGGTAAGTGTGGTATCTTCCGGTGATGCCTGAGCAGGAATAAGAAATGGATTGATTACTAGATTCTGTCAACTCACCAATTCATGTATTTTATCATCTAGTTAATTGTCGTAGTGATGTGTTGGAATATGGGATGAGCCTGGAATAATGAAACTACATTTTACATCAAACACGCACACAGCCTAATTTCTCTAAACATACTTTATTGTTACACTTTCAAATTCATGGAAATGTAAAAACATGTGGGGTTCGAGACAAACCAGGGACATAAGGACACCAGAAAGAACGTTTATATTCTAACAACGTGTATTGAAGAATTCTGGGAAGAATAGCTGAGTGGGTTGGTCGTCTGCTGGGATCATCCATGTGTAAAGGCTTTAACTAAATTTATTCACAGTCTCTAAACCTGTTGGATTTCACTTTTCCAGACAGCCATCCCCACTGTTCTCGGGAAGCATCCAGTTGTTTATAACGGGTCCAATAACCTGGCTTTAACCACCTAATTCTGTCTATATGCTCCAACTGTGGATTATTCTCTGAAGACAAATATTTCCTCTCTTCATTGTGTCGTTCACATCACTGCACTGCTTTGTCCTGCTGTATCTGAAAAGAATGTTTGGGTTTAATTTACCCATTTAAATGTTTTAATTTAGACAGATCTTGTCTATCTGTTGATTAGCTCTTTCAAAGAGCTAACAGAATGGATGGATAGGTATCTTGTGAGAAATGATTCTGTGATCTATCTCTTCCACATAGTGTGTGCCCTTGTCACATTTCCTTGACAGGTTGGCGACATCATCTGAAGGCACAATGTTATTTTTCACATGTACACTGCTGACATCCAGCTCTATCTCACCACCACCTCTCTCAACCCCTCCACTGTTGTTAAATTATCAGATTACTTATCTGACATTGAGTATTGGATGAGCAGAAATTTTCTCCAATTAAACATTGAAAATACTGAAGACATTGTTTTCGGTTCCTGCTCTAACACCGTTCCGTAACAGCTGACACCATCCCTCTCTCTGACAACAGTCTGAGATTAAGCCAGTCTATTCTCAACCTTGGTGTCTCATTTAATCCTGAGATGAGCTTCTGACCTCATATTTGTGCCACCTCTAAGGCCGCCTATTTCCACCTCCATAACATTGCACGGCATCGTCGCGCTCTCAGCTCATCTACTGTTGAAACCCTTTGTTACCTCTAGATTCAAGTATTCCAATGTACTCCTGACTGGTCTCCCCCATTCTACCCTCCATGAACTTGAGATAATTGAAAACACTGCTACTTATGTCCTAATTTACAGCAAGTTCCGTTCCCCCAAAATCCCTGTGTTTTCTGACCTACATTGGCCCCTGGACAAGAAACATCTTAATTATAAAATTATTATCCTTGTTTTCAAATACCTCCTTGCCCTCCCAATTTCTGTAATCCACTCCATCTCCATAACCCTCTGAGATCTCTGCACTCCTCTAATTTTAATTTCTTGTGCATTCCTAATCATAATTGCTTCACCATTGGTGGCCATGCCTTCAGATGCCTAGGCCCCAAGTGCTAGAATTCCCTCCCTACATCTCTGTCTCACCACCTCACTTTCCTCGTTCAAGGCACTTCTTAAAACCTAACTCTTTGACTAAGCTTTTGGTCACCAGACCTAATATCTCCTTATGTTGCTCGATGTCATATTTTGTTTTATAATGCTGCTTTGATGTGCTTTGGGACGTTTCATTATGTTAAAGGTGTTATAATATAAGCTGTTGTAACATTTTCTGTCAATGTTGTTTTCCACTAGGAGTGCATTAACAGCACCTACTGATTTCATGAGCAATGCCACAGGAGATTGGCTGGTATATAAATGTTTGATTTAAAGGATTTAATATATGGTAATTCACCGACTATCTCACTGAACTCCTGCTTCCAAAGGAGAGTTCCACAGTTCGACAACTGGCCTGAGAAGTTTGAAACTAACCCCAGGGAGACTTAAGACAGCACGAGGAGGAGTGAAAGAGAGGAGACAGGGAGACTTGAACCGGCTATGTTCTGTGAAAAATTCAAAGTGTGCTGTCATAGTTAACTAGATAAGGGATTGGATGGTGAGTATTTTCTCGTTTATCTTTCAACACTTGATAATTTATTACTGATTGTAAGGTTTTATTAGTGTAGTAAGGTTTACTAGTATTGGCAAAACTTAATAGGAGCAGTAGGGTCTAGGTTTCTAGTGTCCAGTTTATAATAAGTAGTCTGTGTCTGTAAAATTAAAGAATGGCAAGGCAGCTCGGCCATGTGGAATGTGCATCCTGTGACATCTGGGAACTCATGGATACTTCCTTGTCCGAGATGACCACGTGTAGGAAGTGTCACCAGTTGCTGAAACTTGAGCTCTGGATTTCGGAACTTGAGCAATGGCTGGAGTCACTGTGGTGCAACCACGAGGCCAAGAACTATGTGGACAGCACATTTAGGGAGGTGGTCACACCACAAGTTGAGAGTAAAGGCAGAGAGGGAATGGGTGATTGCCAGTCGAGGAGGACCAGACAGGTAGCGCAGAAATCCCCTGAGTCCATCTCACTCACTAACCAGTTTTCCATTTAGGATACTGGTGACAGAAATGGTTCCTTAGAGGACAACAGCCAGAGCCAAGACCATGACGTAACAGGTGGCTCCACTGCACAGTAGGGGAGGAAGAAGAGTGGAAGAACAATGGTGGTAGGGGATCCAATAGTTAGGGGAACAGACAGTTAGTTCTGCAGCCATAGATGTGACTCCAGGATGGTGTGTTGCCTTTCTGGTGTGGCTGTGCGACATTCTTATTGGGAAGGGTGAATAGCCGGAGGTCCTGGTCCACATAGGTACCAACAACATAGGTATAAAGAGGGATGAGGTTCTGAAGACAGATTTTGGAGAACTGGGAAAGAGATTAAAAAACAGAACTTCAAAGGCAGTAATCTCAGGATTACTCCCAGGGCCATGTGTTAGTGAGTACAGAAATAGGAAGGTAGAGCAAATGTAAGTGTGGCTGGAGAGATGGTGTAGGAGGGAGGGCTTTAGATTGCTGAGGTATTGGGACTGGCTCTGGGACAGGTTGGACCTATACGAAGAGGATGGGTTGCACATTAACAGGACCGGACCAATATCCTCACAGGGAGATTTGCTAGTGCTGTTGAGGAAGGCTTGAACTAGCATGTCAGGAGGATGGGAACCTGAGGGAATTCAGATAGGAGAGAAACAAAGCTGGTTAATGGTAGGAAGAAAAGTAGTAGACAAAATTAGAAGGCAGTGGAAACAAATGCCAGCGTCAAATAGGTCAAAGTACAGAAAAGTGTTAAAAAGACAAAATTTAAAAGCACTCTATCTGAATGCATGCAACATTCACAAAAAGGCAGCTGAATTGATGGCACAAATAGAAGTAAACAGGTATGATCTAATTGCCATTACAGAGATGTTGCTGCAGGGTTGACCAAGGCTGAGAACTGAATGTTCAAAGATATTCAGCATTTAGGTAGGATAGGCAAAAGGGAAAAGGAGGTGGGGTAGCATTGTTAATAAAGGTTGAGATCATTACATTCGTAAGAGAGGATATTAGATTGGAAGATCAAGATGTAGAATTAGTTTGGGTGGAGCTAAGAAACAGCAAGGGGCAGAAAACATCGGTGGGAGTTATATGGTAGGAGGTGATAGCGTAGTGGTATTGTCGCTGGACTAGTAATCCAGAGACCCAGGGTAATGCTCTGGGGACCCGGGTTTGAATCCCGCCATGGCAGATGGTGGAATTTGAATTCAATAAAAAATCTGGAATTAAAAGTCTAATGATGACCATGAAAACATTGTTGTAAAAACCCATCTGGTTCACTAATGCCCTTTAGGGAAGGAAATCTGTCGTCCTTACCTGGTCTGGCCTACAGACTCCAGACCCACAGACCCCCATGAAGTCTCATGACTGGCTCTTAAAATGCCTTCAGAAATGGCCGAGCAAGCCACTCAGTTGTAATAAACCAGCACTGAGGGTGGCAAGGGTGTAGAATGTACTCTGGGTGGGATGGACTTCAATATCCATCGCTAAGAGTGGCTCGGTAGCACCACTACTGTCCTACCGAGTCCTAAATGACATTGCTGCTAGACTGGGTCTGCGGCAGGCGGTGAGGGAACCAACAAGAGGGAAAAACATACTTCACCTCATCCTCACCAACCTGCCTGCTGCAGATGCATTTGTCCATGACAGTATCGGTAGGAGTGACCACCACACAGTCAATGTGGAGACAAAGTCCCGCCTTTGGAGGATACCCTCCAAAGCGTTGTGTGGCACTACCATCATACTAAATGGGATAGATTTCAAACAAATCTAGCAACTCAAGACTGGGCACCCATGAGGCACTGTGGGCCATGAGCAGCAGCAGAATTGTACTCAAACACAATCTGTAACCTAATGGCCCGGCATATCCCCCACTCTACCCTTACCATCAAGCCAGGGGATCAACCCTGGTTCAAAGAAGAGGGCAGGAGGGCATGCCAGAAGCAGCACCAGGCATACCTAAAAATGAGGTATCACCCTGGTGAAGCTAGAAAAAAAGGACTACCAGTGTGCCAAACAGCATAAGTAACAAGTGATAGACAGAGCTAAGCGATCCCACAACCAATGGATCAGATCTAAGCTCTACAGTCCTGCCTCATCCAGCCGTGAATGATGGTGGACAATTAAACAACTCATTGGAGGAGGAGTCTCCACAAATATCCCCATGCTCAATGATGGAGGAGCCCAGCACATCAGTGCAAAAGATAAAGCTCAAGCATTTGCAACAATCTTCAGCCAGAAGTGCCAAGTGGATGATTCATCTCGGCCTCCTCCAGACGTCCACAGCATCACAGATGCCAGTCTTCAGCCAATTCGATTCACTCCACATGATATCAAGAAACGGCTGAAGGCACTGGATACTTCAATGGCTATGGGCCCTGACAATATTCTGGCAATAATACTGAAGACTTGTGCTCCAGAACTTGCCGCGCCCCTAGCCAAGCTGTTCCAGTACAGCTACAATACTGGCATTTACCCGACTATGTGGAAAATTGCCCAATTATGTCCTGTGTACAAAAAACAGGACAAATCCAGCCTGGCCAATAACCGCCCTGTCAGTCTACTCTTGATCATCAGTTAAGAAATGGAAGGGGTCATCAACAGTGCTATCAAGCAGCACTTGCTTAGCAATAACCTGCTCACTGATTCCCAGTTTGGGTTCTGCCAGGGCCACTCAGCTCCTGAACTCATTACAGCCTTGTTCAAACATGGACAAAAGAGCTGAACTCACGAAGTGAGGTAAGAGTGACTTCCCTTGACATGAAAGCACATTTGACCGAGTGTGGCATCAAGGAGCCCTAGCAAAACTGGAGTCAATGGGAATCAGGGGCAAACTCTCCATTGGTTGGAGTCTTACCTAGCACAAAGGAAGATGGTTCTGGTTGTTGGAGGTCAGTCATCAGTTCCAGGACATCACTGCAGGAGTTCCTCAGGGTAGTGCCCTAGGGCCAACCATCTTCAGCTGCTTCATCAATGACCTTCCTTCTATCAGAAGGTCAGAAGTGGGGATGTTTGCTGATGATTGCACAATATACTGCACCATTCGCGACTCCTCAGATAGTGAAGCAGTCATATGTCCAAATGCAGCAAGACCTGGACAATATCCAGTCTTGGGCTGACAAGTGGCAAGTAAAATTCGCGCCATACAAGTGTCAAGCAATGACCATCTCCAACAAGAGAGAATCCAACCATTGCCCCTCAATGGCATTAACATCACTGAATCCCCCACTATCAACATTCTGGGGGTTACCATTGACCAGAAACTGAACTGGACTAGCCATATAAATACTGTGGCTACAAGAGCAGGTCAGAGGCTTTGAACCCTGCGATGAGTAACTCACCTCCTGACTCCCCAAAGCCTGTTCACCATCTGCAAGGCACAAGTCAGGAGTGTGATGGAATACTCCCCACTTGCCTGGATGAGTGCAGCTCCCACAACAATGAAGAAGCTGGACACCATCCAGAACAAAGCATTTTGCTTGATTGGCGCCCTATCCACAAACATTCACTCCCTCCACCACCGACGCACAGTAGCAGCAGTGTGTACCATCTACAAGATGCACTGCAGGAATTCACCAAGTTTCGTTAGATAGCACCTTCCAAACCCACGACCACTACCATCTAGAAGGACAAGGGCAGCAGACACATGGGGAAAGATTTCCCCCCGGGTTGGGGGGGAAATGCGGGAGTGGGTGTGCGCGCCTCCAATTAGCACCCCCGATTGGGGGCGCACCGCCATTTTACGTGAGTGGGCCAATTAAGGGCTAATTAAGCTATGCGCTCCCTGTGCAAGCGGCGGGGGGAGGGGGGGGATTCCCTCAGCCGGGAGTGCACTCTTTTGCGCATGTGCACAAAAGAGCGCACTGATCTCCCCGAGGCTAAATGCTGCCTCAGGGAGATTGGCTCGGAATCAAAATTTTTAATAGCAATGATAAAAAAAATTCCCTGACATGTTCCCTCATGTGACACTGTCACATGAGTTGGGACATGTCCATAACTTTTATTGAAAGATTTGATTAAAATTTAAATACCCTCATGAAACTTCATCCCACCCGTGGATGAGGTTTCATATTTTTTCCGAAGCCTGCCAAGGCTCCCGGCCTGCCCGCGAACCTTAAGGTTGGACGGGCAGGTCCATTAATGACCTTAATTACTTTCTCAATGGCCTCAATAGGCCGTTGACAAGTTGGTGGGCGCGCAGCTGACCCGGCTGCCCCCTGCCGACCTGAAAATGGAAATGACGCGGGATGACATCAGGAGTTGCACCCGATGTCATCCCGCGTCATTTTACGCGTCGGCGAGCGGGTCCCGCCCCCGTTCGCCGACCAGAAGATCCTGCCCATGGGAACACCACTACCTAGAAATTCCCCTCCAAGTCACTCATCATTCTGACTTGGAAATATATCACTGTTCCTTCACTGTCACTGGGTCAGAATTCCCTCCCTAACAGCACTGTGGGTGTACCTACACCACATGGACTGCAGCGGTTCAAGAAGGCAGCTCACCACCACCTTCTGAAGGGCAACTAGGGGTGAGCAATAAATGCTGGACCAGCCAACGAAGCCCACATTCCGTGAATGAATAAAAAAAAATCGGCCACTAAACAGTAGTGGTAATGTAGGGCATGGCATACATCAGGGAGTTAGACGTGCATGTAACAAGGGTCATACAGTAATCACGGGGGACTTCAATCTACATATAGACTGGGTAAATCTAATTAGCACTAATGCTGTGGAGGATGAATTCCTGAAGTGTACATGAGTTGGTTTTCTAGAACATTATGTTGAGGAACCCACTAGAGGGCAGGCTATTTTAGATCTAGTGTTGTGCAATGAGAAAAGGCTAATTAATAATCTAGTTGTAAAGGAGTCTTTGGGCAAGAGTGGCCATATTTTGATGGAAATTTACATGAAGTTTGAAAGTGATGTGGTTCAATCCGAAACTAGGTTCTGAAATCTAAACAAAGGAAATACAAAGGTATGATGGTCAAATTGGCTGTGGTAGATTGGGAAACTACGTTAAAAGGTTTGACAGTAGACAGGCAATGGCTAGCATTTAAAGAAGTGATACATGATTTACAACAAATTTACATTCCTTTGAGGCACAGAAACCCAACAATAAAGGTGGATCCAACCATGGCTAATAAGAGAAGTTAAAGATTGTATTAGATCAAAGGAAGAGGCTTATAAAGTTGCCAAAAAACTGAAGATTGGGAGCATTTTAGAATTCAGCAAAGGAGGACCAAGAAATTGATAAAGAAAGGGAAAATAGAATATCAAAGTAAACTAGCAAGAAACGTAAAAATGGACTGTAAAAGCTTCTGTATGTATGTAAAAAGATTAGCGAAGACAAATGTGGAGCCATTACAAACAGAGGCTGGATTTATAATACATTTATAAAGGGGAATAAGGAAATGGCAGAGAAACTAAATAATTACTTTGTCTCTGGTTTCATGGAGGGACATACAAAAAACTCCCAGAAATACTAGAGAATCAAGGGAGTGATGAGAATGAGGAACTGGAAGAAATTAGTATTAGTAAAAAAAAAAACTCTTGTAGAAATTAATGGAACTGAAAGTTGATAAATCCCTTGGACCTGATGGATCTACATCCCAGAGGGTTGAAGGAGGTGGCTATACAGATAGTGGGTGCATTGGTGGTCATCTTCAAAATTCTGTAGATTCTGGAATGGTTCCTGCAGATTGGAAGGTTGCAAATGTCACCCCGCTATTTAAGAAAGGAGGGAGAGAGGAAACAGGGAACTACAGACCAGTTAGCCTGACATCAGTAGTAGGGAAAATGCTGGAATCTGTTATAAAGGATGTGATAACTGGACACTTAGAAAATAATGGTAGGATTGGGCAGAGTCAACATGGATTTACGAAAGGAAAATCATGTTTGACAAACCCGTTGGAGTTCTTGAAGATGTAACTAGCAGAATAGATAAGGGGAACCAGTGGATGTGATGTATTTTCATTTTCAGAATGCTTTTGATAAGGTCCCACACCGGAGGTTAGTAAACAAAATTAGGTCACTTGGGGTTAGGGGTAATACACTGGCATGGATTGAGAATTGTTTAACAGTCAGAAAACAAAGTAGGAATAAACAGGTCATTCTCAGGTTGGCAGGCTGTGACTAGTGGGGTATCACAAGGATCAGTGCTTGGGCACAAAAGGTTAGCATGCAGCATGAAGTGCTTGAATCTCAGAAAGTGGTTCAGCTTCAAGAACTAAGAACATTCTGGAAGAATTTGTGTTTTTTAAAGACATTGTCCCTTAAAGGGTTAATGCAAGAACTCTGCTGTCGTTCCTGGAAAGGACAGCATTTTACAAAAGTTAATTAAGATGTTTTAACAAAGCTGGAAACCTCTTGAACTTGGTGGACTGTTTACAAAGGGAGCATGGTGGTTTATGGCTTTGAAAAGAACCATGTCCGGAAAACTATGTTTAAAAGCTGGTTTCGGTTTTGCTTTGGGAGAAAAGAAGGATCAATGGCTTGTGTACAGTCCAGAGCCGGTCCAAAGCCAGAAGGAAATAGAAGCTGCTCCTAAGTTGCTCAACATTCTGAAATTGAGATAAAAGCAAAAAACTGCAGATGCTGGAAATCCAAAACAAAAACAAATACCTGGTAAAACTCAGCAGGTCTGGCAGCACCTACGGAGAGGAGCACAGTTAACGTTTCGAGTCCGAATGATCCTTCAACAGAACTAAGTAAAAATAGAAGAGAGGTGAAATATAAGCTGGTTTAAGGGGGGGTGGGACAAGTAGAGCTGGATAGAGGGCCAGTGATAGGTGGAGATAACCAAAAGATGTCACAGACAAAAGGACAAAGAGGTGTTGAAGGTGGTGATATTATCTAAGGAATGTGCTAATTCAAGGTAGAAAGCAGGACAAGCAAGGTACAGATAGCCCTAGTGGGGGTGGGGTGAAGGAATCAAAAAAGGCTAAAAGGTAGAGATAAAACAATGGATGGAAATACATTTAAAAATAATGGAAATAGGTGGGAAAAGAAAAATCTATATAAATTATTGGAGGAAAAAAAAGGGGGGGATCGGAAAGGGGGTGGGGATGGAGGAGAGAGAGTTCATGATCTAAAATTGTTGAACTCAATATTCAGCCCGGAAGGCTGTAAAGTGCCTAGTCGGAAGATGAGATGCTGTTCCTCCAGTTTGCGTTGAGCTTCACTGGAACAAGGCAGCAAGCCAAGGACGGACATGTGGGCATGAGAGCAGGGTGGAGTGTTGAAATGGCAAGCGACAGGGAGGTTTGGGTAATGCTTGTGGGCAGACTGAAGGTGTTCTGCAAAGCGGTCACCCAGTCTGCGTTTGGTCTCTCCAGTGTAGAGGAAACTGCATTGGAAGCAACGAATGCAGTAGATTAAATTGAGGGAAGTGCAAGTGAAATGCTGCTTCACTTGAAAGGAGTGTTTGGGCCCTTGCACAGTGAGGAGAGGGGAAGTAAAGGGGCAGGTGTTGCACCTTCTGCGGTTGCATGGGAAGGTGCCGTGGGAGGGTGTTGAGGTTAGGGGTGATGGAGGAGTGGACCAGGGTGTCCCAGAGGGAAGGGTCCCTGCGGAATGCCACCGGGGGGGGGAAGGGAGGATGTGTTTGGTGGTGGCATCATGCTGGAGTTGGCGGAAATGGCGGAGGATGATCCTTTGAATGCAGAGGCTGGTGAGGTGATAAGTGAGGACAAGGGGGACCCTATCATGTTTCTGGGAGGGAGAGGAAGGTGTGAGGGTAGATGCGCGGGAGATGGGCTGGACACGGTTGAGGGCCCTGTCAACCATCGTGGGTGGAAAACCTCGGTTAAGGAAGAAAGAAGACATGTCAGAGGAACTGTTTTTGAAAGTGGCATCATCAGAACAGATGCGACGGAGGCAAAGGAACTGAGAGAATGGGATGGAGTCCTTACAGGAAGCGGGGTGTGAAGAGCTGTAGTCGAGGTAGCTTTGGGAGTCGGTAGGCTTGTAATGGATATTGGTGGACAGTCTATCACCAGAAATTGAAACAGAGAGGTCAAGGAAGGGAAGGGAAGTGTTAGAGATGGACCATGTGAAAATGATGGAGGGGTAGAAATTGTAAGCAATATTAATAAATTTTTCCAGGTCCAGACGAGAGCATGAAGCAGCACCGAAGTAATCATCAATGTACCGGAGAAAGAGTTGTGGGAGGGGGCCGGAGTAGGACTGGAACAAGGAATGTTCCACAAACCCCATAAAGAGACAGGCATAGCTGGGGCCCATGTGGGTACCCATGGCCACACCTTTTATTTGGAGGAAGTGAGAGGAGTTTACGGAGAAATTTGTTCAGTGTGAGAACAAGTTCAGCCAGACGGAGGAGCGTAGTGGTGGATGGGGATTGTTCGGGCCTCTGTTCGAGGAAGAAGCGGAAATTGAGTGTCTACAAGTTGTCCTCTAGTCCGCCTGAAAAGTAGCGCAAGACTCATCAATTGTTTCACAGACCAGTGCTGAGAAAATAAATGTTAAACCCAGAAGCCATTTCAAGGACTCCGCATTTATCCTTTTCCCTTGAACTGTTGACTTTTAAATTTTTGGCAGAATTCCTCTATTTTATTTTATTTTTGGTGTGTGATTAGGCTATTTAAAGTAATTATTATACTTTCATATTTCATACTGTCTGTTAATAAGTTTTGCCTTCTACTTGACAAGTCTGGTTTTATAATAAACTAATAATTTTGTTGTTTATTGAAGAACCCTGGGCATTGAGTGGTCATTCTGAGATTCATGGGTAAAGCACATAATTGGCCATATAGCTAGCCGGAGAAATCATTTAAATATATGTTGTGACCTGTGGAGTGGTGGAACTAGAGGCAGACAGTGCATTCCTCCCATCTCAGTGATAACAAGTTACAGCAAGTGATTAGGAAGGCAAATGGAATGATGTTGTTTATTGCAAGGGGAATGAAATATCAAAGTAGGAATGTCTTGCTACAGTTGTATAGGATGTTGGTGAGACCACATGTGGAGTATTGTGTACAGTTTTGGTCGTCTTATTTAAGAAACAACATAATTGCATTAGAAGCAGTTCAGAGAAGGTTCACTCAACTGATTTCTGGCATGAGGGGGTTATCCTATGAGGAAACGTTGAACAGGCTGGGCCAATGGATATTGGAGTTTAGAAGATTGAGAGACGATCTTATTGAAACATATAAGATCTTGAGGGGACTTTACAGGGCGGATGCTGAAAGTATGTTTCCCCTTGTGGGATACTGTTTAAAAGTAAGTGGTCTCTCATTTAAGATGGAGATGAGGAGAATCTTTTTCTCTGAGCCGTGTGTCTGTGGAACTCTTCCCCAGAGAGTGGAGCAGGCAGGGTCATTGAATAGTTTTTAGACTGAGTTAAATAGATTCTTGATTGACAAGGGAGTCAAAGGGTATTGGGGAGTAGGAAGGAAAGTGGAGTTGAGGCCTCAATCAGATCAGCCATGATCTTATTGAATGGCAGAGCACGCTTGAGGGGCTGAAGGGTCTATTCCTGCCCCTAATTCTTATGTTCGTATGGCCCTAGCTATTCATAATTTATATCAACGATTTGGATTTGGGGAGGTTTTCTGATGACACAAAACTAGGTGGGAATGTGAGTTGTGAGGAGGATGCAAAGAGACTTCATTGGGATTTGGACAGGCTAAGCAGGTGGGCAAGAACATGGCAGATGGAATATAATGTGAAAAATGTGAAGTTATCCCCTTTGGTAGCAAAAATAGAAATGCAGAGTATTTCTAAAATGGTGAAAGATTGGGAAATGTTGATGTTCAAAGGGACCTGGGTGTCCTTGTTCATGAGTCACTAAAAGCTAGCATGCAGGTGCAGCAAGCAATTAGGAAGGCAAATGGTGTGTTGGCCTTCATCGCCAGGGGATTTGAGTACAGGAGTAAAGATGTCTTGCTGCAATTATATAGGGCCTTGGTGAGACCGCACCTGGAATATTGTGCATAGCTTTAGTCTCCTTATCTAAGCAAGGATATACTTGCCAGAGAGGGAGGGCAATCAAGGTTCACCAGACTGATTCCTGGGATGGTGGGATTGTCCTATGAGGAGAGATTGAGGAGACTGGGTCTGTATTCTCTAGAATTTAGAAGAATGAGGGGTGACCTCATTGAAACTTAAAAAATTCTTACAGGATGTGACAGGGTGGATGAAGGAAGGATGTTTCCCCTGGCTGGTGATTCTAGAACCAGGGAACACCATCTCAGAATAAGGGGTAGGCCATTGAGGACGGAGATGAGGAATTTTTTCATTCATTATGTTCAAGACAGAGATCGATAGATTTCTGCACATTAAAGACATCAAGGGATATGGGGATAGTGCGGGAAAATGATGTTGAGGTAGAAGATCAGCCAACATCTCGTTGAATGGCTGAGCAGGCTCGAGGGGCTGAATGGCCTACACCTGCTTCTATTTCCTATGTTCCTAGCATGGTATTTCCCATGCTGTCTTAGGCGATCCATCCTGATTGTAAGTACAGATTCTCGTCCTGTAAAACTGAATGTGCAGGTGGTGGCAAAGTGGTATTGTCAGTAGACTAGTATTCCAGAGACCCAGGGTAATGCCCTGGGGACCTTGGCTCGAATTCCACCATGGCAGATGGTGAAATTTGAATTCAATAAAAAATCTGGAGTTAAAAGTCTGAAAAGACCATGAAACCATTGCTGATTGTCTTTAAAAACAATCTGGTTCACTAATGCCCTTTTAGGGAAGGAAATCTGCCGTCCTTACCTGGTCTGGCCTACATGTGACTCAGAACCACAGCAATGTGGTTGACTTTTAAATGCCCTCTGAACAAGGGCAATTAGGGACGGGCAATAAATGCTGGCCTGGCCAGCGACGCCCACATGAACAAATAAAAAAAACTTAAGGTTTAGATTAGTAATGGAGAACAAAGAACAATCTAAAGTAGATCTTTTGAATTGGAGGAGAGCTAACTTCAATGGGATGAGAGGGGATCCAGCCAGGGCAAAACAAAAGCAAAATTTGATGGGCAAAACTGTAGCAGATCAATGAGTAATCTTTAAGAAAGAGATGTTTAAGGTACAGACTAGGTACCTATAACTAAAACATCCCAGGTATGTTCCAATAAGGGTGAAAGATAGTGGAGCAAAAAACTGGGCTCTGTGGATGATGAGGAAGATAGAGATATGATGATTATAAAAGGGCTGGATGATGCATATCAGGTGAATTCTTCAAGCGAGAACCAGGCCAAATACAATAGGTTGAGGGGGGACATGAAGGAAAAAATAAGACTACCAAAGAGATTATGAGAATACAATTGCAGTTAACACAAAAGGATCCCAAAAATCTTCAATCAGCAAGTAAATAATATAAGTTGTAAGAGTTGGGGTGGGACCTGTTAGGTACAGAGAGGGTGATATATGCTTAGAGGAGCAGTACAGCAGACGACCAGTTCAGACAATTCACCAAGGCTCCTTCGATAGCACCTTCCAAACCCATGACCACTACCATCTAGAAGGACAAGGGCAGCAGATAGATGGGAACACCATCACCTGGAAATTCCCCTCCAAGCCACTCACCATCCTGTCTTGGAACTTCATCGCCATTCCTTGACTGTCGCTGGGTCAAAATCCTGGAACTCCCTCCCTAACAGCACTGTGGGTGTACCTACACCACATGGACTGCAGCGGTTCAAGAAGGCAACTCACCACCACCTTCTCAAGGGCAACTAGGGATGGGCAATAAATGCTGGCCCAGCCAGCGATGCCCACATCCTGTGAATGAATTTAAAAAAATTTCTATCAGTGTTTACTGAAGAGAATGCTGACAGAATATCGGTCAAAGTTGCAGTTAGTACATCCTACAAATGTTAAATCACTCAGTAATAAACTGAGGGACTGCAACTTGATATCCAAATTTTAAACAATTATCAATTTCAGCTATTTTCTCTATCCCTCTTTACTCTATGAGTGCAAAGGAGGCAAAGTTGCTATCCTCCTCCCGTGTTTGTGTGTGCAAATAAACTAACCTTTTGGGTTCATCCTATCTCAAGTTTGCTGTGGGGTTGTTACTAAAAATTGGATCACACCAAAATTGAGGAGTTGAGAAATATGCTGCCGCTTATAAAGAGGGAAGCGTATCAAAAAACACTTTTCCGTTTACGGACGGATGGCAAGAGGAGAAATCAGGGCTGTTTAAATTAACCCCTCCCTCCTCCTGTCCGTAACAATAGCTTGAATTTTGTGATTAAGCAGAAGTGTGAAGGAGACACTGGAGGAAGAGGAAGAAAGAATCACTGAATGGTTACAGCACAGGAGGAGGCCAATCATGACTGTGCCAGCTCTCTGCAAGGGCAACTCTCCTTATACCACTCCCCCTCCTTTTTCCTGTAGTCCTGAATTTATTTTCTCTTCAGATAATTATCCAATCCTCTTTTGAAAGCCATGATTAAATCTGCCTCCACCACACTCTCAGGCAGCACATTCCAGATCCTAACCACTCAACTGCAGATCCTAACTGCATAAAAGCTTTTCCTCATGTCGCCTTTGGTTCTTTTCTCAATCACCTTATATCTGTGCCCTTTGGTTCTCGACCCTTCCACTAATGGGAACAGTCTCTCCCTATCTGCTCTGTCTAGACCTCTCATGATTTTGAACACCTCTATCAAATTTCCTCTCAACCTTCTCTTAGGAGAACAGTCCCAGCTTCTCAAATCTATCCACGTAACTGAAGTCTCTCATCCCTGGAACCATTCTTATAAATCTTTTCTGCCCGCTCTCTAACACCTTCACATCTTCATGAATGTGATGTCCAGAACTGGATACAATGGGCTAGATTCAATGGGGTGCCCAGCCCCACTCTGGACAGCTGCCTTGCAGCCAGTTAATGTTGTGAGAAGCACTAATCGGCCTGAGGTGAGCCTTCCCCATCTGGGGAGGAAGTCCCACCTCCGGGAGCTGCCAAGGCAGCTCTCTGATCCCAGCATTGCCACTGGGAGCGGTGACCCCTGCTGGGACTGCATCTAGTCCCGGACATTAAGGAGCCAAGAACTGGATGTGAGAGGCAGAGTAACTCCAGGTCCAGGCTGGCAGGCCCCGGCAAGGGGAGCGAGTGGGTGGAGGGTGAGGAGGGGTGGTCGGGATTGACAGGCCAGGGCAGGAGGGTAAAGTGGGAGGATGACCTTGGGTGGGGAGGGGGCCCTTAAAGTAGGTCACCAGCCCACACAGTTAAAGCTTCAATCCTTCACACATGGCGTGAGCCTCTACCATCATGGGTAAAATACACACGGTGGCAAAATAAGGCCCTTGTCCACTTAAAAGGCTCAATTGGCCCCAAGTTGGCAGGCCACACAGCAACTCTCCCGCCGCATGTATAATTGTGGAGGGGGCAGACCAGGTCGGTAGGCAGTAGTCAAGGTGCCCACTGGATTTTACGTGCCTCTGTGCCTTCAAACTTACTGATGATTAAGTCAAATTCAGCCCAAAATTCCAGTTGAGGCTGAACTAGTGTTTTATAAAGGTTCATCATAACCTCCTTGCTTTACTGGAGAGTCAGGGAGGTGCTGAGTTTCTTGGTGGATGAGGTTCTGCTCAATGGCTGCGACTGCAACAGAGTAAGACATGAGAGGGACTGTTCTCCCAGCCCAACAAAATGTGACAAGCAAATGGAGAAGAATGTTCCTTGTATATATGATTGCCATATTTCACCTTTAATAATGTCTTCATCCTTTGAATTATATTAGGCTTATGGTTTGACATGGCATCTACAGATTATTTTAAATTGTCTAGTCCTACAATTGCTTGCCTAGAACTTTACTTGAAGTTGTTGACACAGTAGTTACTAATTCATAAATTACAATAGAGAAAAATCTCCAGATACAACACAATTATGTTTAGAGAATCTCTGACCCTTTATGAATATTTGGAGTTTGAAATCTTTTTCCAAAGTAGGGTTTTGATGTTGTTTAATAGCAATGAATGATGTACCTCCATCTGGCTTGCCAATCCATTCAATGTCATGCAGGTCTGTAGGTGTTTCTGTAATTCATCTCTGAAATCGCTGGGTGCCCCATACAGCAGATACTCCCGTAATAAGCCACAAATCTTGGCCAGATTTGGTTGTATCAGTTCAGTATTGCATTGCTTCACCAATTTGTCACAGGTTGCTGTGCAATCTTTCCCATGTGTGCAGTCTGTGTTGTGTTCACAATGACGTCCTTTATAGAATCCTTTAAGAGTCATTTCTGTCACCACCTTCCTTAAGTTAACCATTTTAAAATCATATTTCTCATTGTAACCAATGTTACCTGGGTCTGTGTCGCAGATGTAAAAGCTGCCATAAGTGCCATGAAAAATCTCCTCCACGAATTCCAAGAGGCCAATGGTGATTTCTGCTCGCCGAGGCCATGCAGGAGAAAACCATTGGTTCAGGCTCTTGTGCACTATTGAAGGCAAAACTGCTTGAAGGAAACGTGGCACCTTGATGCTGTAAAGTGAGTGGTATGGAATCTTCTCAGTGATGTACAGGTCTCCACAGTAGCCCAGCAATTGCGCTGTGTGTTCCTTTTCATGCAGAGAAACAATCAGTAAGAACTCATTGAGCTGAAGCAAGGCCCAGATAGACTTTGCTTCGGCTAAGGAGACCTTGTTGTCCTGGTTGATATCTGCCATGCTGATTATTCTGTTGACAAGGTTCCCAAGGGATTGCTGATCTCCAAGACTAGACTGAAAAAAGTGAGAGCATTGTGAGTGACGGCAATGCTGGAATCCTGAATATACTCCCAGGGTCACAATGGCAGAGCTGTGAGGACAGAGTTGGGGGAATCTGCTAAACAAAGTAATGACGGAAATTTGGTGAGTGTGGGAATGTATTGGTAGAGAATAGGTGAGAAGTACAGATTGTGCATTGTTATCAAACTGAAATTTAACCTTGCTTTCTTATTTTTAAGACTTTACGTTAAAACTGCAAGCCAGTTAACAGTTAACCAGCTGTAAATGGGTGTCTGACGAGGTGTTAGTTATTGTGGCTAGCATTTGTGCCTTTCTAAAGGTTAGAAGGCTATCTGCTAATGCACAGAGCTGGGTGAATCTGCTAAGTGAGTAGTAATGGGAGTTCAGTGAGTTTGGGAATTTGGTGCAGAGGGGAAAGGAGGTGAAAATTTATTTAAATATCCACATCAGTAAATATATAAGAAATCAGAGTAATTAATCAGATATAAAAGGATAACATTAACATTAATGAAGTAAAGGATACTAAAATTAAAAGGATCAAATTACATTAAGCAAAATTCTGGTATAAATAAATAATAAATATGAGTAAGTGGATACTAGACTGATAACATGTATATAACAAAAGTAAAAATACTTTAAACAAATGATGGGACAGCTAAGACCTATTGCCTGCAATTTTTGTAGTGTGTGTGAACTCCAGGATGTTTCATTAGTTCTGAATAACACGAGTGCAGGAGAAGTCTCCAGTTGCTCAAGCTTAAGGATCTTGATGAGTGAATGAGTCAGTGCAGGCCTTAAGGGAGGCTGAGAATTTCCTGGAGACCACTTTCCAGGAAGTGGTCACCACGCATCTGCAGAGAATTTAGGTGGAGAGTAAGTGGTGGCCAATGGACAGGGAGGGCAGGAAAGCCCTGGGTGGTGATACCTCGGAGAAGCGCAGTTTAGGGCACGTGGGGCATGACTGCACAAGATGGTAAAGTGTAGAAATGTAGTGATCATAGGGGATTAGGTAGTGAGAACTATAGACAGGAGTATAGTGAATCTCACTTGGTGTTTGTGTTATCTGCCTGCTGCCAGGGTAAAGACATCACAGAGAGGGTGCAGATGATTTCGAAATAGGGACGGGGGAGGGGAGCAGCCAAAAATCATGGCCCACGTGGCAACCAATGACATAGGAAGGAAAAGGCTGAGGTCCTATAGTCAGCATTTCTGGATCTAGGGAGGAAGTTAGAAAGATAGTAATCTCCGGATTACTCCCAGTGCCATGCACTAGTGAATATTGAAATATTAGAACAAAACATCTTAACGAGTGGCTGGTGAAATAGTGCAGGAGGGAGAGCTACAGGTTACTGGGGCATTGGAACAGTTCTGGGTCAAGGTGAACAAATTGCACCTCAATAAATTTAATTCTTTTATGAAGTAGCAGAGAGGGTTCATGTGGTGCATATGAACTTTCAAAAATCATTTGACAAAGTACCACATATTAAATTTGTTAGCAAAATTAAAGCCCATGGGATGAAAGGGACAGTGGCCGCATGACTATGAAATTTGACTAAGGGACAGAAAGCAGAGAGTAGTGGTGAACTGTTGTTTTTTAGACTGGAGTGGGAATACAGTGGTGTTCCCCAAGGTCCGGCATTAGGACCATTGCTCTTTTTGATATATAGTAATGACCCCAACTTGGGTATACAGGGCAGAATTTCAAAGTGTGCAGATGGCACAAAACTTGGAAATTAGCGAACAAAAAGATGAAAAGTCACAGACTTCAGGAGGACATAGTGTATTATGGATTGGTTCACCTGTGAATGGTCTTTTTTATTTAATCATTTTCTAATTGTTCATCCTGTTTCCAGAGGATTGATGCAATGCATTGATTGGCTTGGGTAATTTTAAAATGCAAACAATATGTCTGATAGATATGTGAGGAAATTCTCTTGGACCAACCTTCAGGAATGTTAGCAACATCTCCTTGAACTCGTCCATTGAGGTCCCTCTAGTTGGTTTGTCAAAAAGCATCAGATCCTTCTGAGGTAACGTCTCAGGATTTAGATCTGCTCTGAAGGCTCCTTCTATACCACACTTGATAATGACTTCCTTATCCCTCCAGACTCCCCCATAAACCTGTGGGGGTGAAACATGACAATGTGACACAATGACCTGTATTGGCTTAACCCTCCTTCTTTTCTCTTGAGCTCCCACTTTTGCATTTGCTCATTACCATAGAGTCTTGAAGTGTATGTGAGTCTGGTACAATCTGTATTGAATCACAGAAACAGAAACTTAACAGTGCAGGAGGCCATTCAGCACATTGAGTCTGCACTGGCTCTCTGAAAGAGCATTCTACCTAGTCCCACTCCCCTGCCTTACCCCTCTAACCTTGCACATTCTCTCTTTTCAGGTAGCAATCCAATTCCCATTTGGATACCTCGATCAAACCTGCCTCCACCACCCTCTCAGGAAGTTCATTCCAGACTCCAAGCACCCTCTGGGTGAAAAAATCTTTCCTTGCATAACATTTACTCCTTTTGCCAATTATTTTGAATCTGTGCCCTCTAGTTCTTGATGCTCTCTTGAGTGCGTACAGTTTGTCACTATTTACCCTGTCCATATCCCTCAGGATCTTGAATACCTCTATCAAATCTCCTCTCAGCCTTCTTTTCTCCGAGAAAAACAGGCCCAGCCTCTCCAATCTATCCTCATAGGTACAGTTCTTTATCCTGGGAATCATTCTTGTCAACCTTCACATCGTTCCTCAAGTATGGCACCCAGAACTGGATGCAGTACTCCAGATGAGGCCTAACTGGTGTCTTATACAAGTTCAACATGACCTCCTTACTCTTGTACTCATTAATAAAGCCTAAAATACTATATGCTTTATCAACTGCTCTCTCAACATGTCCTGCCATCTTCAATGATTTATGTACATATACACAGAGGTCCCTCCATTCCTGCACCTCCTTTAGAGTTTCTCCCTTTAGTTCATACTGTCTCTCCATATTCTTCCTGCCAAAATGAATGACCTCACACTTCTCTGCATTGAACTTCATACTGCAGGGATTAGTGCTTGGGCCCCAGCTATACACAATATATATCAATGATTTAGATGAGGAAACCAAATGTAACATTTCCAAGTTTGCTGACAACATGAAACTTGGTGGGAATGCGAGCGGTGAGGAGGGTGTTAAAAGGGTTCAAGATGATTTAGACAGGTTGAGTGGGCAAATACATAGCAGATGAAGTATAATGTGGATAAGCGTGAAGCTATCCACTTCAGTAGGAAAAACAGAATGGCAGAGTATTATTTAAATCGTGACACATTGGGAAGTGTTGATATACAAAGGGACCTGGGTGTCCTTGTACACCAATCACTGAAAGCAAGCATGCAGGTGTAGCAAGCAGTTAAGGAGGTAAATGGTATGTTGGCCTTCATTGCAAGAGGACTTGAGGGGCAAGGATGTCTTACCAAGGCACTGTACAGCTGCAGTGAGACCACACCTGGAGTATTGTGTGCAGTTTTGGTCTCCTTACCTAAGAAAGGATATACTTGCCATAGAGGAAGGGCAGCAAAGGTTCACCAGACTGATTCCTGGGATGGCAGGATTGTCAAATGAGGAGAGATTGGGTCAACTAGGCCTGTATACACTGGAGTTTAGAAGAATGAGAGGAGATGTCATTGAAATGTATAAAATTCTGACAGGAGGTGAAACATAACGTGACACAATGACCTATATTGGCCAATTTGCTTAACCCTCTTTCTTTTCTCTTGAGCTCCCACTTTTGCATTTACCATAGGGTCCATGAAGTGATTGTGAGCCTGGTACGGAGTAAATAAGATTAGGGAGTTACAGGCACAGATTGCCATGTGGAAATATGATGTTGTGGCAATAAAAGAGACCTGGCTCAAAGAAGGGCAGAACTGGGTGTTAAATATTCCCGGGTACAAGGTGTTCAGAAGAGGCAGGAGAGGAGGAAGGGTGGCAGCATTGGTTAAGGAGAGCATTGCAGTGCTGGAGAAAGAGGATGTCCCAGAGGGTTCAAGGACAAAATCAATTTGGCTGGAGCTAAGGAACTAAAAGGCTGCAATTACATTGCTTGGTGTAGTCTACAGACCGCCAAATAGTGAGAAGGCCATAGAAGTACAAATCTGCAGGGAAATTAGAGAGAGATGCAAGCATTATAGAGTAGTTATGATGGGGGACTTCAATTACCCAAATGTAGACTGGGACAGTGGTAATGTAAAGGGCGGAGAGGGGCAAAAGTTCCTAGATTGTGTTCAGGAGAATTTTCTACAGCAGGATGTGTCCAATCCAACAAGAAAAGACACACTGTTGGACCTGGTTCTTGGAAATGAGGTAGGCCAAGCATCAGTGGGGAAGCATTTAGGAGACAGTGATCATTGTATTGTACGTTTTAGGATGATAATAAAAAAGGACAATAGGCAATCCAGAGTAAGAATAATTAACTGGACGAGAGCCGACTTCGGTGGGGCAAGAACAGAGCTGGGCCAGATAGACTGGAATGACAGATTGGCAGGAAAAACTTAGCTGAACAATGGGCTACCTTCAAAAAAGAATTGGTTCGGGCACAGTCAAGGTATATTACTTCGAAGGGGAAAGGTAGGGCAAACAAATTCAGAGCTCCCTGGATGAAAAAGGAGATTGAAATTAAGACAAATAAGAAAAAGTGTGCTTATGACAGGTGTCAGGTAGAAAATACAGTTGAGAACCAAGAGGAATACAGAAGGTTCAGAGGGGAGGTGTAAAAGCATATTAGAGAAGCGAAGAGGGATTATGAGAAAAGACTGGCAGCCAACAAAAAGTGGAATCCCAAAGTCTTCTATAACTATATAAATAGTAAAAAGATGGTAAAATGAGTAGGGCCGATTAGAGACGTAAAAGGGAATTTACATGTGGACGAAGGGGCCATGGCTGAGGTATTAAATGAATATTTTGCATCCCTCCTTACCAAGGAGGTAGATGCTACCCAGGCCATGGTGACAGACGAGTAAAGTCTGTCACTAGAAGGGTTCAAAATTGATAAGGAGGAAGTGTTGAATAGACTGTCAATACTTAAAAGTTGACAAGGCACGAGGACCGGATGAGATGCATCCAAGGATATTGAAGGAAGTGAGAGTCGAAATTGCAGGGGCACTGACTATAATCTTTCAGTCTTCCCTAGACTAAGGGGTGGTGCCAGAGGACTGGAGAATTGCAAACATTATGCCCTTGTTCAAAGAAGGTTGTAAGGATAAGCCCAGCAATTACAGGCCAGTCAGTTTAACTTCCGTGGTGAGCAAGATTCTAGAAACAATTATTTGGGATAGAATTAGTCGTTACATGGAAAAATATGGGTTGATAAGGAAGAGCCAGCATGGATATCTAAAGGGGAAATCATGTTTAACTAACTTTCTGGAGTTTTTTGAAGAGGTAACAGAAAAGATCGATGAGGGTAATGCTGTTGATCTGGTGCACATGGACTTTGAAAAGGCATTTGACACAATACCACACAATCGACTAGTGAGAAAAGTTATTGTTCATGGAATAAAAGGGACAGTAGCAATGTGGGTACAAAATTGGCTGAAAAATAGGAAGCAGAGAGTAATGGTCAAGGGATAATTTTCAGGCTGGAGGTAGGTTTGTAGTGGAGTTCCCCAGGGGTCGATATTGGGACCCTTGCTGTTCCTGAGATATATTAATGATATAGATCTTGGTGTGCAGGGGACAATTTCAAAGTTTGCGGATGATACGAAGCTTGGAAGTATTGTGAACTGCGAGGACAGTGTAGAACATCAGAAGGACATAGACAAGTTGGTGAAGTGGGCAGATAGGTGGCAGATGAAGTTCAATGCAGAAAGTGTGAGATGATGCATTTTGGCAGGAAGAACACGGACAGACAATATAAAATAAGGGGTGAAATTCTAAAGTGGGTGCAGGAGCAGAAAGACTTGAGTGTATATGTGCATAGATCATTGAAGGTGGCAGGACAGGTGGAGAGAGCAATTAACAAAGCATATAGTATCCTGGGCTTTATTAATGTGGGCATTGAGTACAAGAACAAGGAGGTTATGCTGAATTTATATAAGACACTCGTTAGATCTCAGCTGGTGTATTGTGTACAGTTCTGGGCACCATATTATAGGAAGGATGTGAACACATTGGAGAGAGTGCAGAAGAGGTTTACAAGAATGGTTCCAGAAATGAAAAACTTCAGCTATGAGGATAGATTGCAGAGGTTGGGGCTGTTCTCCTTGGAGAGAAGAAGGATGAAAGGAGATTTGATCCTGATGTTCAAAATCATGAGGGAGCTGGACAGAGTAGATAAGGAGAAGCTGTTCCCACTCAAAAGGATCAAGAACGAGTGGGCACAGATTTAAAGTGATTTGCAAAAGAAGCAAATGTGACATGAGAAAAAACTTTTTCATACAATGAGTGGTTCAGGTCTGGAATGCACTGCCTGGAAGTGTGTTGGAGGCATTCAGGAGGGCATTAGATGATTATTTGAATAGAAACAATGTGCAAGGACACAGGGAAAAGGCAGGGCAATGACATTAGGCCATAATACTCATTTGGAGAGCCTGTGCAGACATGATGGGCCGAATGGCCTCCTTCTGTGCCGTTAAGATTCTGGGTGAACAGACTGGATGTGTTCTCTGGCTGGGGGGTGTCTAGAACAAGGGTTCACAGTCTCAGGATACGGGGCAGGCCATTTAAGACTGAGATGAGGAGAAACTTCTTCACTCAGAGGGTGGTGAACCTGTGGAATTCTCTACCACAGACAGCTGTGGAGGCCAAGTCACTGAACATATTTAAGAAGGAAATACAGAGATTTCTGAACTCTAAAGGCGCCAAGGGATATGGAAAGAGTACGGGAGTACGGCATTGAGATAGAGAATCAGCCATGATCATATTGAATGGCGGAGCAGGCTCGGAATGACCTACCTCTGCTCCTATTTTGTATATTTCTATACCACTTGTCTGTCCAATCCACCACATGTCTACGTCCTTTTGAAGTTCAAGACTATCCACATCACAGTTGACAATGTTTCCGGTCTTCATGTTATCTGCAAATTTTGAAATCGTGCTCTGAACACCACAGTCTAGGTCATTAATGTATATCAGGAAGAGTACGGGTCCCAACAATGACTCGTGGGGGACTCCACTACAAACCTTACTCCAATCTAAAAAACATCCATTAATCACTATTCTTTGTTTCATATCACTCAGCTTCTTATCCAAGTTCCCACTCTCCCTTTTATTCCATGAGCTACAATTCTGCTCACAAGCCTGTTGTGTGGCACGGTATCAAATGCTTTTTTAAAATCCATATATACATCAACAGCGTTACCCTTATCAACCCTCTGTTACAATCGGATTAGTTTTGATTTCTCAATGCCGGCTAATGTGATCAGAGGAATTACTGGACGCTGAAAAGACCAAAGTTCATCCCGTTCACCTATCATCCTGGTATTCACATGATACAATGATAATGAGTTATTGACCAACCACAGCAATCAATCTCTATCTATGAGTCTACAACTAAGCCAGACAGGAAGTGAGGAAAACCCTCCGAGAGGGAGACCTTTGGTAGCCATAGGTCCAAAGTCACCTGTCCTCACAAGCATGTCTCAAATTACTCACATGCTGTATCCCAAAATGTTATTTTCTGAAATATGTATGCAAGTAATCTATAATGAGTCAAATTAATGAAACAATAAATAATTTTTGAACATTAATGATAGCAACATGGCAGGTATGATCTAATATGATCCTGTATTTCTCAAGACATCAGGACGTATTAGGAGAGGGAATTGGACAAGCGCAGCTAGAGATGCATCATGAATGACCATGAATAACCATAGCTCTGTGAGCATCTTAATGAAAGTAACATTTGAGTCACACAAGGGCCAGGTAGAGGGAGGCAGTGGCATAGTGGTAATGTCACTGAACTATTGCTCTGGGGTCCCAGGTTCAAATCCCACCACAGCAACTGGTGGTATTTAAATTCAATTAATAAAATCTGGAAATAAAAGCTAATCTCAGTCATGGTGACCATGAAACCATCATTGGCTGGGATTTTCCAGCCATCTTGGCGTTGGGTGTCATGGCGGGCAGAGGGGGGACAATACGGCAAGAAGGCCAGAAATTGGTTTCATGTTGGTGTGAAAGCACAGCAGGATTATCTGATGGTGTCTGCCATGGTGGAATGCGAATCCCACTGGAGACCGGCATGAACTTGATCTACATCATAGAGTCATCGAGGTCTACAGAAAAAGGCCTTTCAGCCCATTGAGTCTGCACTGGTCACACTATTCTAGTAGACAGACTATTTTAATCCCATTTTCCAGCACTAGATGGAAAATAGCCTTGTATGCCATGGCATCGCAAGTGCACATCCAAATATTTCTTAAATGTTATGAGGGTATCTGTCTCTACCACCCTTTCAGGCAGTGAGTTCCAGATTCCCACCACCCTCTGGGTGAAAAAATTTGTCCTCACATCCCCTCTAAACCTTCTGCCCCTTACCTTAAATCTATGCCCCCTGGTTATTGATCCCGCCACCAAGGGGAAAAGTTCCTCCCTGTCTACCCTATCTATGTGAGATGCTAAGTAAGGCCCGACCGGAATTGTCTCCCACGGCAGATTTACCGTTACGCCGGTGGGAAAACACGTTGGCCCAGAACATGTTTGGATAAGTGAGACGTGCGTAAGTTGGAACTTATCGTTAGGGCCTTGCTCACATCGTGGACGTCCAAAGAGCAGAAGATGCTGGAGCCCGACAGCTACTGGACCCTGGAGGAACACGTGCATTGCAAGCTGGGTAGATCCTTATGGCCACGGCTCCACCGCGAAGCAGCTCACGGAAGGTGGGAGGTCTCCTTTGATGCCTCGGGTCTGCTTCAGAACATCACGGTCTTGGCCATGGGCTGCTACGGATGATCGGCAAGGGGGTGGAGAGAGGAATGTCTTGGTGTGACTGGGAGAGGAAGGTGTACCGGGAGGTGGTGAGGTTTGGTGGGGAGTGGGGGGGGAATGAAGGTGTTTGTGGGGGGGGGGGGGGGGGGAAAGGGGTTGGAAAGGAAGAACAGGGAGTATGGGGGGGAGTAGGTTGGGAGGGGGGAGGAGGAAGTGCCAGAGGAGGAGGTTGGGAAGGGAGGAGGAGGAGGGTGTGACAGGGGAGAATGCGGCAAGTGCGAAGGTAGATGTAAAGGGGAAGGAAGGTATAATGGAGGGAAGAGGGTGTCTGGGGGGGGAGGAGGGAGTAAGGGGGGAGGAAGAATAAGGGGGAGGATGAAGTAAGGGGTGTGGGATGTCCAGGTGAATGTGCACGGGAGGGGTCTGTGGAGTCAATGACTGCCTCCAGGGGAGTGAACTGAGGGTGGGTGTGGTAGGAGGGAATGATGAGTATGAGACGGGACAGAGGGAGCCGGAAGAGTGCGAGTGTGAGACTGGTAGAAGGGATGGGGAGGGTTGTTGGTGGGGACTCTGAGGCAGATACGGAATCTGGGGGTGGGAATGACGAGGTCGGGGAGGTCAATGTGGATGGGGGTGCGATTCTCAGGAAGGTAGGATATCGAGATGCCCCGTTTCCCTCTTGCATTGCTACTGCAGGAACTCACCCATGGCTCCCGCAATGGAGTACAGGTCTGTGTGCATCTCCGCATTCTGCGTGACCAGGGTCTCCATGGCATCCGCCATCCTTCCCATGGAGACCTCCATGCACGTACATGTGGGCACCACTTCATCAGAAAGCAGGCAGACGCACTCCTTGACGCGCGTGCCACTCTGAGGCCTTCCAACAGTTCTGCGTGATGTTCCCCTGCTTTCTGTTGACTCTCCACGATGAGTTGATCAGACCTCACAGATGCCTCTTCCCCAGCAATCCTCCCAAATGCTGGGGAGCTTGGCAGAACCTGCCTCCTCCTGCTGCAAACACGTGTCTGTGTGGTGACCACCAGATTGTGAACCCGAGTCCCACTAGGTCCCACCGAGGTGTGTGTCTCTGCACTGGTGCAGGGTGTGGGTAAGCGCTGCGACGGGTCTTCCAGGCTGCGTATTTCCAGCTCTTCTCCTTGGTTGGAGGTGAGGACCTGGATGGAGCTTAGAGACTGGCTGAGCTGAGGGCGTTGGTCGATTGGCAGAGCTCCCTGTGAACCAAGGTAGAGATAATTAGTGCAAGGCAGCAGAGTCAAAAGCAGGAGAGAGAGCGCTCACAGTTTTGTTGAGAGAGGGATGATGTGGTGCAGGATCCTCACTTGGGTGTTCACCGCTGACCTCACCGTTGCCACAGGCACGGTCCACGTCCTCACCAGTCAGTGCAATGCCACCCTCCTCAAAGTGAGTGAGGGGCCTAATGTTGGCCACGCCACCCCCGGTCTAGGACATCTCCCTGCTGATGTGAACAGGATGTGAACACACTGGAGAGAGTACAGAAGAGGTTCACAAAAATGGTTACAGGAATGAGAAACTTAAGCTATGAGGAAAGATTGGAGAAGTTGGGACTGTTTTCCTTGGAGAGGAGAAGGCTGAGAGGAGACTTGAAAGAAGTTTTCAAAATCATGAGGGGGCTGGACAGAGTAGATAGGGAGAAGCCATTTCCACTCATAAAAGGATCAAGGACGAGAGGACACAGATTTAAAGTGATTTGCAAAAGAAGCAAATGTGACATGAGAAAAAACTTTTTCACACGAGTGGTTCGGGCTTGGAATGTCCTGCCTGGAAGTGTGGTGGAGGCAGGTTCAATCAAGGCATTCAAGAGGGTATTGGATGATTATTTGAATAGAAACAATGTGCAGGGGTACAGGGAAAAGGCAGGACAATAGCACTAGGTCATAATGCTCATTGGAGAGCCGGTGCAGACATGATGGGCTGAATGGCCTCCTTCTGTGCCGTTAAAATTCTGTGATTCTGCATCTCCTGCATGAAAACAGATGGAGAGACTGTCAGCAGGACACATGGCACTGTGTGGAATGTTTGTGTGGTGAGCGGAGCCATGGATGGGATCAGGACATGAGCTCGAGAGGATATATGCCTGATGGAGATGTGAGGGTGAGTGAGAGAGCTAGTGGTGTTGTCCCTTGAAGCGCGAGATCCCTGTGGATGTTCCATGGGTTTGTGAACGTGTGTGTTGAGAATGATGAGGTGGCTGACTGACTCTGGCGGAACAGGTGTGAGCATTCATCCTCTTCCTGCACTGGATGGCTGACGTCCTCTCTGCTGCAATGGCACTAACCACCGCTGCCACCACCTCCCAGGCCGGATTGGTGACTCTGGACTTCCTGCGTCCAGAGAGGGGGTAGAGGACGTCACGGCGGCCTTCCACTGTGTCCAGCAGGCTCCCCAGAGAGACATCGCTAAATGTGGGGGCTGCCGTCTTCCTTGCTTTTGGGGCCACCTGTTGCCTGGAGCAGTCCTGGTCTGAAGACACGAAGTAGGCTGCGCTCTGGTGGGCTTTAAATATGGCACCCAGAGCGAGGAAGCACTGAGGTGACGGCATGTCGGGCAAATCCGAGCCTGCACACCAGCGATCCGGAGTGTTTCCGGTGAATGCATTATTAATGAGGTGGGATGTGTCAGGAATGGGACGATATGGCGTGAAAACCCACCATTGTGGCCAGGGGGTAAGACAACTTTTTTTATGCCCGTTACTGCATTTAGCGCAAATTTGGGATGATCCCACCCATGAATTGTCATAAAACCCCATCTGGTTCACTAATGTCCTTTAGTGAGGGAAATCTGCCGCCTTACTTCCAGACCCACAGAAATGCAGTTGACTCTTAAATGCACTCTGAAATTGCCTAGCAAGCCACTCAGTTGTATCAAACCACTACGAAGTCTATAAGGAATTAAACCAGATGGATCACCCGGCCTCGACCTAGGCACCGGAAATGACAATAGCAATCGCAGCCCTGTTGACCCTGCAATGTCCCCCTTATGAACATCTGGGGGCTAGTGCCAAAATTGGGAGAGCTGTCTCACAGGCTAGTCAAGTAACAGCCTGACGTAGTCATCCTCACGGAATCATACCTTACAGATAAAGTCCCAGACTCCACCATCACCATCCCTGGGTATGTCCTGTCCCACTAGCAGGACAGACCCAGCAGAGGTGGTGGCACAGTGGTATACAGTCGGGAGGGAGCTGCCCTGGGAGTCCTCAACATTGACTCTGGACCCCATGAAGTCTCATGGCTTCAGGTCAAACATGGGCTGATTATCACATACTATCCCCGATGAATCCGTAATCCTCCATGTTGAACACCACTTGGAAGAAGTACTGAAGATGGCTAGGGCACAGAATGTACTTTGGGTGGAGGATTTCAATGCCCATCACCAAGAGGTGGCACCACGATTAACTAAGCTGGCCGAGTCCTGAAGCACTGACATGCTAGACTGGGTGTGAGGCAGGCGGTGAGGGAACTAACAACAGGGGAAAACCTACTTGACCTCGTCCTCGCCAATCTACTTGTCACAGATGCATTTGTTTATGACAGTATTGGCAGGGGTGACCACCGCACAGTCCTTGTGGAGACTAAGTCCGGTCCTCCATAGTGTTGTATGGCACTACCACTGTGCTAAACAAGATAAATTTTGAACAGATCTAGCAACTCAAAACTGGGCATCCATGAGACATTGTAGGCCATCAGCAGCAGCAGAATTGTACTTGACCACAATCTGTAACCTCATGGCCCGACATATCCCCCACTCTACCATTACCATCAGGCCAGGGGATCAACCCTGGTTCAATGAAGAGTGCAGGAGGACATGCCAGGAGCAGCACCAGGCATACCTAAAAATCAGGTGTCAACCTGGTGAAGCTACTGCACAGGACTATTTGCGTGCCAAACAGTGAAAGCAGCAAGTGATAGACAGAGGTAAGCGATCCCACAACCAATGGATCAGACCTAAGCTCTGCAGTCCTGCCACATCCTGTTGTGAATGGTGGTGGATAATTAAACAACTTGCTTGAGGCAGCTCCACAAATATCCCCATCCTCATTGATGGGGGAGCTCAGCACAGCAGTGCAAAAGACAAGGCTGAAGCATTTGCAACAATCTTCAGCCAGAACTGCTGAGTGGATGATCCATTTTGGCCTCCTCTTGTGGTCCCCAAATCACAGATGCCAGTCTTCAGCCAATTCAATTCACTTCTCATGATATCAAGAAACGGCTGAAGGCACTGGATAGTGTAAAAGGTTATGAGCCCTGACAATATTCGGGCAATAGTACTGAAGACTTATGCTCCAGAACTAGCTGCGCCCTTAGCCAAGCTGTTCCAGTACAGCTACAACACTGGCATCTACCTGGCAATGTGGAAAATTGCCCAGGTATGTCCTGTACACAAAAGGCAGGACAATTCCAACCCAGCCAATTACCGCGCCATCAGTCTACTCTCCATTATCAGTAAAATAATGGAAGGGGTCATCAACAGTGCTCTCAATCGGCACTTGCTTAGCAATAACCTGCTCACTGAAGCCCAGTTTGGGTTCCGCCAGGGCCGCTCAGCTCCTGACCTCATGACAACCTTGATTCAAACATGGACAAAAGAGCTGAACTCCCAAGGTGCGGTGAGAGCGACTGCCCTTGACATCAAGGAAGCATTTGTCTGAGTGTGGCATCAAGGAGCCCTAGCAAAACTGGATCCAATGGGAAAGAGGGGAAAAAATGCTCTGCTGTTTGGAGTCATACCTAGCACAAAGGAAGATGGTTGTGGTTGTTGGAGGTTAATCATCCCAGTCCCAGGACATCATTGCAGGAGTTCCTCAGGTTAGTGTCCTGGGACCAGACATCTTCAGCTGCTTCATGAATGACCTTCCCTCCATTATAAGGTCAGAAGTGGGGATGTTTGCTGATGATTGCACAATGTTCATCACCATTCGCGACTCCTCTGATACTGAAGCAGTCCATGTCCAAATGCAGCAAGACCTGGACAATATCCAGGCTTGGCCTGACAAGTGACAAGTTACATTTAAACGCACAAATGTCAGGCAATGACCATCTCCAATAAGAGACAATCTAACCATCGCCCCTTGATGTTCAAAGGCATTACCATCACTGAATCCCGCACTATCAACATCCTAGGGTTACCATTGACCAGAAACTGAACTGGACCAGCCATAAAAATACTGGCTTGGAAACTGGGGGCAGGATTTTTGGATTGGTGGGCGGGCCCGGGAGTGGTCGGGAAATGGTCTGCCGACTGCAATCGGCCCCTGACAGCGATTTGATGCTGGATGGCTAATTAATGGCCAGACAGCGTGAAACGCTCAGCGCTGCTGGGTTGGGCGTGGGCGGAGTACAAGCGCAAAAGTCTGAGCATGTGCGGGGGAGCGCACACTGAAAGCTCCCCCTCAGGGAGCTGAACAATTTTAAAATCAAAAATAAAGATTTTTAAAATCGGAAAAAAATCTCCCGACATGGGACTAACTCACAATAAAATGAACAGAATAAAAATTCTGCCCAATGTCTGCGCACTATTTTACACCCGATTGGGGCGGGCGCGCGCCCGTTCGCCTGCAGGACGTAAAATCCTGCCTGGGAATGCTGCAGTGAGTAACTCGCCTTTGGACTTCCCAAAGCCTGTCCACCATCTACAAGACACAAGTCAGGAGTGTGATGGAATATAAGGAAAAACGTTTTTACCCAGAGGTTGGTGACGGTCTGGAATGCGCTGCTTGGGAGGGTGGTGGAGGCGGGTTGCCTCACATCCTTTGAAAGATACCTGGATGAGCACTTGGCACGTCATAACATGCAAGGCTATGGGCCAAGTGCTGGTAAATGGGATTAGGTAGGTAGGTCAGGTGTTTCTCATGTGTTGGTGCAGACTCGATGGGCCGAAGGGCCTCTTCTGCACTGTGATTCTGTGATTCCAGTTATCTGGATGAGTGCAGCTCCCACAGCATTCAAGAAGCTTGACACTGTCCAGGACAAAGCAGCACGCTTGATTGGCACCACATCCACAAACATTCACTCCCTCCATCACCGACACACAGCAGTAGCAGTGTATACCATCTACAAGATGCACTGGAGGAATTCACCAAGGCTCCTTAGATAGCACCTTCCAAACCCACTACCATCTAGAAGGACAAGGGCAGCAGATAGATGGGAACAGCAGCACCTGGAAGTTCCCCTCCAAGCCACGCACCATCCTGACTTGGAAATATTGCTGTGAGCCCAAGAAAAGAGGAAGAGACAAACCTACTTTTTAAAAAGCGAAGGATGGGCCTCAGCGGTTTCTGCGCAAGTGCCAGCCCTCAAATGGCTGCACATGCACAGTTCATTCTATTTTTACGATCTTTGGGTTCAGCGCATGCAGCGGCTGGAGAATGGCTGCACATGTGCAGTTGGTTGGGATGCTCTTTGTAAAGCTGGTAAACAGACCTGCGCACTTGCACAGTTTGTTGTTTATCATTTTTTTTTTATTTAAAGGGAGCCCTGCACTTGCGCAGAAGAAGAAACAAAAGCATAAGTGAGAGTAAGAAAGAAGATCAGGTGACCCAGAAGAGAAGCACCATTCTCCAGAGAGGCACAGAGGAGACAGGACAGGAAGTGCAGAGAGCAGATTTCCCAGAAGAACAGAAAAGTCCCAAAACCAGGCAGTCTGAACAGGAAAAGGTCCCTAGACGATAATTAAATCAAGGAACAGGGACAGGGAATCTGGAACACATCCTGTTCAGTGATGTTAAAGTAAGGAGCAGAGGAAAAGGCTCCGAATTAAAGTGAGAAGCTGTGGGGAACAGAATCAAAGCAAAGTGAGCTTGCGAGAAGCCAGAAGATCTGAAAAGACAGCCAAAGGTTGCTGACTCCTTACTGTGGGCATGTGAAGCAGTGGTATTCTGTTGACACGGCTGAGTGTCTGAGAGAGAGTGCGTGGAAGGCAAAGCTTGAATGCAGGTGGCGATCCAGGGGAGAGGAACATCAGAAGGAGAGATCGAAAGCCTGGAGGTGGACCCTTGCTGAAGGTGTCCAAGAGAAACTCATTTGGGAGAAGATTCCAAAGCAGGTTCTTTGAGAGTGGAGATTGGAAACCCCCGTGTGAAAGATGGAGTTCAGTGAGACTGATTGGCTCACAGTGTGACAAGCGTCTGGTGGTTGATATGAGATCCACAGCATCTATTAGGGGTGGTATCTGACACTTAGTTCCAGAGTGTGGTATGTCTGACCACAGGTTGCCTATTGGTTTACATGAACTATGCACTTACTGTGAACATTAGGGTATAAGACAGCATTTGTAACTTGTGTTATCCTTACGGATCTGTATATATCTGTAAAGGTATAGTTGTGGGCGAAGGAGTATTGTAATATAGTTCATCTTTTCTTGTTTAATAAATGTTTTATTCTTTTGTTAAAAGTTCATCAGCCGACTCCTGTGACTCCGTTCAGTAGCCGCGCTCCACGTTTCTAAACAAAAATAAAAGTTAGGATCTATCAAGCCGGCTTCCACCCTGGGATCGGACTTGTCCAGTAGTAACATCAGCTGGGATCATAACACTATATTGCTGTTCCCTCACTGTTGCTGGGTCAAAATCCTGGAACTCCCTCCCTAACAGCACTGTGGGTGTACCTACACCACATGGACTGCAGCGGTTCAAGAAGGCAGCTCACCACCACCTTCTCAAGGGCAATTAGGGATGGGCAATAAATGCTGGCCCAGCCAGTGATGTCCACATATTTAAAAGGATTAAAAAAAAAAGGCAATGACCGTCTCCAACAACAGAGAATCCAATCTCCCCTTCACATTCAATGGCATTACCATCACTGAATCCCCCGCTATCAACATTAGCATTGACCAGAAACTGAACTGGGTCAGCCATATAAATACTGTGGCTACAAGAGCAGGTCAGAGGTTGGGAATCCTGTGGAGAGTAACTCACCTCCTGACTCCCCAAAGCCTGTCCACCATCTACAGGGCACAAGTCAGGAGTGTAATGGAATACTCCCCACTTGTCTGGATGAGTGCAGCTCCAACAACACTCATGAAGCTCGACACCATCCAGGACAAAGCAGCCCGCTTGATCGGCCCCTTATCCACCATCTTAAACATTCACTCCCTCCACCACTGATGCACAGTAGCAGCAGTGTGTACCATCTATAAGATGTACTGCAGCACCTCACCAAGGCTCCTTCGTCCACACTTTCGAAACCTGTGATTGGGAACACCACCACCTGGAAGTTCCCCTCCAAGCCACAAACCATTCTGACTTGGAAATATATCGCTGTTCCTTCACTGTCGCTGGGTCAAAATCCTGGAACTCCCTCCCTAACAGCACTGTGGGTGTACCTACACCACATGGACTGCAGTGGTTCAAGAAGGCAGCTCACCACCACCTTCTCAAGGGCAATTAGGGATGGGCAATAAATGCTTGCCCTGCCCTTGACACACAAATTCCATGAACAAATAAAAAAAACTTCTTCCAAAATAGCTATCGGCCTAATATTGCACCAATATTCTCTTGAAATTTATAATTTCCTAGGCTTTCCCAATCTCTCTGGTTCATGTGCGCACCATACTCTTAGATGACATGGAAGTCATTTGACTGTCTGTTCACCTTTTCACATCTACACTTGATGCTATGGCCCAGAAATTCAGGTACCCATTTTCACTCCATGACGTTTTGTCAGGAGGTCAGCCTTACAGCTCTAATCTGAATCATACAAAGCACAAGTTCCGAGCTGGGATGAAGAATTGCTTAAATTCATCTTTTATGCTCCACAAGTTTAAGCTGGATTGGGAGTTAGTTTGTCAAATGTTGCTTCTAACCTGTGTGCTGCCCAAATTATTTTGTCTGGACTTAAACATCTGCCTCATTGTTCCTGGACCCCAACAACTGTAAACTACAATGCAGGAACTAGCATTCATCTTGGTTTCACCAACAAATTGAGTACCTGATGGACTGGGTTTGATGACAGACATTGTTGGAACAGCAGTGTGTTTTCCTCACACAGGTCCTTGCAGGCAGAGCCAGAAATAATTCCTTTCTTATAGCGATCACACTGAAAAAAAATTAAACTCTGTAGGTTATAATATGTTAAATAATTGTTGCCTAGGTCAACAAAAGGTATATTCAAGATTCTTGACATATTATACATAGGGGATGAGTCTTTCCTTCCACAATTTAAACTTAACAATACAAGAGCTTGGGGATTAAAACCCTTTCTGTTTCCTCTTGAAAGTTGATATAATTCCTCCTGCCATGTTCTCCTGTAGTTTATCTGAGAAAATTCACCAGTAGAATCAGTCCTATTTCTGAAATTAGAGGGCTGAGATGGAAATTCAGGTCTGCAGTGTGTTAGGTGAAATAAAAGGATTCAGGGATGCCTTTTCTCATGACTCACTTTTATATGTGATGTAAAATTAGTTATTCTGCAGTCCTGAAGCAGATTGTGACACAGATACATCATATTCTACAAAAAAGGATCAATACTGGAAATCAAGCAAAATGAGGAATTCTGTCAATATTTTTTAAAACACTTTTGCTTATTATGCTTAATGAATTTTTAAAAATTAAATGATCAGTTTAATGATACAACAATGGCCACTGAGCTAATTCCTGGGTCTCATTGGTGTCAGAAGTTGTCCTAATTGGAAAAGGCTAAATGTCAAACCTCTTAGGCCAGAGTTTTTCGCTGAGCAGGCGGGCGCGCACCGGACCTGCTCGAGCGTAAAATGACAGGCAAGCGTCTCGACGTCATCGGGCACCCGCGCGATATTTCGATTGGCGGGCATATGCGAGAGTTGGCAGCACGCCCACCGACAATTAAAAGGCCCATTAAGGCCATTAACAATCCAGTTGATTTAAATTTTTCGCTGCCCATCCAACCTAATGGTTGACGGGTAGGCAATAAGGCCAGGGGGCCTTTGCGTTTTTTTGCGAAACCTCATCCAAAGGGATGGGGTTTCGAGCCGTCATTAAGAAATTAAAAAAAAAATTCATCCTATTTTCGAACATGTCCCTGCTCATGTGGCGGAGTCACAGGAGGGGACATGTTTGTTAACATTTTAAAAGCCTTTATTTTTTATTTTCAAATCTGTTCATCTCCCCGAGGCGCAGCTTTTCCAGCGTGCACCCGCATGCATGCGTGAAGTTCGCACTCGCCCTCCTTTCCCCCGCCCTCCCCCACCCCCAACACAGACAGTAGCAGCACGGGTTTCACGCTGGGGGGGCCTGAATCGGCTTCCTGACCGCCCCCGTCAGGCCCGCCCGACGAGGGAAAAATTCAGCCCTTAGTACTTACAATTATCATCTGACAGATGTGACCTCGGCACAATTCTGAGTAGGACGAGTAGTGCATGTAAAGCACCCAGCTGCCCACCAGGATTCCTAACCACATCAAGAACAGGTACTTCACTTTAACACCAGGGAGACGCTTCTACCAAAAACACACAAACCGTTTTAGTTGCAAATATGATGTATAAAAGCTCATAACACACCAAAGTTTACAAAATTATGAGTGGCATGGACAGAGCAGATAGTCAGAAGCTTTTTCCCAGGGTGGAAGAGTCAATTACTAGGGGACATAGATTTAAGGTGAGAGGAGAAAACTTTAGGGGAGATCTGCGGGGCAAGTTTTTTACGCAGAGGGTAGTGAGTGTCTGGAATTCGCTGCCAGAGGAGGTGGTGGAAGCAGGTACGATAGTGGTGTTTAAGAGGCAGCTTGACAAATACATGAATAGGATGGGAATAGAGGGGTACGGACCCCGGAAGTGCAAAACGTTTTAGTTTGACAGGCAATGTGATCGGCGCAGGCTTGGAGGGCCAAAGGGCCTGTTCCTGTGCTGTACTTTTCTTTGTTCTTTAACACAGATGGTGTTTCCACTACTGAAGCCTGGATTTATCCTAGAGAAATTAACTGAATATGTCGAGTCACCAACTAGGAGACACTGGACAATGTCAATGATGCCAACTTCAAGATGGCAATGGTTAAACAAGGGAGAGAGGATGGTGGAGGGTTCAGAGGAGAACTGGGGGAGAAGTCTTATCCCAATGCATGAGATTTACATCTATCTAGTGGGGTTGGGGGAGGGGGTAGCTTTTGACTGAAACCTTGATCAGAATTCGAAGATCTTACAGGTCATTTAAAAAAGAACAGATCAGGAAAAGGCAAAACCCAGTCAGAGCCCAGAAGATCAAGCTGAAAGAGCTGTAAAATCCTAACAGTACTGTGGGTGTACCTACAGCATATGGACTGCAGCAATTCAAGAGGGAAGTTCACTATCATCTTCTCAAGGGCAATTAGGGATGGGCAATAAATGTTGACCAAGGCAGCGACACCCACATCCCATGGATGAATGAATTTTGAAAATCTTATAAGGCAGGAGTGAGTCTGTGGAGACAAGAGGAGGTAAAGTGAGAGCAGCCAGATGGGCTGGGATCACAGCCTGATGACCTTTTGCCCAATGTTGAACTGGGACCTGGGTCCATCCACTCCGTGTTAGCATGTGGCGATGTCATGTTATTGGGTGCAAAATCCAAAAGTTAATTTCCTCTTTGGTTACTGTCCCCATCACAGTGCCCTGTTGGTTACTGTCCCCATCACAGTGCCCTGTTGGTTACTGTACCTATCACAGTGCCCTGTTGGTTACTGTCCACATCACAGTGCCCTGTTGGTTACTGTCCACATCACAGTGCCCTGTTGGTTATTGTCCACATCACAGTGCCCTGTTGGTTATTGTCCTTACCACAGTGCCCTGTTGGTTACTGTCCCCATCACAGTGCCCTGTTGGTTATTATTCCCATCACAGTGCCCTGCTGGTTACTGTCCACATCACAGTGCCCTGTTGGTTATTGTCCTTACCACAGTGCCCTGTTGGTTACTGTCCACAACACAGTGCCCTGTTGGTTACTGTCCCCATCACAGTGCCCTATTGGTTACTGTCCTTACCACAGTACACTGTTGGTTACTGTCCCCACCACAGTGCCCTGTTGGTTACTGTCGTTAACAAAGTGCCATGTTGCTTACTGTCCCCATCACAGTGCCCTGTTGGTTACTGTCCCCATCACAGTGCCCTGTTGGTTACTGTCCCCATCACAGTGCCCAGTTGGTTAATGTCCCTATCACAGTGCCCTGTTGGTTACTGTCCCCAACACAGTGCCCTGTTGGTTACTGTTCCTATCACACTGCCCTGTTGGTTACTGTTCCTTTAACAGTGTCCTGTTGGTTACTGTAACTATCACAGTGCCCTGTTGGTTACTGTTCCTATCACAGTGCCCTGTTGGTTACTGTCCTCATCACAGTGCCCAGTAGGTTACTGTTCCTATCACAGTGCCCTGTTGGTTACTGTTCCTATCACACTGCCCTGTTGGTTACTGTTCCTTTAACAGTGCCCTATTGGTTACTGTTCCTATCACAGTGCCCTGTTGGTTACTGTTCCTATCACAGTGCCCGGTTGGTTACTGTCCCCATCACATTGCCCTGTTGGTTACTGTTCCTATCACAGTGCCCTGATGGTTACTGTTCCTATCACATTGCCCTGTTGGTTACTGTTCCTATCACAGTGCCCTGTTGGTTACTGTTCCTATCACAGTGCCCTGTTGGTTACTGTTTCTATCACAGTACCCTGTTGGTTACTGTTCCTATCACAGTGCCCAGTTGGTTACTGTTCCTTTTACAGTGCCCTGTTGGTTACTGTTCCTATCACAGTGCCCTGCTGGTTACTGTTCCTATCACATTGCCCTGTTGGTTACTGTCCCTATCACAGTGCGCTGTTGGTTACTGTTCCTATCACATTGCCCTGTTGGTTACTGTCCCTATCACAGTGCTCTGTTGGTTACTGTTCCTATCACAGTGCCCTGTTGGTTACTGTTCCTATCACAGTGCTCTGTTGGTTACTGTTCCTATCACAGCGCCCTGTTGGTTACTGTTCCTATCACACTGCCCTGTTGGTTACTGTTCGTATCACACTGCCCTGTTGGTTACTGTTCCTATCACAGTGCCCTGTTGGTTACTGTTCCTATCACAGTGCCCTGTTGGTTACTGTCCCTATCACAGTGCCCTGTTGGTTACTGTTCCTATCACAGTGCCCTGTTGGTTACTGTTCCAATCACATTGCCCTGTTGTTTACTGTTCCTATCACATTGCCCTGTTGGTTACTGTAACTATGACATTGCCCTGTTGGTTAGAGTAACTATCACAGTGCCCTGTTGGTTACTGTAACTATCACAGTGCCCTGTTGGTTACTGTTCCTATCACATTGCCCTGTTGGTTACTGTTCCTATCACATTGCCCTGCTGGTTACTGTAACTATCACACTGCCCTGTTGGTTACTGTAACTATCACACTGCCCTGTTGGTTACTGTCCCCATCACAGTGCCCTGTTGGTTACTGTTCCTATCACAGTGCCCTGTTGGTTACTGTCCCTATCACAGTGCCCTTTGGTTACTGTTCCTATCACACTGCCCTTTGGTTACTGTTCCTATCACGGTGCCCTGTTGGTTACTGTTCCTATCACATGTCCCTGTTGGTTACTGTTCCTATCACATTACCCTGTTGGTTACTGTTCCTATCACACTGCCCTGTTGGTTACTGTTCCTATCACAGTGCCTTGTTGGTTACTGTTCCTATCACAATACCCGGTTGGTTACTGTTCCTATCACAGTACCCTGTTGGTTACTGTCCCTATCACAGTGCCCTGTTGGTAACTGTAACTATCACAGTGCCCGGTTGGTTACTGTCTCTGTCACAGTGCCCTGTTGGTTACTGTTGCTATCACATTGCCCTGTTGGTTACTGTCCCTATCACACTGCGCTGTTGGTAACTGTTCCTATCACAGTGCCCTTTGGTTACTGTAACTAGCACAGTGCCCTGTTGGTTACTGTCCCCGTCGCAGTGCCCTGTTGGTTACTGATTCTATCACAGTGCCCTATTCGTTACTGTTCCTATCACAGTGCCCTGTAGGTTACTGTTCCGATCACAGTGCCCTGTTGGTTACTGTTCCTATCACACTGCCCTGTTGGTTACTGTACTATCACAGTGCCCTGTTGGTTACTGATCCTATCACAGTGCCCTGTTGGTTACTGTCCTCATCACATTGCCATTTGGTTACTGTCCCTCTCACAGTGCCCTGATGGTTACTGTTCCTATCACATTGCCCTGTTGGTTACTGTTCCTTTCACATTGCCCTGTTGGTTACTGTTCCTATCACAGTGCCCTGTTGGTTACTGTCCCTATCACAATGCCCTGTTGGTTACTGTTCCTATCACATTGTCCTGTTGGTTACTGTCTCTATCACAGTGCCCTGTTGGTTACTGTTCCTATCACAGTGCCCTGTTGGTTACTGTTCCTATCACAGTGCCCTGTTGGTTACTGTTCCTATCACAGTACTCTGTTGGTTACTGTTCCTATCACAGTGCCCTGTTGGTTACTGTTGCTATCACAGTGCCCTGTTGGTTACTGTAACTATCACAGTGCCCTGTTGGTTACTGTAACTATCACAGTGCCCTGTTGGTTACTGTAAATATTACAGTACCCTGTTGGTTACTGACCCTATCACAGTGCCCTTTGGTTACTGTTCCTATCACACTGCCCTTTGGTTACTGTTCCTATCACAGTGCCCTGTTGGTTACTGTCCCTATCACACTGCCCTTTGGATACTGTTCCTATCACAGTACCCTGTTGGTTACTGTTCCTATCACATTGCCCTGTTGGTTACTGTCCCTATCACAGTGCCCTGTTGGTTACTGTTCCTATCACATTGCCCTGTTGGTTACTGTCCCTAACACAGTGCTCTGTTGGTTACTGTTCCTATCACAGTGCCCTGTTGGTTACTGTTCCTATCACAGTACCCGGTGGGTTACTGTTCCTATCACAGTGCCCTGTTGGTTACTGTCCCTATCACAGTGCCCTGTTGGTTACTGTTCCTATCACAGTGCCCTGTTGGTTACTGTCCCTGTCACAGTACCCTGTTGGTTACTGTTCCTATCACATTTCCCTGTTGGTTACTGTCCCTATCACACTGCGCTGTTGGTTACTGTTCCTATCACAGTGCCCTTTGGTTACTGTAACTAGCACAGTGCCCTGTTGGTTACTGTCCCCATCACAGTGCCCTGTTAGTTACTGTTCCTATCACAGTGCCCTGTTGGTTACTGTTCCTGTCACAGTGCCTTGTAGGTTACTGTTCCAATCACAGTGCCCTGTTGGTTACTGTTCCTATCACACTGCCCTGTTGGTTACTGTTCCTATCACAGTGCCCTGTTGGTTACTGTTCCCATCACAGTGCCCTGTTGGTTACTGTCCCCATTACATTGCCTTATGGTTAGTGTTCCTATCACATTGCCCTGTTGGTTACTGTTCCTATCACATTGCCCTGTTGGTCACTGTTCCTATCACAGTGCCCTGTTGGTTACTGTAACTATCACAGTGCCCTTTGGTTACTGTTCCAATCACACTGCCCTTTGGTTACTGTTCCTATCACAGTGCCCTGTTGGTTACTGTCCCTATCACAGTGCCCTGTTGGTTACTGTTCCTATCACAGTGCCCTGTTGGTTACTGTTCCTATCACATTGCCCTGTTGTTTACTGTTCCTATCACATTGCCCTGTTGGTTACTGTAACTATGACATTGCCCTGTTGGTTAGAGTAACTATCACAGTGCCCTGTTGGTTACTGTAACTATCACAGTGCCCTGTTGGTTACTGTTCCTATCACATTGCCCTGTTGGTTACTGTTCCTATCACATTGCCCTGCTGGTTACTGTAACTATCACACTGCCCTGTTGGTTACTGTAACTATCACACTGCCCTGTTGGTTACTGTCCCCATCACAGTGCCCTGTTGGTTACTGTTCCTATCACAGTGCCCTGTTGGTTACTGTCCCTATCACAGTGCCCTTTGGTTACTGTTCCTATCACACTGCCCTTTGGTTACTGTTCCTATCACGGTGCCCTGTTGGTTACTGTTCCTATCACATGTCCCTGTTGGTTACTGTTCCTATCACATTACCCTGTTGGTTACTGTAACTATCACAGTGCCCGGTTGGTTACTGTCTCTGTCACAGTGCCCTGTTGGTTACTGATGCTATCACATTGCCCTGTTGGTTACTGTCCCTATCACACTGCGCTGTTGGTTACTGTTCCTATCACAGTGCCCTTTGGTTACTGTAACTAGCACAGTGCCCTGTTGGTTACTGTCCCCGTCGCAGTGCCCTGTTGGTTACTGTTCCTATCACAGTGCCCTATTCGTTACTGTTCCAATCACAGTGCCCTGTAGGTTACTGTTCCGATCACAGTGCCCTGTTGGTTACTGTTCCTATCACACTGCCCTGTTGGTTACTGTACTATCACAGTGCCCTGTTGGTTACTGTTCCTATCACAGTGCCCTGTTGGTTACGGTCCCCATCACATTGCCTTTTGGTTACTGTTCCTATCACAGTGCCCTGATGGTTACTGTTCCTATCACATTGCCCTGTTGGTTACTGTTCCTTTCACATTGCCCTGTTGGTTACTGTTCCTATCACAGTGCCCTGTTGGTTACTGTCCCTATCACAATGCCCTGTTGGTTACTGTTCCTATCACATTGTCCTGTTGGTTACTGTCTCTATCACAGTGCCCTGTTGGTTACTGTTCCTATCACAGTACTCTGTTGGTTACTGTTCCTAACACAGTGCCCTGTTGGTTACTGTTGCTATCACAGTGCCCTGTTGGTTACTGTAACTATCACAGTGCCCTGTTGGTTACTGTAACTATCACAGTGCCCTGTTGGTTACTGTAACTATTACAGTACCCTGTTGGTTACTGTCCCTATCACAGTGCCCTTTGGTTACTGTTCCTATCACACTGCCCTTTGGTTACTGTTCCTATCACAGTGCCCTGTTGGTTACTGTCCCTATCACACTGCCCTTTGGTTACTGTTCCTATCACAGTACCCTGTTGGTTACTGTTCCTATCACATTGCCCTGTTGGTTACTGTCCCTATCACAGTGCCCTGTTGGTTACTGTTCCTATCACATTGCCCTGTTGGTTACTGTCCCGAACACAGTGCTCTGTTGGTTACTGTTCCTATCACAGTGCCCTGTTGGTTACTGTTCCTATCACACTGCCCTGTTGCTTACTGTTCCTATCACAGTGCCCTGTTGGTTACTGTTCCTATCACAGTACCCGGTTGGTTACTGTTCCTATCACAGTGCCCTGTTGGTTACTGTCCCTATCACAGTGCCCTGTTGGTTACTGTTCCTATCACAGTGCCCTGTTGGTTACTGTCCCTGTCACAGTTTCCTGTTGGTTACTGTTCCTATCACATTTCCCAGTTGGTTACTGTCCCTATCACACTGCGCTGTTGGTTACTGTTCCTATCATAGTGCCCTTTGGTTACTGTAACTAGCACAGTGCCCTGTTGGTTACTGTCCCCATCACAGTGCCCTGTTGGTTACTGTTCCTATCACAGTGCACTGTTGGTTACTGTTTCTATCACAGTGCCTTGTAGGTTACTGTTCCAATCACAGTGCTCTGTTGGTTACTGTCCCTATCACAAAGCCCTGTTGGTTACTGTTCCTATCACAGTGCCCTGTTGGTTACTGTTGCTATCACAGTGCCCAGTTGGTTACTGTTCATATCACAGTGCCCTGTTGGTTACTGTAACTATCACAGTGCCCTTTGGTTACTGTATCTATCACAGTACCCTGTTGGTTACTGTCCCTATCACAGTGCCCTTTGGATACTGTTCCTATCACACTGCCCTTTGGTTACTGTTCCTATCACAGTGCCCTGTTGGTTACTGTCCCTATCACACTGCCCTTTGCTTACTGTTCCTATCACAGTACCCTGTTGGTTACTGTTCCTATCTCAGTGCCCTGTTGGTTAATGTTCCTATCACAGTACCCGGTTGGTTACTGTTCCTATCACAGTGCCCTGTTGGTTACTGTTCCTATCACGTTGCCCTTTTGGTTACTGTCCCTATCACAGTGCCCTGTTGGTTACTGTTCCTATCACATTGCCCTGTTGGTTACTGTCCCTAACACAGTGCTCTGTTGGTTACTGTTCCTATCGCAGTGCCCTGTTGGTTACTGTTCCTATCACAGTGCCCTGCTGGTTACTGCTCCTATCACAGTGCCCTGTTGGTTACTGTCCCCATCACAGTGCCCTGTAGGTTACTGTTCCTATCACAGTGCCCTGTTGGTTACTGTTCCTATCAAACTGCCCTGTTGGTTACTGTTCCTATCACAGTGCCCTGTTGGTTAGTGTTCCTATCACAGTGCCCTGTTGGTTACTGTCCCTATCACAGTGCCCTGTTGGTTACTGTTCCTATCACAGTGCCCTGTTGGTTACTGTTCCTATCACGTTGCCCTGTTGGTTACTGTTCCAATCACATTGCCCTGTTGGTTACTGTAACTATCACATTGCCCTGTTGGTTACTGAAACTATCACAGTGCCCTGTTGGTTACTGTTCCTGTCACATTGCCCTGTTGGTTACTGTTCCTATCACATTGCCCTGTTGGTTACTGTTCCTATCACAGTGCCCTGTTGGTTACTGTTCCTATCACATTGCCCTGATGGTTACTGTTCCTATCATAGTGCCCTGTTGGTTACTGTTCCTATCACAGTGCCCTTTGGTTACTGTTCCTATTACACTGCCCTGTTGGTTACTGTCCCTAACACAGTGCCCTTTGGTTACTGTTCCTATCACACTGCCCTTTGGTTACTGTTCCTATCACAGTGCCCTGTTGGTTACTGTTCCTATCACATTACCCTGTTGGTTACTGTTCCTATCACACTGCCCTGTTGGTTACAGTTCCTATCACAGTGCCCTGATGGTTACTGTTCCTATCACAGTACCCGGTTGGTTACTGTTCCTATCACAGTGCCCTGTTGGTTACTGTCCCTATCACAGTGCCTTGTTGGTTACTGTTCCTATCACAGTGCCCTGTTGGTTACTGTCCCTGTCACAGTACCCTGTTGGTTACTGTTCCTATCACACTGCGCTGTTGGTTACTGTTCCTATCACAGTGCCCTTTGGTTAATGTAACTAGCACAGTGCCCTGTTGGTTACTGTCCCCATCACAGTGCCCTGTTGATTACTGTTCCTATCACAGTGCCCTATTGGTTACTGTTCCTATCACAGTGCCCTGTAGGTTACTGTTCCAATCACAGTGCCCTGTTGGTTACTGTTCCTATCACACTGCCCTGTTGGTTACTGTTCCTATCACAGTGCCCTGTTGGTTACTGTTCCTATCACAGTGCCCTGATGGTTACTGTCCCCATCACATTGCCTTTTGGTTACTGTTCCTATCACAGTGCCCTGATGGTTACTGTTCCTATCACATTGCCCTGTTGGTTACTGTTCCTATCACATTGCCCTGTTGGTTACTGTTCCTATCACAGTGCCCTGTTGGTTACTGTTGCTATCACAGTGCCCTGTTGGTTACTGTTCCTATCACAGTGCCCTGTTGGTTACTGTAACTATCACAGTGCCCTGTTGGTTACTGTAACTATCACAGTACCCTGTTGGTTACTGTCCCTATCACAGTGCCCTTTGGTTACTGTTCCAATCACACTGCCCTTTGGTTACTGTTCCTATCACAGTGCCCTGTTGGTTACTGTCCCTATCACACTGCCCTTTGGTTACTGTTCCTATCACAGTGCCCTGTTGGTTACTGTTCCTATCACAGTGCCCTGTTGGTTACTGATACTATCACAGTACCCGATTGGTTACTGTTCCTATCACAGTGCCCTGTTGGTTACTGTTGCTTTCACATTGCCCTGTTGATTACTGTCCATATCACAGTGCCCTGTTGGTTACTGTTCCTATCACATTGCCCTGTTGGTTACAGTCCATAACACAGTGCTCTGTTGGTTACTGTTCCTATCACAGTGACCTGTTGGTTACTGATCCTATCACAGTGCCCTGTTGGTTACTGTTCCTATCACACTGCCCTGTCGGTTACTGTTCCTATCACAGTGCCCTGTTGGTTACTGTTCCTATCACAGTGCCCTGTTGGTTACTGTTCCTATCACAGTGCCCTGTTGGTTACTGTGCCTATCACAGTGCCCTTTGGTTACTGTTCCTATCACACTGCCCTTTGGTTACTGTTCCTATCACAGTGCCCTGTTGGTTACTGTTCCTATCACATTACCCTGTTGGTTACTGTTCCTATCACACTGCCCTGTTGGTTACTGTTCCGATCACAGTGCCCTGTTGGTTACTGTTCCTATCACAGTACCCGGTTGGTTACTGATCCTATCACAGTGCCCTGTTGGTTACTGTCCCTACCACAGTGCCTTGTTGGTTACTGTTCCTATCACAGTGCCCTGTTGGTTACTGTCCCTGTCACAGTACAATGTTGGTTACTGTTCCTATCACATTGCCCTGTTGGTTACTGTCCCTATCACACTGCGCTGTTGGTTATTGTTCCTATCACAGTGCCCTTTGGTTACTGTAACTAGCACAGTGCCCTGTTGGTTACTGTCCCCATCACAGTGCCCTGTTGGTTACTGTTCCTATCACAGTGCCCTATTGGTTACTGTTCCTATCACAGTGCCCTGTAGGTTACTGTTCCAATCACAGTGCCCTGTTGGTTACTGTTCCTATCACACTGCCCTGTTGGTTACTGTTCCTATCACAGTGCCCTGTTGGTTACTGTTCCTATCACAGTGCCCTGTTGGTTACTGTCCCCATCACATTGCCTTTTGGTTACTGTTCCTATCACAGTGCCCTGATGGTTACTGTTCCGATCACATTGCCCTGTTGGTTACTGTTCCTATCACATTGCCCTGTTGGTTACTGCTCCTATCACAGTGCCCTGTTGGTTACTGTTGCTATCACAGTGCCCTGTTGGTTACTGTTCCTATCACAGTGCCCTGTTGGTTACTGTAACTATCACAGTGCCCTGTTGGTTACTGTAACTATCACAGTACCCTGTTGGTTACTGTCGCTATCACAGTGCCCTTTGGTTACTGTTCCAATCACACTGCCCTTTGATTACTGTTCCTATCACAGTGCCCTGTTGGTTACTGTCCCTATCACACTGCCCTTTGGTTACTGTTCCTATCACAGTGCCCTGTTGGTTACTGTTCCTATCACAGTGCCCTGTTGGTTACTGTTACTATCACAGTACCCGATTGGTTACTGTTCCTATCACAGTGCCCTGTTGGTTACTGTTGCTTTCACATTGCCCTGTTGGTTACTGTCCATATCACAGTGCCCTGTTGGTTACAGTTCCTATCACATTGCCCTGTTGGTTACAGTCCATAACACAGTGCTCTGTTGGTTACTGTTCGTATCACAGTGCCCTGTTGGTTACTGATCCTATCACAGTGCCCTGTTGGTTACTGTTCCTATCACACAGCCCTGTTGGTTACTGTTCCTATCACAGTGCCCTGTTGGTTACTGTTCCTATCACAGTGCCCTGTTGGTTACTGTTCCTATCACAGTGCCCTGTTGGTTACTGTTCCTATCACAGTGCACTGTTGGTTACAGTTCCTATCACAGTGCCCTGTTGGTTACTGTCCCTATCACAATGCCCTGTTGGTTACTGTTCCTATCACAGTGCCCTGTTGGTTACTGTTGCTATCACAGTGCCCAGTTGGTTACTGTTCCTATCACAGTGCCCTGTTGGTTACTGTAACTATCACAGTGCCCTGTTGGTTACTGTAACTATCACAGTACCCTGTTGGTTACTGTCCCTATCACAGTGCCCTTTGGATACTGTTCCTATCACACTGCCCTTTGGTTAATGTTCCTGTCACAGTGCCCTGTTGGTTACTGTCCCTATCATACTGCCCATTGGTTACTGTTCCTATCACACTGCCCTGTTGGTTACTGTTCCTATCACAGTATCTGGTTGGTTACTGTCCCTAACACAGTGCTCTGTTGGTTACTGTTCCTATCACAGTGCCCTGTTGGTTACTGTTCCTATCACAGTGCCCTGTTGGTTACTGTTCCTATCACAGTGCCCTGTTGGTTACTGTTCCTATCACAGTACCCTGTTGGTTACTGTTCCTATCACAGTGCCCAGTTGGTTACTGTTCCTATCACAGTGCCCCGTTGGTTACTGTTCCTATCACAGTGCCCCGTTGGTTACTGTTCCTATCACATTGCCCCGATGGTTACTGTCCCTATCACAGTGCCCGGTTGGTTACTGTCCCTATCACAGTGCTCTGTTCGTTACTGTTCCTATCACAGTGCCCTGTTGGTTACTGTTCCTATCACAGTGCCCTGTTGATTACTGTTCCTATCACAGTGCCCGGTTGGTTACTGTTCCTGTCACAGTACCCTGTTGGTTACTGTTCCTATCACAGTGCCCTGTTGGTTACTGTAACTATCACAGTGCCCTGTTGGTTACTGTTCCAATCACAGTGCCCTGTTGGTTACTGTCCCTATCACAGTGCCCTGTTGGTTACTGTTCCTATCACAGTGCCCTGTAGGTTACTGTAACTATCACAGTGCCCTGTTGGTTACTGTAACTATCACAGTGCCCTGTTGGTTACTGTTCCTATCACATTGCCCTGATGGTTACTGTAACTATCACAGTGCCCTGTTGGTTACTGTAACTATCACACTGCCCTGTTGGTTACTGTCCCCATCACTGTGCCCTGTTGGTTACTGTTCCTATCACAGTGCCCTGTTGGTTACTGTCCCCATCACAGTGCCCTGTAGGTTACTGTTCCTATCACAGTGCCCTGTTGGTTACTGTTCCTATCACATTGCCCTGTTGGGTACTGTTCCTATCACAGTGCCCTGATGGTTACTGTTTCTATCACATTGCCCTGTTGGTTACTGTTCCTATCACATTGCCCTGTTGGTTACTGTTCCTATCACAGTGCCCTGTTGGTTACTGTCCCTATCACAATGCCCTGTTGGTTACTGTTCCAATCACATTGCCCTGTTGGTTACTGTCCCTATCACAGTGCCCTGTTGGTTACTATTCCTATCACAGTGACCTGTTGGTCACTGTTCCTATCACAGTGCCCTGTTGGTTACTGTTCCTATCACAGTACCCTGTTGGTTACTGTTCCTATCACAGTGCCCGGTTGGTTACTGTTGCTATCACAGTGCCCTTTTGGTTACTGTTCCTATCACAGTGCCCTGTTGGTTACTGTAACTATCACAGTGCCCTGTTGGTTACTGTAACTATCACAGTACCCTGTTGGTTACTGTCCCTATCACAGTGCCCTGTTGGTTACTGTAACTATCACAGTACCCTGTTGGTTACTGTCCCCATCACATTGCCCTGTTGGTGACTGTTCCTATCACAGTGCCCCGATGGTTACTGTTCCTATCACATTGCCCTGTTGGTTACTGTTCCTATCACATTGCCCTGTTGCTTACTGTTCCTATCACAGTGCCCTGTTGGTTACTGTTCCTATCACAATGCCCTTTGGTTATGTTCCTATTACACTGCCCTGTTGGTTACTGTCCCTATCACAGTGCCCTTTGATTACTGTTCCTATCATACTGCCCTTTGGTTACTGTTCCTATCACAGTGCCCTGTTGGTTAATGTTCCTATCACAGTGCCCTGTTGGTTACTGTTCCTATCACAGTGCCCTGTTGGTTACTGTTCCTATCACAGTGCCCTGTTGGTTACTGTTCCTATCACATACCCGGTTGGTTACTGTTCCTCTCACAGTGCCCTGTTGGTTACTGTCCCCATCACATTGCCCTGTTGGTTACTGTTCCTATCACAGTGCCCTGTTGGTTACTGTTCCTATCACACTGCCCTGTTGGTTACTGTTCCTATCACAATGCCCTGTTGGTTACTGTACCTATCACAGTGCCCTGTTGGTTACTGTCCCCATCACATTGCCCTGTTGGTGACTGTTCCTATCACAGTGCCCTGATGGTTACTGTTCCCATCACATTGCCCTGTTGGTTACTGTTCCTATCACATTGCCCTGTTGGTTACTGTCCCTATCACAGTGCCCTGTTGGTTACTGTTCCTATCACAGTACCCGGTTGGTTACTGTTCCTATCACAGTGCCCTGTTGGTTACTGTCCCTATCACAGTGCCCTGTTGGTTACTGTTCCTATCACATTGCCCTGTTGGTTACTGTCCCTGTCACAGTGCCCTGTTGGTTACTGTTCCTATCACATTGCCCTGTTGGTTACTGTTCCTATCACATTGCCCTGTTGGTTACTGCTCCTATCACAGTGCCCTGTTGGTTACTGTTGCTATCACAGTGCCCTGTTGGTTACTGTTCCTATCACAGTGCCCTGTTGGTTACTGTAACTATCACAGTGCCCTGTTGGTTACTGTAACTATCACAGTACCCTGTTGGTTACTGTCCCTATCACAGTGCCCTTTGGTTACTGTTCCAATCACACTGCCCTTTGGTTACTGTTCCTATCACAGTGCCCTGTTGGTTACTGTTCCTATCACACTGCCCTTTGGTTACTGTTCCTATCACAGTGCCCTGTTGGTTACTGTTCCTATCACAGTGCCCTGTTGGTTACTGTTACTATCACAGTACCCGATTGGTTACTGTTCCTATCACAGTGCCCTGTTGGTTACTGTTGCTTTCACATTGCCCTGGTGGTTACTGTCCATATCACAGTGCCCTGTTGGTTACAGTTCCTATCACATTGCCCTGTTGGTTACAGTCCATAACACAGTGCTCTGTTGGTTACTGTTCGTATCACAGTGCCCTGTTGGTTACTGATCCTATCACAGTGCCCTGTTGGTTACTGTTCCTATCACACAGCCCTGTTGGTTACTGTTCCTATCACAGTGCCCTGTTGGTTACTGTTCCTATCACAGTGCCCTGTTGGTTACTGTTCCTATCACAGTGCCCTGTTGGTTACTGTTCCTATCACAGTGCACTGTTGGTTACAGTTCCTATCACAGTGCCCTGTTGGTTACTGTCCCTATCACAATGCCCTGTTGGTTACTGTTCCTATCACAGTGCCCTGTTGGTTACTGTTCCTATCACAGTGCCCTGTTGGTTACTGTTCCTATCACAGTGCCCTGTTGGTTACTGTAACTATCACAGTGCCCTGTTGGTTACTGTAACTATCACAGTACCCTGTTGGTTACTGTCCCTATCACAGTGCCCTTTGGATACTGTTCCTATCACACTGCCCTTTGGTTAATGTTCCTGTCACAGTGCCCTGTTGGTTACTGTCCCTATCATACTGCCCATTGGTTACTGTTCCTATCACACTGCCCTGTTGGTTACTGTTCCTATCACAGTATCTGGTTGGTTACTGTCCCTAACACAGTGCTCTGTTGGTTACTGTTCCTATCACAGTGCCCTGTTGGTTACTGTTCCTATCACAGTGCCCTGTTGGTTACTGTTCCTATCACAGTGCCCTGTTGGTTACTGTTCCTATCACAGTACCCTGTTGGTTACTGTTCCTATCACAGTGCCCAGTTGGTTACTGTTCCTATCACAGTGCCCCGTTGGTTACTGTTCCTATCACAGTGCCCCGTTGGTTACTGTTCCTATCACATTGCCCCGATGGTTACTGTCCCTATCACAGTGCCCGGTTGGTTACTGTCCCTATCACAGTGCTCTGTTCGTTACTGTTCCTATCACAGTGCCCTGTTGGTTACTGTTCCTATCACAGTGCCCTGTTGATTACTGTTCCTATCACAGTGCCCGGTTGGTTACTGTTCCTGTCACAGTACCCTGTTGGTTACTGTTCCTATCACAGTGCCCTGTTGGTTACTGTAACTATCACAGTGCCCTGTTGGTTACTGTTCCAATCACAGTGCCCTGTTGGTTACTGTCCCTATCACAGTGCCCTGTTGGTTACTGTTCCTATCACAGTGCCCTGTAGGTTACTGTAACTATCACAGTGCCCTGTTGGTTACTGTAACTATCACAGTGCCCTGTTGGTTACTGTTCCTATCACATTGCCCTGATGGTTACTGTAACTATCACAGTGCCCTGTTGGTTACTGTAACTATCACACTGCCCTGTTGGTTACTGTCCCCATCACTGTGCCCTGTTGGTTACTGTTCCTATCACAGTGCCCTGTTGGTTACTGTCCCCATCACAGTGCCCTGTAGGTTACTGTTCCTATCACAGTGCCCTGTTGGTTACTGTTCCTATCACATTGCCCTGTTGGGTACTGTTCCTATCACAGTGCCCTGATGGTTACTGTTTCTATCACATTGCCCTGTTGGTTACTGTTCCTATCACATTGCCCTGTTGGTTACTGTTCCTATCACAGTGCCCTGTTGGTTACTGTCCCTATCACAATGCCCTGTTGGTTACTGTTCCAATCACATTGCCCTGTTGGTTACTGTCCCTATCACAGTGCCCTGTTGGTTACTATTCCTATCACAGTGACCTGTTGGTCACTGTTCCTATCACAGTGCCCTGTTGGTTACTGTTCCTATCACAGTACCCTGTTGGTTACTGTTCCTATCACAGTGCCCGGTTGGTTACTGTTGCTATCACAGTGCCCTTTTGGTTACTGTTCCTATCACAGTGCCCTGTTGGTTACTGTAACTATCACAGTGCCCTGTTGGTTACTGTAACTATCACAGTACCCTGTTGGTTACTGTCCCTATCACAGTGCCCTGTTGGTTACTGTAACTATCACAGTACCCTGTTGGTTACTGTCCCCATCACATTGCCCTGTTGGTGACTGTTCCTATCACAGTGCCCCGATGGTTACTGTTCCTATCACATTGCCCTGTTGGTTACTGTTCCTATCACATTGCCCTGTTGCTTACTGTTCCTATCACAGTGCCCTGTTGGTTACTGTTCCTATCACAATGCCCTTTGGTTATGTTCCTATTACACTGCCCTGTTGGTTACTGTCCCTATCACAGTGCCCTTTGATTACTGTTCCTATCATACTGCCCTTTGGTTACTGTTCCTATCACAGTGCCCTGTTGGTTAATGTTCCTATCACAGTGCCCTGTTGGTTACTGTTCCTATCACAGTGCCCTGTTGGTTACTGTTCCTATCACAGTGCCCTGTTGGTTACTGTTCCTATCACATACCCGGTTGGTTACTGTTCCTCTCACAGTGCCCTGTTGGTTACTGTCCCCATCACATTGCCCTGTTGGTTACTGTTCCTATCACAGTGCCCTGTTGGTTACTGTTCCTATCACACTGCCCTGTTGGTTACTGTTCCTATCACAATGCCCTGTTGGTTACTGTACCTATCACAGTGCCCTGTTGGTTACTGTCCCCATCACATTGCCCTGTTGGTGACTGTTCCTATCACAGTGCCCTGATGGTTACTGTTCCCATCACATTGCCCTGTTGGTTACTGTTCCTATCACATTGCCCTGTTGGTTACTGTTCCTATCACAGTGCCCTGTTGGTTACTGTTCCTATCATAGTGCCCTGTTGGTTACTGTTCCTATCACAGTGCCCTGTTGGTTACTGTTCCTATCACAGTGCCCTGTTGGTTACTGTCCCTATCACAGTGCCCTGTTGGTTACTGTTCCTATCACAGTACCCGGTTGGTTACTGTTCCTATCACAGTGCCCTGTTGGTTACTGTTCCTATCACAATGCCCTTTGGTTATGTTCCTATTACACTGCCCTGTTGGTTACTGTCCCTATCACAGTGCCCTTTGATTACTGTTCCTATCACAGTACCCTGTTGGTTACTGTCCCTATCACAGTGCCCTGTTGGTTACTGTAACTATCACAGTACCCTGTTGGTTACTGTCCCCATCACATTGCCCTGTTGGTGACTGTTCCTATCACAGTGCCCCGATGGTTACTGTTCCTATCACATTGCCCTGTTGGTTACTGTTCCTATCACATTGCCCTGTTGCTTACTGTTCCTATCACAGTGCCCTGTTGGTTACTGTTCCTATCACAATGCCCTTTGGTTATGTTCCTATTACACTGCCCTGTTGGTTACTGTCCCTATCACAGTGCCCTTTGATTACTGTTCCTATCATACTGCCCTTTGGTTACTGTTCCTATCACAGTGCCCTGTTGGTTAATGTTCCTATCACAGTGCCCTGTTGGTTACTGTTCCTATCACAGTGCCCTGTTGGTTACTGTTCCTATCACAGTGCCCTGTTGGTTACTGTTCCTATCACATACCCGGTTGGTTACTGTTCCTCTCACAGTGCCCTGTTGGTTACTGTCCCCATCACATTGCCCTGTTGGTTACTGTTCCTATCACAGTGCCCTGTTGGTTACTGTTCCTATCACACTGCCCTGTTGGTTACTGTTCCTATCACAATGCCCTGTTGGTTACTGTACCTATCACAGTGCCCTGTTGGTTACTGTCCCCATCACATTGCCCTGTTGGTGACTGTTCCTATCACAGTGCCCTGATGGTTACTGTTCCCATCACATTGCCCTGTTGGTTACTGTTCCTATCACATTGCCCTGTTGGTTACTGTTCCTATCACAGTGCCCTGTTGGTTACTGTTCCTATCATAGTGCCCTGTTGGTTACTGTTCCTATCACAGTGCCCTGTTGGTTACTGTTCCTATCACAGTGCCCTGTTGGTTACTGTCCCTATCACAGTGCCCTGTTGGTTACTGTTCCTATCACAGTACCCGGTTGGTTACTGTTCCTATCACAGTGCCCTGTTGGTTACTGTTCCTATCACAATGCCCTTTGGTTATGTTCCTATTACACTGCCCTGTTGGTTACTGTCCCTATCACAGTGCCCTTTGATTACTGTTCCTATCATACTGCCCTTTGGTTACTGTTCCTATCACAGTACCCTGTTGGTTAATGTTCCTATCACAGTGCCCTGTTGGTTACTGTTCCTATCACAGTGCCCTGTTGGTTACTGTTCCTATCACAGTGCCCTGTTGGTTACTGTTCCTATCACATACCCGGTTGGTTACTGTTCCTCTCACAGTGCCCTGTTGGTTACTGTCCCCATCACATTGCCCTGTTGGTTACTGTTCCTATCACAGTGCCCTGTTGGTTACTGTTCCTATCACACTGCCCTGTTGGTTACTGTTCCTATCACAATGCCCTGTTGGTTACTGTACCTATCACAGTGCCCTGTTGGTTACTGTCCCCATCACATTGCCCTGTTGGTGACTGTTCCTATCACAGTGCCATGATGGTTACTGTTCCCATCACATTGCCCTGTTGGTTACTGTTCCTATCACATTGCCCTGTTGGTTACTGTTCCTATCACAGTGCCCTGTTGGTTACTGTTCCTATCATAGTGCCCTGTTGGTTACTGTTCCTATCACAGTGCCCTGTTGGTTACTGTTCCTATCACAGTGCCCTGTTGGTTACTGTCCCTATCACAGTGCCCTGTTGGTTACTGTTCCTATCACAGTACCCGGTTGGTTACTGTTCCTATCACAGTGCCCTGTTGGTTACTGTCCCTATCACAGTGCCCTGTTGGTTACTGTTCCTATCACATTGCCCTGTTGGTTACTGTCCCTGTCACAGTGCCCTGTTGGTTACTGTTCCTATCACATTGCCCTGTTGGTTACTGTCCCCATCACACTGCGCTGTTGGTAACTTTTCCTATCACAGTGCCCTTTGGTTATTGTAACTAGCACAGTGCCCTGTTGGTTACTGTTCCTATCACAGTGCCCTGTTGGTTACTGTTCCTATCACACTGCCCTGTTGGTTACTGTCCTTACCATCGTGCCCTGTTGGTTACTGTTCCTATCACAGAGCCCTGTTGGTTACTGTCCCTATCACACTGCGCTGTTGGTTACTGTTCCTATCACAGTGCCCTTTGGTTACTGTAACTAGGACAGTGCCCTGTTGGTTACTGTTCCTATCACAGTGCCCTGTTGTTTACTGTTCCTATCACAGTACCCTGTTGGTTGCTGTAACTATCACAGTGCCCTGTTGGTTACTGTTCCTATCACATTGCCCTGTTGGTTACTGTTCCTATCACATTGCCCTGTTGGTTACTGTAACTATCACAGTGCCCTGTTGGTTACTGTAACTAACACAGTGCCCTGTTGGTTACTGTCCCCATCACAGTGCCCTGTTGGTTACTGTTCCAATCACAGTGCCCTGTTGGTTACTGTCCCCATCACAGTGCCCTGTAGGTTACTGTTCCTATCACAGTGCCCTGTTGGTTACTGTTCCTATCACACTGCCCTGTTGGTTACTGTCCTTAACATCGTGCCCTTTGGTTACTGTAACTAGCACAGTGCGCTGTTGGTTACTGTTCCTATCACAGTGCCCTGTTGGTTACTGTTCCTATCACAGTACCCTGTTGGTTACTGTAACTATCACAGTGCCCTGTTGGCTACTGTTCCAATCACATTGCCCTGTTGGTTACTGTTCCTATCACATTGCCCTGTTGGTTACTGTAACTATCACAGTGCCCTGTTGGTTACTGTTCCTATCACAGTGCCCTGTTGGTTACTGTTCCTATCACAGTGCACTGTTGGTTACAGTTCCTATCACAGTGCCCTGTTGGTTACTGTCCCTATCACAATGCCCTGTTGGTTACTGTTCCTATCACAGTGCCCTGTTGGTTACTGTTGCTATCACAGTGCCCAGTTGGTTACTGTTCCTATCACAGTGCCCTGTTGGTTACTGTAACTATCACAGTGCCCTGTTGGTTACTGTAACTATCACAGTACCCTGTTGGTTACTGTCCCTATCACAGTGCCCTTTGGATACTGTTCCTATCACACTGCCCTTTGGTTAATGTTCCTGTCACAGTGCCCTGTTGGTTACTGTCCCTATCATACTGCCCATTGGTTACTGTTCCTATCACACTGCCCTGTTGGTTACTGTTCCTATCACAGTATCTGGTTGGTTACTGTCCCTAACACAGTGCTCTGTTGGTTACTGTTCCTATCACAGTGCCCTGTTGGTTACTGTTCCTATCACAGTGCCCTGTTGGTTACTGTTCCTATCACAGTGCCCTGTTGGTTACTGTTCCTATCACAGTACCCTGTTGGTTACTGTTCCTATCACAGTGCCCAGTTGGTTACTGTTCCTATCACAGTGCCCCGTTGGTTACTGTTCCTATCACAGTGCCCCGTTGGTTACTGTTCCTATCACATTGCCCCGATGGTTACTGTCCCTATCACAGTGCCCGGTTGGTTACTGTCCCTATCACAGTGCTCTGTTCGTTACTGTTCCTATCACAGTGCCCTGTTGGTTACTGTTCCTATCACAGTGCCCTGTTGATTACTGTTCCTATCACAGTGCCCGGTTGGTTACTGTTCCTGTCACAGTACCCTGTTGGTTACTGTTCCTATCACAGTGCCCTGTTGGTTACTGTAACTATCACAGTGCCCTGTTGGTTACTGTTCCAATCACAGTGCCCTGTTGGTTACTGTCCCTATCACAGTGCCCTGTTGGTTACTGTTCCTATCACAGTGCCCTGTAGGTTACTGTAACTATCACAGTGCCCTGTTGGTTACTGTAACTATCACAGTGCCCTGTTGGTTACTGTTCCTATCACATTGCCCTGATGGTTACTGTAACTATCACAGTGCCCTGTTGGTTACTGTAACTATCACACTGCCCTGTTGGTTACTGTCCCCATCACTGTGCCCTGTTGGTTACTGTTCCTATCACAGTGCCCTGTTGGTTACTGTCCCCATCACAGTGCCCTGTAGGTTACTGTTCCTATCACAGTGCCCTGTTGGTTACTGTTCCTATCACATTGCCCTGTTGGGTACTGTTCCTATCACAGTGCCCTGATGGTTACTGTTTCTATCACATTGCCCTGTTGGTTACTGTTCCTATCACATTGCCCTGTTGGTTACTGTTCCTATCACAGTGCCCTGTTGGTTACTGTCCCTATCACAATGCCCTGTTGGTTACTGTTCCAATCACATTGCCCTGTTGGTTACTGTCCCTATCACAGTGCCCTGTTGGTTACTATTCCTATCACAGTGACCTGTTGGTCACTGTTCCTATCACAGTGCCCTGTTGGTTACTGTTCCTATCACAGTACCCTGTTGGTTACTGTTCCTATCACAGTGCCCGGTTGGTTACTGTTGCTATCACAGTGCCCTTTTGGTTACTGTTCCTATCACAGTGCCCTGTTGGTTACTGTAACTATCACAGTGCCCTGTTGGTTACTGTAACTATCACAGTACCCTGTTGGTTACTGTCCCTATCACAGTGCCCTGTTGGTTACTGTAACTATCACAGTACCCTGTTGGTTACTGTCCCCATCACATTGCCCTGTTGGTGACTGTTCCTATCACAGTGCCCCGATGGTTACTGTTCCTATCACATTGCCCTGTTGGTTACTGTTCCTATCACATTGCCCTGTTGCTTACTGTTCCTATCACAGTGCCCTGTTGGTTACTGTTCCTATCACAATGCCCTTTGGTTATGTTCCTATTACACTGCCCTGTTGGTTACTGTCCCTATCACAGTGCCCTTTGATTACTGTTCCTATCATACTGCCCTTTGGTTACTGTTCCTATCACAGTGCCCTGTTGGTTAATGTTCCTATCACAGTGCCCTGTTGGTTACTGTTCCTATCACAGTGCCCTGTTGGTTACTGTTCCTATCACAGTGCCCTGTTGGTTACTGTTCCTATCACATACCCGGTTGGTTACTGTTCCTCTCACAGTGCCCTGTTGGTTACTGTCCCCATCACATTGCCCTGTTGGTTACTGTTCCTATCACAGTGCCCTGTTGGTTACTGTTCCTATCACACTGCCCTGTTGGTTACTGTTCCTATCACAATGCCCTGTTGGTTACTGTACCTATCACAGTGCCCTGTTGGTTACTGTCCCCATCACATTGCCCTGTTGGTGACTGTTCCTATCACAGTGCCCTGATGGTTACTGTTCCCATCACATTGCCCTGTTGGTTACTGTTCCTATCACATTGCCCTGTTGGTTACTGTTCCTATCACAGTGCCCTGTTGGTTACTGTTCCTATCATAGTGCCCTGTTGGTTACTGTTCCTATCACAGTGCCCTGTTGGTTACTGTTCCTATCACAGTGCCCTGTTGGTTACTGTCCCTATCACAGTGCCCTGTTGGTTACTGTTCCTATCACAGTACCCGGTTGGTTACTGTTCCTATCACAGTGCCCTGTTGGTTACTGTCCCTATCACAGTGCCCTGTTGGTTACTGTTCCTATCACATTGCCCTGTTGGTTACTGTCCCTGTCACAGTGCCCTGTTGGTTACTGTTCCTATCACATTGCCCTGTTGGTTACTGTTCCTATCACATTGCCCTGTTGGTTACTGCTCCTATCACAGTGCCCTGTTGGTTACTGTTGCTATCACAGTGCCCTGTTGGTTACTGTTCCTATCACAGTGCCCTGTTGGTTACTGTAACTATCACAGTGCCCTGTTGGTTACTGTAACTATCACAGTACCCTGTTGGTTACTGTCCCTATCACAGTGCCCTTTGGTTACTGTTCCAATCACACTGCCCTTTGGTTACTGTTCCTATCACAGTGCCCTGTTGGTTACTGTTCCTATCACACTGCCCTTTGGTTACTGTTCCTATCACAGTGCCCTGTTGGTTACTGTTCCTATCACAGTGCCCTGTTGGTTACTGTTACTATCACAGTACCCGATTGGTTACTGTTCCTATCACAGTGCCCTGTTGGTTACTGTTGCTTTCACATTGCCCTGGTGGTTACTGTCCATATCACAGTGCCCTGTTGGTTACAGTTCCTATCACATTGCCCTGTTGGTTACTGTCCCTGTCACAGTGCCCTGTTGGTTACTGTTCCTATCACATTGCCCTGTTGGTTACTGTCCCCATCACACTGCGCTGTTGGTAACTTTTCCTATCACAGTGCCCTTTGGTTATTGTAACTAGCACAGTGCCCTGTTGGTTACTGTTCCTATCACAGTACCCTGTTGGTTACTGTCCCCATCACATTGCCCTGTTGGTGACTGTTCCTATCACAGTGCCCCGATGGTTACTGTTCCTATCACATTGCCCTGTTGGTTACTGTTCCTATCACATTGCCCTGTTGCTTACTGTTCCTATCACAGTGCCCTGTTGGTTACTGTTCCTATCACAATGCCCTTTGGTTATGTTCCTATTACACTGCCCTGTTGGTTACTGTCCCTATCACAGTGCCCTTTGATTACTGTTCCTATCATACTGCCCTTTGGTTACTGTTCCTATCACAGTGCCCTGTTGGTTAATGTTCCTATCACAGTGCCCTGTTGGTTACTGTTCCTATCACAGTGCCCTGTTGGTTACTGTTCCTATCACAGTGCCCTGTTGGTTACTGTTCCTATCACATACCCGGTTGGTTACTGTTCCTCTCACAGTGCCCTGTTGGTTACTGTCCCCATCACATTGCCCTGTTGGTTACTGTTCCTATCACAGTGCCCTGTTGGTTACTGTTCCTATCACACTGCCCTGTTGGTTACTGTTCCTATCACAATGCCCTGTTGGTTACTGTAACTATCACACTGCCCTGTTGGTTACTGTCCCCATCACAGTGCCCTGTTGGTTACTGTTCCTATCACAGTGCCCTGTTGGTTACTGTCCCCATCACAGTGCCCTGTAGGTTACTGTTCCTATCACAGTGCCCTGTTGGTTACTGTTCCTATCACATTGCCCTGTTGGGTACTGTTCCTATCACAGTGCCCTGATGGTTACTGTTTCTATCACATTGCCCTGTTGGTTACTGTTCCTATCACATTGCCCTGTTGGCTACTGTTCCTATCACAGTGCCCTGTTGGTTACTGTCCCTATCACAATGCCCTGTTGGTTACTGTTCCAATGACATTGCCCTGTTGGTTACTGTCCCTATCACAGTGCCCTGTTGGTTACTATTCCTATCACAGTGACCTGTTGGTCACTGTTCCTATCACAGTGCCCTGTTGGTTACTGTTCCTATCACAGTACCCTGTTGGTTACTGTTCCTATCACAGTGCCCGGTTGGTTACTGTTGCTATCACAGTGCCCTTTTGGTTACTGTTCCTATCACAGTGCCCTGATGGTTACTGTAACTATCACAGTGCCCTGTTGGTTACTGTAACTATCACAGTACCCTGTTGGTTACTGTCCCTATCACAGTGCCCTGTTGGTTACTGTAACTATCACAGTACCCTGTTGGTTACTGTCCCCATCACATTGCCCTGTTGGTGACTGTTCCTATCACAGTGCCCCGATGGTTACTGTTCCTATCACATTGCCCTGTTGGTTACTGTTCCTATCACATTGCCCTGTTGCTTACTGTTCCTATCACAGTGCCCTGTTGGTTACTGTTCCTATCACAATGCCCTTTGGTTATGTTCCTATTACACTGCCCTGTTGGTTACTGTCCCTATCACAGTGCCCTTTGATTACTGTTCCTATCATACTGCCCTTTGGTTACTGTTCCTATCACAGTACCCTGTTGGTTAATGTTCCTATCACAGTGCCCTGTTGGTTACTGTTCCTATCACAGTGCCCTGTTGGTTACTGTTCCTATCACAGTGCCCTGTTGGTTACTGTTCCTATCACATACCCGGTTGGTTACTGTTCCTCTCACAGTGCCCTGTTGGTTACTGTCCCCATCACATTGCCCTGTTGGTTACTGTTCCTATCACAGTGCCCTGTTGGTTACTGTTCCTATCACACTGCCCTGTTGGTTACTGTTCCTATCACAATGCCCTGTTGGTTACTGTACCTATCACAGTGCCCTGTTGGTTACTGTCCCCATCACATTGCCCTGTTGGTGACTGTTCCTATCACAGTGCCCTGATGGTTACTGTTCCCATCACATTGCCCTGTTGGTTACTGTTCCTATCACATTGCCCTGTTGGTTACTGTTCCTATCACAGTGCCCTGTTGGTTACTGTTCCTATCATAGTGCCCTGTTGGTTACTGTTCCTATCACAGTGCCCTGTTGGTTACTTTTCCTATCACAGTGCCCTGTTGGTTACTGTCCCTATCACAGTGCCCTGTTGGTTACTGTTCCTGTCACAGTACCCGGTTGGTTACTGTTCCTATCACAGTGCCCTGTTGGTTACTGTCCCTATCACAGTGCCCTGTTGGTTACTGTTCCTATCACATTGCCCTGTTGGTTACTGTCCCTGTCACAGTGCCCTGTTGGTTACTGTTCCTATCACATTGCCCTGTTGGTTACTGTCCCCATCACACTGCGCTGTTGGTAACTTTTCCTATCACAGTGCCCTTTGGTTATTGTAACTAGCACAGTGCCCTGTTGGTTACTGTTCCTATCACAGTGCCCTGTTGGTTACTGTTCCTATCACACTGCCCTGTTGGTTACTGTCCTTACCATCGTGCCCTGTTGGTTACTGTTCCTATCACAGAGCCCTGTTGGTTACTGTCCCTATCACACTGCGCTGTTGGTTACTGTTCCTATCACAGTGCCCTTTGGTTACTGTAACTAGGACAGTGCCCTGTTGGTTACTGTTCCTATCACAGTGCCCTGTTGTTTACTGTTCCTATCACAGTACCCTGTTGGTTGCTGTAACTATCACAGTGCCCTGTTGGTTACTGTTCCTATCACATTGCCCTGTTGGTTACTGTTCCTATCACATTGCCCTGTTGGTTACTGTAACTATCACAGTGCCCTGTTGGTTACTGTAACTAACACAGTGCCCTGTTGGTTACTGTCCCCATCACAGTGCCCTGTTGGTTACTGTTCCAATCACAGTGCCCTGTTGGTTACTGTCCCCATCACAGTGCCCTGTAGGTTACTGTTCCTATCACAGTGCCCTGTTGGTTACTGTTCCTATCACACTGCCCTGTTGGTTACTGTCCTTAACATCGTGCCCTTTGGTTACTGTAACTAGCACAGTGCGCTGTTGGTTACTGTTCCTATCACAGTGCCCTGTTGGTTACTGTTCCTATCACAGTACCCTGTTGGTTACTGTAACTATCACAGTGCCCTGTTGGCTACTGTTCCAATCACATTGCCCTGTTGGTTACTGTTCCTATCACATTGCCCTGTTGGTTACTGTAACTATCACAGTGCCCTGTTGGTTACTGTAACTATCACAGTGCCCTGTTGGTTACTGTCCCTATCACAGTGCCCTGTTGGTTACTGTTCCTATCACAGTGCCCTGTTGGTTACTGTCACCATCACAGTGCCCTGTAGGTTACTGTTCCTATCACAGTGCCCTGTTGGTTACTGTTCCTATCACACTGCCCTGTTGGTTACTGTCCTTACCATCGTGCCCTGTTGGTTACTGTTCCTAACACAGTGCCCTGTTCGTTACTGTTCCTATCACAATGCACTGTTGGTTAATGTCCTCATCACATTGCCCTGTTGGTTACTGTCCCCATCACATTGCCCTGTTGGTTACTGTTCCTATCACAGTGCCCTGTTGGTTACTGTTCCTATCACAGTGCCCTGATGGTTACTGTTCCTATCACATTGCCCTGTTGGTTACTGTTCCTATCACATTGCCCTGTTGGTTACTGTTCCTATCACAGTGCCCTGTTGGTTACTGTCCCTATCACAATGCCCTGTTGGTTACTGTTCCTTTCACAGTGCCCTGTTGGTTACTGTTCCTATCACATACCCGGTTGGTTACTGTTCCTCTCACAGTGCCCTGTTGGTTACTGTCCCCATCACATTGCCCTGTTGGTTACTGTTCCTATCACAGTGCCCTGTTGGTTACTGTTCCTATCACACTGCCCTGTTGGTTACTGTTCCTATCACAATGCCCTGTTGGTTACTGTACCTATCACAGTGCCCTGTTGGTTACTGTCCCCATCACATTGCCCTGTTGGTGACTGTTCCTATCACAGTGCCCTGATGGTTACTGTTCCCATCACATTGCCCTGTTGGTTACTGTTCCTATCACATTGCCCTGTTGGTTACTGTTCCTATCACAGTGCCCTGTTGGTTACTGTTCCTATCATAGTGCCCTGTTGGTTACTGTTCCTATCACAGTGCCCTGTTGGTTACTGTTCCTATCACAGTGCCCTGTTGGTTACTGTCCCTATCACAGTGCCCTGTTGGTTACTGTTCCTATCACAGTACCCGGTTGGTTACTGTTCCTATCACAGTGCCCTGTTGGTTACTGTCCCTATCACAGTGCCCTGTTGGTTACTGTTCCTATCACATTGCCCTGTTGGTTACTGTCCCTGTCACAGTGCCCTGTTGGTTACTGTTCCTATCACATTGCCCTGTTGGTTACTGTCCCCATCACACTGCGCTGTTGGTAACTTTTCCTATCACAGTGCCCTTTGGTTATTGTAACTAGCACAGTGCCCTGTTGGTTACTGTTCCTATCACAGTGCCCTGTTGGTTACTGTTCCTATCACACTGCCCTGTTGGTTACTGTCCTTACCATCGTGCCCTGTTGGTTACTGTTCCTATCACAGTGCCCTGTTGGTTACTGTCCCTATCACACTGCGCTGTTGGTTACTGTTCCTATCACAGTGCCCTTTGGTTACTGTAACTAGGACAGTGCCCTGTTGGTTACTGTTCCTATCACAGTGCCCTGTTGTTTACTGTTCCTATCACAGTACCCTGTTGGTTGCTGTAACTATCACAGTGCCCTGTTGGTTACTGTTCCTATCACATTGCCCTGTTGGTTACTGTTCCTATCACATTGCCCTGTTGGTTACTGTAACTATCACAGTGCCCTGTTGGTTACTGTAACTAACACAGTGCCCTGTTGGTTACTGTCCCCATCACAGTGCCCTGTTGGTTACTGTTCCAATCACAGTGCCCTGTTGGTTACTGTCCCCATCACAGTGCCCTGTAGGTTACTGTTCCTATCACAGTGCCCTGTTGGTTACTGTTCCTATCACACTGCCCTGTTGGTTACTGTCCTTAACATCGTGCCCTTTGGTTACTGTAACTAGCACAGTGCGCTGTTGGTTACTGTTCCTATCACAGTGCCCTGTTGGTTACTGTTCCTATCACAGTACCCTGTTGGTTACTGTAACTATCACAGTGCCCTGTTGGCTACTGTTCCAATCACATTGCCCTGTTGGTTACTGTTCCTATCACATTGCCCTGTTGGTTACTGTAACTATCACAGTGCCCTGTTGGTTACTGTAACTATCACAGTGCCCTGTTGGTTACTGTCCCTATCACAGTGCCCTGTTGGTTACTGTTCCTATCACAGTGCCCTGTTGGTTACTGTCACCATCACAGTGCCCTGTAGGTTACTGTTCCTATCACAGTGCCCTGTTGGTTACTGTTCCTATCACACTGCCCTGTTGGTTACTGTCCTTACCATCGTGCCCTGTTGGTTACTGTTCCTAACACAGTGCCCTGTTCGTTACTGTTCCTATCACAATGCACTGTTGGTTAATGTCCTCATCACATTGCCCTGTTGGTTACTGTCCCCATCACATTGCCCTGTTGGTTACTGTTCCTATCACAGTGCCCTGTTGGTTACTGTTCCTATCACAGTGCCCTGATGGTTACTGTTCCTATCACATTGCCCTGTTGGTTACTGTTCCTATCACATTGCCCTGTTGGTTACTGTTCCTATCACAGTGCCCTGTTGGTTACTGTCCCTATCACAATGCCCTGTTGGTTACTGTTCCTTTCACAGTGCCCTGTTGGTTACTGTCCCTATCACAGTGCCCTGTTGGTTACTGTTCCTATCACAGTGCCCTGTTGGTTACTGTTCCTATCACAGTGCCCTATTGGTTACTGTTCCTATCACAGTACCCTGTTGGTTACTGTTCCTACCACAGTGCCCTGTTGGTTACTGTTCCTATCACAGTGCCCTGTTGGTTACTGTTCCTATCACAGTGCCCTGTTGGTTACTGTAACTATCACAGTACCCTGTTGGTTACTGTCCCTATCACACTGCCCTGTTGGTTACTGTTCCTATCACACTGCCCTTTGGTTACTGTTCCTATCACAGTGCCCTGTTGGTTACTGTTCCTATCACACTGCCCTGTTGGTTACTGTTCCTATCACAGTGCCCTGTTGGTTACTGTTCCTATCACAGTACCCGGTTGGTTACTGTTCCTATCACAGTGCCCTGTTGGTTACTGTCCCTATCACAGTGCCCTGTTGGTTACTGTTCCTATCACATTGCCCTGTTGGTTACTGTCCCTGTCACAGTGCCCTGTTGGTTACTGTTCCAATCACATTGCCCTGTTGGTTACTGTCCCTATCACACTGCGCTGTTGGTTACTGTTCCTATCACAGTGCCCTTTGGTTACTGTAACTAGCACAGTGCGCTGTTGGTTACTGTTCCTATCACAGTGCCCTGTTGGTTACTGTTCCTATCACAGTACCCTGTTGGTTACTGTAACTATCACAGTGCCCTGTTGGCTACAGTTCGTATCACATTGCCCTGTTGGTTACTGTTCCTATCACATTGCCCTGTTGGTTACTGTAACTATTACAGTGCCCTGTTGGTTACTGTAACTATCACAGTGCCCTGTTGGGTACTGTCCCCATCACAGTGCCCTGTTGGTTACTGTTCCTATCACAGTGCCCTGTTGGTTACTGTCCCCATCACAGTGCCCTGTAGGTTACTGTTCCTATCACAGTGCCCTGTTGGTTACTGTTCCTATCACACTGCCCTGCTGGTTACTGTCCTTACCATCGTGCCCTGTTGGTTACTGTTCCTAACACAGTGCCCTGTTGGTTACTGTTCCTATCACAGTGCACTGTTGGTTAATGTCCTCATCACATTGCCCTGTTGGTTACTGTCCCCATCACATTGCCCTGTTGGTTACTGTTCCTATCACAGTGCCCTGTTGGTTACTGTTCCTATCACAGTACCCTGATGGTTACTGTTCCTATCACATTGCCCTGTTGCTTACTGTTCCTATCACATTGCCCTGTTGGTTACTGTTCCTATCACAGTGCCCTGTTGGTTACTGTCTCTATCACAATGCCCTGTTGGTTACTGTTCCTATCACATTGCCCTGTTGGTTACTGTCCCTATCACAGTGCCCTGTTGGTTACTGTTCCTATCACAGTGCCCTGTTGGTTACTGTTCCTATCACAGTGCCCTATTGGTTACTGCTCCTATCACAGTACCCTGTTGTTTACTGTTCCTACCACAGTGCCCTGTTGGTTACTGTTGCTATCACAGTGCCCTGTTGGTTACTGTTCCTATCGCAGTGCCCTGTTGGTTACTGTAACTATCACAGTACCCTGTTGGTTACTGTCCCTATCACACTGCCCTGTTGGTTACTGTTCCTATCACACTGCCCTTTGGTTACTGTTCCTATCACAGTGCCCTGTTGGTTACTGTTCCTATCACATTGCCCTGTTGGTTACTGTTCCTATCACATTGCCCTGTTGGTTACTGTAACTATCACATTGCCCTGTTGGTTACTGTAACTATCACAGTGCCCTGTTGGTTACTGTAACTATCACAGTGCCCTGTTGGTTACTGTTCCTATCACATTGCCCTGTTGGTTACTGTTCCCATCACGTTGCCCTGTTGGTTACTGTTCCTATCACATTGCCCTGTTGGTTACTGTTCCTATCACAGTGCCCTGTTGGTTACTGTTCCTATCACAGTGCCCTGTTGGTACTGTCCCCATCACATTGCCCTGTTGGTTACTGTTCCTATCACAGTGCCCTGTTGGTTACTGTTCCTATCACACTGCCCTGTTGGTTACTGTTCCTATCACAGAGCCCTGTTGGTTACTGTCCCCATCACATTGCCCTGTTGGTGACTGTTCCTATCACAGTGCCCTGATGGTTTCTGTTCCTATCACATTGCCCTGTTGGCTACTGTTCCTATCACAGTGCCCTGTTGGTTACTGTTCCTATCACAGTACCCTGTTGGTTACTGTAACTATCACAGTGCCCTGTTGGTTACTGTTCCTATCACATTGCCCTGTTGGTTACTGTTCCTATCACAGTGCCCTGTTGGTTACTGTTCCTATCACAGTGCCCTGTTGGTACTGTCCCCATCACATTGCCCTGTTGGTTACTGTTCCTATCACAGTGCCCTGTTGGTTACTGTTCCTATCACACTGCCCTGTTGGTTACTGTTCCTATCACAGAGCCCTGTTGGTTACTGTCCCCATCACATTGCCCTGTTGGTGACTGTTCCTATCACAGTGCCCTGATGGTTTCTGTTCCTATCACATTGCCCTGTTGGCTACTGTTCCTATCACAGTGCCCTGTTGGTTACTGTTCCTATCACAGTACCCTGTTGGTTACTGTAACTATCACAGTGCCCTGTTGGTTACTGTTCCTATCACATTGCCCTGTTGGTTACTGTTCCTATCACAGTGCCCTGTTGGTTACTGTTCCTATCACAGTGCCCTGTTGGTTACTGTTGCTATCACAGTGCCCTGTTGGTTACTGGTCCTATCACAGTGCCCTGTTGGTTACTGTAACTATCACAGTGCCCTGTTGGTTACTGTTACTATCACAGTACCCTGTTGGTTACTGCCCCTATCACAGTGCCCTTTGGTTACTGTTCCTATCACACTGCCCTTTGCTTACTGTTCCTATCACAGTGCCCTGTTGGTTACTGTCCTTATCACACTGCCCTTTGGTTACTGTACCTATCACACTGCCCTGTTGGTTACTGTTCCTATCACAGTGCCCTGTTGGTTACTGTTCCTATCACAGTGCCCTCTTGGTTACTGTTCCTATAACAGTGCCCTGTTGGTTACTGTTCCTATCACATTGCCCTGTTGGTTACTGTCCCTATCACAGTGCCCTGTTGGTTACTGTTCCTATCACATTGCCCTGTTGGTTACTGTTCCTATCACAGTGCCCTGTTGGTTACTGTTCCTATCACAGTGCCCAGTTGGTTACTGTTCCTATCACAGTGCCCTGTTGGTTACTGTTCCTATCACAGTGCCCTGTTGGTTACTGTTCCTATCACATTGCCCTGTTGGTTACTGTCCCTATCACAGTGCCCTGTTGGTTACTGTTCCTATCACAGTGCCCTGTTGGTCACTGTTCCTATCACAGTGCCCTGTTGGTTACTGTTCCTATCACAGTACCCTGTTGGTTACTGTTCCTATCACAGTGCCCTGTTGGTTACTGTTCCTATCACAGTGCCCTTTTGGTTACTGTTCCTATCACAGTGCCCTGTTGGTTACTGTAACTATCACAGTGCTCTGTTGGTTACTGTAACTATCACAGTACCCTGTTGGTTACTGTCCCTATCACAGTGCGCTGCTGGTTACTGTAACTATCACAGTACCCTGTTGGTTACTGTCCCCATCACATTGCCCTGTTGGTGACTGTTCCTATCACAGTGCCCCGATGGTTACTGTTCCTATCACATTGCCCTGTTGGTTACTGTTCCTATCACATTGCCCTGTTGGTTACTGTTCCTATCACAGTGCCCTGTTGATACTGTTCCTATCACAGTGCCCTTTGGTTACTGTTCCTATTACACTGCCCTGTTGGTTACTGTCCCTATCACAGTGCCCTTTGATTACTGTTCCTATCACACTGCCCTTTGGTTACTGTTCCTATCACAGTGCCCTGTTGGTTACTGTTCCTATCACATTGCCCTGTTGGTTACTGTCCCTGTCACAGTGCCCTGTTGGTTACTGTACCTATCACATTGCCCTGTTGGTTACTGTCCCTATCACACTGCGCTGTTGGTTACTGTTCCAATCACAGTGCCCTTTGGTTACTGTAACTAGCACAGTGCGCTGTTGGTTACTGTTCCTATCACAGTGCCCTGTTGGTTACTGTTCCTATCACAGTACCCTGTTGGTTACTGTAACTATCACAGTGCCCTGTTGGCTACTGTTCGTATCACATTGCTCTGTTGGTTACTGTTCCTATCACATTGCCCTGTTGGTTACTGTAACTATCACAGTGCCCTGTTGGTTACTGTAACTATCACAGTGCCCTGTTGGTTACTGTCCCCATCACAGTGCCCTGTTGGTTACTGTTCCTATCACAGTGCCCTGTTGGTTACTGTCCCCATCACAGTGCCCTGTAGGTTACTGTTCCTATCACAGTGCCCTGTGGGTTACTGTTCCTATCACACTGCCCTGTTGGTTACTGTCCTTACCATCGTGCCCTGTTGGTTACTGTTCCTAACACAGTGCCCTGTTGGTTACTGTTCCTATCACAGTGCACTGTTGGTTAATGTCCTCATCACATTGCCCTGTTGGTTACTGTCCCCATCACATTGCCCTGTTGGTTACTGTTCCTATCACAGTGCCCTGTTGGTTACTGTTCCTATCACAGTGCCCTGATGGTTACTGTTCCTATCACATTGCCCTGTTGGTTACTGTTCCTATCACATTGCCCTGTTGGTTACTGTTCCTATCACAGTGCCCTGTTGGTTACTGTCCCTATCACAATGCCCTGTTGGTTACTGTTCCTATCACATTGCCCTGTTGGTTGCTGTCCCTATCACAGTGCCCTGTTGGTTACTGTTCCTATCACAGTGCCCTGTTGGTTACTGTTCCTATCACAGTGCCCTATTGGTTACTGTTCCTATCACAGTACCCTGTTGGTTACTGTTCCTACCACAGTGCCCTGTTGGTTACTGTCCCTATCACAGTACCCTGTTGGTTACTGTTCCTATCACAGTGCCCTGTTGGTTACTGTTCCTATCACAGTGCCCTATTGGTTACTGTTCCTATCACAGTACCCTGTTGTTTACTGTTCCTACCACAGTGCCCTGTTGGTTACTGTTGCTATCACAGTGCCCTGTTGGTTACTGTTCCTATCACAGTGCCCTGTTGGTTACTGTAACTATCACAGTACCCTGTTGGTTACTGTTCCTATCACACTGCCCTGTTGGTTACTGTTCCTATCACACTGCCCTTTGGTTACTGTTCCTATCACAGTGCCCTGTTGGTTACTGTTCCTATCACATTGCCCTGTTGGTTACTGTTCCTATCACATTGCCCTGTTGGTTACTGTAACTATCACATTGCCCTGTTGGTTACTGTAACTATCACAGTGCCCTGTTGGTTACTGTAACTATCACAGTGCCCTGTTGGTTACTGTTCCTATCACATTGCCCTGTTGGTGACTGTTCCTATCACAGTGCCCTGATGGTTTCTGTTCCTATCACATTGCCCTGTTGGCTACTGTTCCTATCACAGTGCCCTGTTGGTTACTGTTCCTATCACAGTACCCTGTTGGTTACTGTAACTATCACAGTGCCCTGTTGGTTACTGTTCCTATCACATTGCCCTGTTGGTTACTGTTCCTATCACAGTGCCCTGTTGGTTACTGTTCCTATCACAGTGCCCTGTTGGTTACTGTTGCTATCACAGTGCCCTGTTGGTTACTGGTCCTATCACAGTGCCCTGTTGGTTACTGTAACTATCACAGTGCCCTGTTGGTTACTGTTCCTATCACAGTACCCTGTTGGTTACTGCCCCTATCACAGTGCCCTTTGGTTACTGTTCCTATCACACTGCCCTTTGCTTACTGTTCCTATCACAGTGCCCTGTTGGTTACTGTCCTTATCACACTGCCCTTTGGTTACTGTACCTATCACACTGCCCTGTTGGTTACTGTTCCTATCACAGTGCCCTGTTGGTTACTGTTCCTATCACAGTGCCCTCTTGGTTACTGTTCCTATAACAGTGCCCTGTTGGTTACTGTTCCTATCACATTGCCCTGTTGGTTACTGTCCCTATCACAGTGCCCTGTTGGTTACTGTTCCTATCACATTGCCCTGTTGGTTACTGTTCCTATCACAGTGCCCTGTTGGTTACTGTTCCTATCACAGTGCCCAGTTGGTTACTGTTCCTATCACAGTGCCCTGTTGGTTACTGTTCCTATCACAGTGCCCTGTTGGTTACTGTTCCTATCACATTGCCCTGTTGGTTACTGTTCCTATCACAGTGCCCAGTTGGTTACTGTTCCTATCACAGTGCCCTGTTGGTTACTGTTCCTATCACAGTGCCCTGTTGGTTACTGTTCCTATCACATTGCCCTGTTGGTTACTGTCCCTATCACAGTGCCCTGTTGGTTACTGTTCCTATCACAGTGCCCTGTTGGTCACTGTTCCTATCACAGTGCCCTGTTGGTTACTGTTCCTATCACAGTACCCTGTTGGTTACTGTTCCTATCACAGTGCCCTGTTGGTTACTGTTCCTATCACAGTGCCCTTTTGGTTACTGTTCCTATCACAGTGCCCTGTTGGTTACTGTAACTATCACAGTGCTCTGTTGGTTACTGTAACTATCACAGTACCCTGTTGGTTACTGTCCCTATCACAGTGCGCTGCTGGTTACTGTAACTATCACAGTACCCTGTTGGTTACTGTCCCCATCACATTGCCCTGTTGGTGACTGTTCCTATCACAGTGCCCCGATGGTTACTGTTCCTATCACATTGCCCTGTTGGTTACTGTTCCTATCACATTGCCCTGTTGGTTACTGTTCCTATCACAGTGCCCTGTTGATACTGTTCCTATCACAGTGCCCTTTGGTTACTGTTCCTATTACACTGCCCTGTTGGTTACTGTCCCTATCACAGTGCCCTTTGATTACTGTTCCTATCACACTGCCCTTTGGTTACTGTTCCTATCACAGTGCCCTGTTGGTTACTGTTCCTATCACATTGCCCTGTTGGTTACTGTCCCTGTCACAGTGCCCTGTTGGTTACTGTACCTATCACATTGCCCTGTTGGTTACTGTCCCTATCACACTGCGCTGTTGGTTACTGTTCCAATCACAGTGCCCTTTGGTTACTGTAACTAGCACAGTGCGCTGTTGGTTACTGTTCCTATCACAGTGCCCTGTTGGTTACTGTTCCTATCACAGTACCCTGTTGGTTACTGTAACTATCACAGTGCCCTGTTGGCTACTGTTCGTATCACATTGCTCTGTTGGTTACTGTTCCTATCACATTGCCCTGTTGGTTACTGTAACTATCACAGTGCCCTGTTGGTTACTGTAACTATCACAGTGCCCTGTTGGTTACTGTCCCCATCACAGTGCCCTGTTGGTTACTGTTCCTATCACAGTGCCCTGTTGGTTACTGTCCCCATCACAGTGCCCTGTAGGTTACTGTTCCTATCACAGTGCCCTGTGGGTTACTGTTCCTATCACACTGCCCTGTTGGTTACTGTCCTTACCATCGTGCCCTGTTGGTTACTGTTCCTAACACAGTGCCCTGTTGGTTACTGTTCCTATCACAGTGCACTGTTGGTTAATGTCCTCATCACATTGCCCTGTTGGTTACTGTCCCCATCACATTGCCCTGTTGGTTACTGTTCCTATCACAGTGCCCTGTTGGTTACTGTTCCTATCACAGTGCCCTGATGGTTACTGTTCCTATCACATTGCCCTGTTGGTTACTGTTCCTATCACATTGCCCTGTTGGTTACTGTTCCTATCACAGTGCCCTGTTGGTTACTGTCCCTATCACAATGCCCTGTTGGTTACTGTTCCTATCACATTGCCCTGTTGGTTGCTGTCCCTATCACAGTGCCCTGTTGGTTACTGTTCCTATCACAGTGCCCTGTTGGTTACTGTTCCTATCACAGTGCCCTATTGGTTACTGTTCCTATCACAGTACCCTGTTGGTTACTGTTCCTACCACAGTGCCCTGTTGGTTACTGTCCCTATCACAGTACCCTGTTGGTTACTGTTCCTATCACAGTGCCCTGTTGGTTACTGTTCCTATCACAGTGCCCTATTGGTTACTGTTCCTATCACAGTACCCTGTTGTTTACTGTTCCTACCACAGTGCCCTGTTGGTTACTGTTGCTATCACAGTGCCCTGTTGGTTACTGTTCCTATCACAGTGCCCTGTTGGTTACTGTAACTATCACAGTACCCTGTTGGTTACTGTTCCTATCACACTGCCCTGTTGGTTACTGTTCCTATCACACTGCCCTTTGGTTACTGTTCCTATCACAGTGCCCTGTTGGTTACTGTTCCTATCACATTGCCCTGTTGGTTACTGTTCCTATCACATTGCCCTGTTGGTTACTGTAACTATCACATTGCCCTGTTGGTTACTGTAACTATCACAGTGCCCTGTTGGTTACTGTAACTATCACAGTGCCCTGTTGGTTACTGTTCCTATCACATTGCCCTGTTGGTGACTGTTCCTATCACAGTGCCCTGATGGTTTCTGTTCCTATCACATTGCCCTGTTGGCTACTGTTCCTATCACAGTGCCCTGTTGGTTACTGTTCCTATCACAGTACCCTGTTGGTTACTGTAACTATCACAGTGCCCTGTTGGTTACTGTTCCTATCACATTGCCCTGTTGGTTACTGTTCCTATCACAGTGCCCTGTTGGTTACTGTTCCTATCACAGTGCCCTGTTGGTTACTGTTGCTATCACAGTGCCCTGTTGGTTACTGGTCCTATCACAGTGCCCTGTTGGTTACTGTAACTATCACAGTGCCCTGTTGGTTACTGTTCCTATCACAGTACCCTGTTGGTTACTGCCCCTATCACAGTGCCCTTTGGTTACTGTTCCTATCACACTGCCCTTTGCTTACTGTTCCTATCACAGTGCCCTGTTGGTTACTGTCCTTATCACACTGCCCTTTGGTTACTGTACCTATCACACTGCCCTGTTGGTTACTGTTCCTATCACAGTGCCCTGTTGGTTACTGTTCCTATCACAGTGCCCTCTTGGTTACTGTTCCTATAACAGTGCCCTGTTGGTTACTGTTCCTATCACATTGCCCTGTTGGTTACTGTCCCTATCACAGTGCCCTGTTGGTTACTGTTCCTATCACATTGCCCTGTTGGTTACTGTTCCTATCACAGTGCCCTGTTGGTTACTGTTCCTATCACAGTGCCCAGTTGGTTACTGTTCCTATCACAGTGCCCTGTTGGTTACTGTTCCTATCACAGTGCCCTGTTGGTTACTGTTCCTATCACATTGCCCTGTTGGTTACTGTCCCTATCACAGTGCCCTGTTGGTTACTGTTCCTATCACAGTGCCCTGTTGGTCACTGTTCCTATCACAGTGCCCTGTTGGTTACTGTTCCTATCACAGTACCCTGTTGGTTACTGTTCCTATCACAGTGCCCTGTTGGTTACTGTTGCTATCACAGTGCCCTTTTGGTTACTGTTCCTATCACAGTGCCCTGTTGGTTACTGTAACTATCACAGTGCTCTGTTGGTTACTGTAACTATCACAGTACCCTGTTGGTTACTGTCCCTATCACAGTGCGCTGTTGGTTACTGTCCCTATCACAGTGCCCTGTTGGTTACTGTTCCTATCACAGTGCCCTGTTGGTCACTGTTCCTATCACAGTGCCCTGTTGGTTAATGTTCCTATCACAGTACCCTGTTGGTTACTGTTCTTATCACAGTGCCCTGTTGGTTACTGTTGCTATCACAGTGCCCATTTGGTTATTGTTCCTATCACAGTGCCCTGTTGGTTATTGTAACTATCACAGTGCTCTGTTGGTTACTGTAACTATCACAGTACCCTGTTGGTTACTGTCCCTATCACAGTGCCCTGTTGGTTACTGTAACTATCACAGTACCCTGTTGGTTACTGTCCCCATCACATTGCCCTGTTGGTGACTGTTCCTATCACAGTGCCCCGATGGTTACTGTTCCTATCACATTGCCCTGTTGGTTACTGTTCCTATCACATTGCCCTGTTGGTTACTGTTCCTATCACAGTGCCCTGTTGATACTGTTCCTATCACAGTGCCCTTTGGTTACTGTTCCTATTACACTGCCCTGTTGGTTACTGTCCCTATCACAGTGCCCTTTGATTACTGTTCCTATCACACTGCCCTTTGGTTACTGTTCCTATCACAGTGCCCTGTTGGTTACTGTTCCTATCACATTGCCCTGTTGGTTACTGTCCCTGTCACAGTGCCCTGTTGGTTACTGTACCTATCACATTGCCCTGTTGGTTACTGTCCCTATCACACTGCGCTGTTGGTTACTGTTCCTATCACAGTGCCCTTTGGTTACTGTAACTAGCACAGTGCGCTGTTGGTTACTGTTCCTATCACAGTGCCCTGTTGGTTACTGTTCCTATCACAGTACCCTGTTGGTTACTGTAACTATCACAGTGCCCTGTTGGCTACTGTTCGTATCACATTGCCCTGTTGGTTACTGTTCCTATCACATTGCCCTGTTGGTTACTGTAACTATCACAGTGCCCTGTTGGTTACTGTAACTATCACAGTGCCCTGTTGGTTACTGTCCCCATCACAGTGCCCTGTTGGTTACTGTTCCTATCACAGTGCCCTGTTGGTTACTGTCCCCATCACAGTGCCCTGTAGGTTACTGTTCCTATCACAGTGCCCTGTGGGTTACTGTTCCTATCACACTGCCCTGTTGGTTACTGTCCTTACCATCGTGCCCTGTTGGTTACTGTTCCTAACACAGTGCCCTGTTGGTTACTGTTCCTATCACAGTGCACTGTTGGTTAATGTCCTCATCACATTGCCCTGTTGGTTACTGTCCCCATCACATTGCCCTGTTGGTTACTGTTCCTATCACAGTGCCCTGTTGGTTACTGTTCCTATCACAGTGCCCTGATGGTTACTGTTCCTATCACATTGCCCTGTTGGTTACTGTTCCTATCACATTGCCCTGTTGGTTACTGTTCCTATCACAGTGCCCTGTTGGTTACTGTCCCTATCACAATGCCCTGTTGGTTACTGTTCCTATCACATTGCCCTGTTGGTTGCTGTCCCTATCACAGTGCCCTGTTGGTTACTGTTCCTATCACAGTGCCCTGTTGGTTACTGTTCCTATCACAGTGCCCTATTGGTTACTGTTCCTATCACAGTACCCTGTTGGTTACTGTTCCTACCACAGTGCCCTGTTGGTTACTGTTGCTATCACAGTGCCCTTTGGTTACTGTTCCTATCACAGTGCCCTGTTGGTTACTGTAACTATCACAGTACCCTGTTGGTTACTGTCCCTATCACACTGCCCTGTTGGTTACTGTTCCTATCACACTGCCCTGTTGGTTACTGTTGCTATCACAGTGCCCTGTTGGTTACTGTTGCTATCACAGTGCCCTGTTTTTTTTTTTTTGTAAAAATATACTTTATTCATAAAAATCTTCAATCACATTCAAAACCATTTCAAAAACAACATTACAAGGGTACAATCCAGGTTAAACTTTTACAAAATGTATCACCAGGTGCATCAGTACAAACAATATTACAGTCATTTACGGCCTTTCATTTTGATCTGTACAGCCCGAGGGGCTCTAAACAGTTCCCAGTCTCTCGGTGCGCTGTGGTAGAAAGGTCTTAGACAGCGACCCTTCCCCATTGCGCCTTTGCGGCAGCTGCCCCAAGCTTTAGTGCGTCCCTCAGCACGTAGTCCTGGACTTTGGATTGTGCCAGTCCGCAACAATCGGTCGGGGACAACTCTTTGTGCTGGAAGACCAACAAGTTTCGGGCAGACCAAAGCGCCTCTTTCACCGAGTTGATGATCCTCCAGCTGCAGTTGATGTTTGTCTCGGTGTGTGTCCCTGGGAACAGCCCGTAGAGCACAGAGTCCTGTGTCACAGAACTGCTCGGGATGAACCTCGACAGCAACCACTGCATCTCTCTCCAGACTTTCTTTGCAAAGGCACAATCCACAAGGAGGTGAACAACGGTCTCTTCCCCACCACAGCCACCTCGAGGGCATCGTGCAGAGGGGGTGAGACTCCTGGCGTGTAGGAAGGATCTGACGGGGAGGGCCTTTCTCACCACCAGCCAAGCTACGTCTTGGTGCTTGTTGGAAAGTTCTGGCGATGAGGCATTCTGCCAAATGACTTTAACAGTCTGCTCGGGGAACCATCCCACAGGGTCCACCCTCTCCTTATCCCTCAGGGCCTCTAGGACGTTACGTGCTGACCACTGCCTGATGGACTTGTGGTCAAAGGTGTTTTTCTGCATAAATTTTTCCACCAGGGACAGGTGGTACGGCACGGTCCAACTACTTGGAGCGTTCCGCGGCAGCGTGGCCAGACCCATCCTTCGCAACACCGGGGACAGGTAGAACCTCAGCACGTAGTGACACTTGGTGTTTGCGTACTGAGGGTCTACGCACCGCTTGATGCAGCCGCACACAAAGGTGGCCATCAGTATGAGGGCGATGTTGGGCACGTTTTTTCCCCCTTTATCTAGAGGCTTGTACATCGCGTCCCTGCAGACACGATCCATTTTCGACCTCCAGATAAAGCGGAAGATGGCTCGAGTGATCGCCATCGCGCAGGAGTGTGGAATGGGCCAGACCTGCGCCACGTACAGCAACAGCGAGAGTACCTCACACCTGATGACCAGGTTCTTACCCGCAATGGAGAGGGAGCGTCGCTCCCACATGCCCAGTTTCCTTTTCACCATAGCCACTCGCTCCTTCCAGTTTCTAACGCATGCCCCGGTCCCTCCGAACCATATCCCCAGCACCTTCAGGCCGTCAGCCCTGACAGTGAAGGGGACAAAGGATCGGTCAGCCCAGTTCCCAAAGAACATGGCCTCGCTCTTCCCACGATTTACCTTGGCTCCCGAGGCCAGTTCGAACTGGTCGCAGACGTGCATCAGTCTGCGCACCGACAGCGGATCCGAGCAGAAGACGGCGACGTCGTCCATGTACAGGGAGGCTTTTACCTGAGTGCCTCCACTGCCTGGGATCGTCACTCCTCTTATGCCCGGATCCTTCCTGATGGACTCGGCAAAGGGTTCTATGCAGCACACAAAAAGGACAGGCGAGAGAGGGCAGCCCTGCCTGACTCCAGATTTAATCGGAAAGCTATCTGTTTCCCACCCATTGATTGAGACTGCGCTACTGATGTTAGTGTAGAGCAGTTGGATCCAATTTCGAATTCCCTCCCCAAAGCCCATTTTGGAGAGCACATCCCCCATGTAGGTGTGCGATATTCTGTCAAAGGCCTTCTCCTGATCCAAGCTGATGAGGCAGGTATCCACACCCCTGTCCTGTACATAGGCAATCGTATCCCTGAGCAGCGCCAGGCTGTCAGAGATCTTCCTGCCTGGCACAGAGCAGGTCTGGTCAGGGTGAATCACCAATTCCAGAGCGGATTTGACCCGGTTGGCGATGACCTTGGACAGAATCTTATAGTCCATATTCAACAGTGAAATGGGTCGCCAATTTCTAATTTCCTCCCTTTCCCCCTTGTGCTTGTAGATGAGGGTGATGATGCCTTTCCTCATGGATTCTGACATGCTGCCGGCCAGGAGCATACTCTCGTACACTTCTAGCAGGTCTGGGCCGATCAAGTCCCACAGAGCCGAATACAACTCCGCCGGCAGGCCGTCGCTTCCGGGGGTTTTACTCTTCTCGAAGGACTCGAGGGCCTTAGTCAGTTCGTCAGGAGTTAGCGGTTTGTCTAGGCTCTCCCGCGTACTGTGGTCTAGGACCTCCGTGATAGAGGACAGGAAGGACTGGGAGGCCGTGCTGTCCGTGGGCTTCACGTCATACAGTCCGGCATAAAAGGATTTGCTGATCCTCAGAATGTCGGACCGTGATGACTTTACTGAGCCGTCTTCTTCCTTCAGGCTGCTGATCACAGAGCGCTCTCTGTGTACCTTTTGGAAGAAGAAACGTGAGCACGTCTCATCCTGCTCCACGGAGCGGACTCTGGAACGGAAGATGATCTTGGAGGCCTCCGAGGCAAAGTGCGAGGCTTGCTGGCCCTTCACCTCTTGGAGCTCCTCCTTGACATCGACCCCCATCGACCGCAGCCGGAGCAGATTCTGCATCTTTTCCTGGAGTCGGGACATTTCCCTCTGTTCCTTTCTAGCTTTCTGGGTGCCTTTGAGGATGAAAAACCTCTTGATGCTTCCCTTGATCACTTCCCACCAGTGTGTCAGGGACTCAAAGAGGGGTTTCACGGTTCTCCAACCTTTGTAATCCCTCTTGAGCTCCTCAATGTTCTCTGGGGTCAGCAGTTGCACATTTAGCTTCCATGCCCCCCTGCCCACCCTCAGGTCTTCCTCCAAGTGGCAGTCCGCCAGTAGGAGGCAGTGGTCAGAGAAGAACACCGGCTTGACGTCGGTGGATCTGACTGTGAATGCACGGGACACAAACAGGAAGTCTATCCTGGAACGAATGGACCCGTCTGGCCGCGACCAGGTGTATCTACGCTGCGCTCCGTCTGCAGGGTTGCTGAAGACGTCGTGCAGCTTGGCATCCTTAACTGTTTCCATCAGGGATCTGGACGTAGCGTCCAATCTGCTTCCGGCCCTGCCGGATCGTCCAGCCGCATCGATGATGCAGTTGAAGTCCCCGCCCAGAATGACCGGCCTGGAGGTCGCCAGCAGCAGTGGGAGCTGCTGAAAAACCTCCAGCCGCTCAGCCCCTTGTGCTGGGCCGTACACGTTAATTAACCGGAGTGGAGCGTTCTTGTACATTACGTCTGCTACCAGGAGTCGCCCGCCCACCACCTCCTTGACCTCGGAGACGGTGAAGTTGCCTCCCCGCAGCAGAATACCCAGGCCGGAGGAACGAGAGTCGTTTCCGCCCGACCAGATCGATGGCCCGTGGGACCACCATCGTGACCATTGCCTGTAGGAGCTGAGGTGCGGTATCGCACACTCCTGCAGAAACAACAGGTCAGCTTTGACCTTGGCTAGGTAGTCCAAGGTCGCAACACATCGCGTAGTAGATTTAATGCTACGCACATTTATGGATACAATCTTTAAACCCATATTAAAGCATTTATTCTCCTACCAAACCCACTGTCTCTGAGAGTCCCAGACCTTTAGTCTGCTCCTTCATACCCGTAGTGAGCTCAAATTCCTTCACTTTGGATGGGCTGAGGTAGATCTCCTTGGCCGTGTTCTGCTCCAGTGGCATCTGGAGGTTCACGTAGTGAGCGGATTTTGAGATGACCTTTGCTGGAGAAGCTTCTCCAAAACTCACCCCCTCTGGGGGGTTGCTGTTCCCGGCTTCCTGGAGCTGGGGTGCGATGATTGCCTCACTGCTCCCAGATTCCAGGGGCTGTGGTGCACTGGCCTCCTCAGGTTGCAGGCCAAGTTGGGGTGCGCTGGTCTCCTTGTTGTCTCCAATTTTCTGGAGCTCGGGTGTCTCGTCCTCCAACGCCCTGGAGCTTTGCCGCCTCTTCTGTCGGTGCCGCTCTGGCACTTCCTCATCCGAAGAGCTGCTGCCCTTGTCATCCGTGTCGGATGGGAGACGCCTCTTGCCGCTTCTCTGGGAAACGCCTTTGCTTCTTCTTCGCTCCCTCTTACTTTTCTTGTTCTTCACCGTCCGCCACTCCCCCTGCTGCTTTTCCACTGCTGCCTCCTCCTCCATTGATTCGCTGTCCTGAGGACTGGAAGGTTCAGGGGGTAGTGCTGTTGATTGGCTCTCTGTTGCCTCAATCTCTTTCTCCACCTTGTCTCTCTCTGTGTCCTCCTTTGTCCCGTTGAGCTCCCTGGGGGCCTTGGTGGTTGGAGTGACACGGAACATTTCTTCTGCTTCCCCGTGGTCGGCTTTGGCTGCCTGTGCGTAAGTACGGCAGCGTTTGGGGCAGGTCCTGTAGAGGTGACTTGCCTCGCCACACAGGTTGCAGCACTTGGCCTGTTTGCAGTCTTTTGTCTGGTGCCCTTCCTGTTTGCAGATCTTGCAGAGGGAGGCGCTGCAGTTGGCCGCCACATGGCCAGCCTTGCCGCATGAGCGACAATGCTTGGGTTGCCCAGCGTAGACCAGGTAGCCACGGTTTCCCCCGATAGCGAAACTGGAAGGAGGGTGGAAAATGGCTCCCTTACCATCGGTCTTTAGCGTGACCTTAAACAGGCGTTTGCCTGTCCAGATCCCCAAGTCGTCTCGAATCTCGGTGCCGCTCCCCACCTTATCGAAGTACCTGGTGAGGAAGGTGACCACGTCGGCGACAGGGACGAAGGGGTTGTACACATGCACCATCACCTCACGTTCCCGTTGCAACGGCAGAGAAAAGTGCGGCTCCGCCGTCAGGATCTTCATCTCCGGCAGGTCTCTCTTCTCCTCGAACACCCTCAGGAGCCGGACGCAGTCTGCCACTTGCTTGAACGTCACGTCAAAATAACAACCTTTGCGGGAGTCGTGCAGGGTGAAGATCTCCGTAGCTTGGAAGCCGCACGCCTTCAACAGGATCCTCCTGGTGAAGAAGCCCCGATCCATAGGTGATCCTCCTTCGTCGCTGTGGTTCACCGTGACTCGGACGGTGATAGGTAACCCACGGTATGAATTCGGATTGCGATTGGTTTTCGCCCTTCCATCCCGACCTTGCCATGGCAGGACCATGGTGTCGCCCCTGCAACACTACACTTGATCTTAGCCAAAAGGCCGAGAAGCGCCCTGTTGGTTACTGTTGCTATCACAGTGCCCTGTTGGTTACTGTTCCTATCACAGTGCCCTGTTGGTTACTGTAACTATCACAGTACCCTGTTGGTTACTGTCCCTATCACACTGCCCTGTTGGTTACTGTTCCTATCACACTGCCCTTTGGTTACTGTTCCTATCACAGTGCCCTGTTGGTTACTGTTCCTATCACATTGCCCTGTTGGTTACTGTTCCTATCACATTGCCCTGTTGGTTACTGTAACTATCACATTGCCCTGTTGGTTACTGTAACTATCACAGTGCCCTGTTGGTTACTGTAACTATCACAGTGCCCTGTTGGTTACTGTTCCTATCACATTGCCCTGTTGGTTACTGTTCCTATCACGTTGCCCTGTTGGTTACTGTTCCTATCACATTGCCCTGCTGGTTACTGTTCCTATCACAGTGCCCTGTTGGTTACTGTTCCTATCACAGTGCCCTGTTGGTACTGTCCCCATCACATTGCCCTGTTGGTTACTGTTCCTATCACAGTGCCCTGTTGGTTACTGTTCCTATCACACTGCCCTGTTGGTTACTGTTCCTATCACAGTGCCCTGTTGGTTACTGTTCCTATCACAGAGCCCTGTTGGTTACTGTCCCCATCACATTGCCCTGTTGGTGACTGTTCCTATCACAGTGCCCTGATGGTTTCTGTTCCTATCACATTGCCCTGTTGGCTACTGTTCCTATCACAGTGCCCTGTTGGTTACTGTTCCTATCACAGTACCCTGTTGGTTACTGTAACTATCACAGTGCCCTGTTGGTTACTGTTCCTATCACATTGCCCTGTTGGTTACTGTTCCTATCACAGTGCCCTGTTGGTTACTGTTCCTATCACAATGCCCTGTTGGTTACTGTTGCTATCACAGTGCCCTGTTGGTTACTGTTCCTATCACATGCCCTGTTGGTTACTGTAACTATCACAGTGCCCTGTTGGTTACTGTTCCTATCACAGTACCCTGTTGGTTACTGCCCCTATCACAGTGCCCTTTGGTTACTGTTCCTATCACACTGCCCTTTGCTTACTGTTCCTATCACAGTGCCCTGTTGGTTACTGTCCTTATCACACTGCCCTTTGGTTACTGTACCTATCACACTGCCCTGTTGGTTACTGTTCCTATCACAGTGCCCTGTTGGTTACTGTTCCTATCACATTGCCCTCTTGGTTACTGTTCCTATCACAGTGCCCTGTTGGTTACTGTTCCTATCACAGTGCCCTGTTGGTTACTGTTCCTATCACATTGCCCTGTTGGTTACTGTTCCTATCACAGTGCCCTGTTGGTTACTGTTCCTATCACAGTGCCCAGTTGGTTACTGTTCCTATCACAGTGGCCTGTTGGTTACTGTCCTTATCACACTGCCCTTTGGTTACTGTACCTATCACACTGCCCGGTTGGTTACTGTTCCTATCACAGTGCCCTGTTGGTTACTGTTCCTATCACAGTGCCCTCTTGGTTACTGTTCCTATCACAGTGCCCTGTTGGTTACTGTTCCTATCACATTGCCCTGTTGGTTACTGTCCCTATCACAGTGCCCTGTTGGTTACTGTTCCTATCACATTGCCCTGTTGGTTACTGTACCTATCACAGTGCCCTGTTGGTTACTGTTCCTATCACAGTGCCCAGTTGGTTACTGTTCCTATCACAGTGCCCTGTTGGTTACTGTTCCTATCACAGTGCCCTGTTGGTTACTGTTCCTATCACATTGCCCTGTTGGTTACTGTCCCTATCACAGTGCCCTGTTGGTTACTGTTCCTATCACAGTGCCCTGTTGGTCACTGTTCCTATCACAGTGCCCTGTTGGTTAATGTTCCTATCACAGTACCCTGTTGGTTACTGTTCTTATCACAGTGCCCTGTTGGTTACTGTTGCTATCACAGTGCCCATTTGGTTATTGTTCCTATCACAGTGCCCTGTTGGTTATTGTAACTATCACAGTGCTCTGTTGGTTACTGTAACTATCACAGTACCCTGTTGGTTACTGTCCCTATCACAGTGCCCTGTTGGTTACTGTAACTATCACAGCACCCTGTTGGTTACTGTCCCCATCACATTGCACTGTTGGTGACTGTTCCTATCACAGTGCCCCGATGGTTACTGTTCCTATCACATTGCCCTGTTGGTTACTGTTCCTATCACATTGCCCTGTTGGTTACTGTTCCTATCACAGTGCCCTGTTGATACTGTTCCTATCACAGTGCCCTTTGGTTACTGTTCCTATTACACTGCCCTGTTGGTTACTGTCCCTATCACAGTGCCCTTTGATTACTGTTCCTATCACACTGCCCTTTGGTTACTGTTCCTATCACAGTGCCCTGTTGGTTACTGTTCCTATCACATTGCCCTGTTGGTTACTGTCCCTGTCACAGTGCCCTGTTGGTTACTGTACCTATCACATTGCCCTGTTGGTTACTGTCCCTATCACACTGCGCTGTTGGTTACTGTTCCTATCACAGTGCCCTTTGGTTACTGTAACTAGCACAGTGCGCTGTTGGTTACTGTTCCTATCACAGTGCCCTGTTGGTTACTGTTCCTATCACAGTACCCTGTTGGTTACTGTAACTATCACAGTGCCCTGTTGGCTACTGTTCCTATCACATTGCCCTGTTGGTTACTGTTCCTATCACATTGCCCTGTTGGTTACTGTAACTATCACAGTGCCCTGTTGGTTACTGTAACTATCACAGTGCCCTGTTGGTTACTGTCCCCATCACAGTGCCCTGTTGGTTACTGTTCCTATCACATTGCCCTGTTGGTTACTGTTCCTATCACAGTGCCCTGTTGGTTACTGTTCCTATCACAGTGCCCTGTTGGTTACTGTTCCTATCACATTGCCCTGTTGGTTACTGTTCCTATCACAGTGCCCTGTTGGTTACTGTTCCTATCACAGTGCCCAGTTGGTTACTGTTCCTATCACAGTGGCCTGTTGGTTACTGTCCTTATCACACTGCCCTTTGGTTACTGTACCTATCACACTGCCCGGTTGGTTACTGTTCCTATCACAGTGCCCTGTTGGTTACTGTTCCTATCACAGTGCCCTCTTGGTTACTGTTCCTATCACAGTGCCCTGTTGGTTACTGTTCCTATCACATTGCCCTGTTGGTTACTGTCCCTATCACATTGCCCTGTTGGTTACTGTACCTATCACAGTGCCCTGTTGGTTACTGTTCCTATCACAGTGCCCAGTTGGTTACTGTTCCTATCACAGTGCCCTGTTGGTTACTGTTCCTATCACAGTGCCCTGTTGGTTACTGTTCCTATCACATTGCCCTGTTGGTTACTGTCCCTATCACAGTGCCCTGTTGGTTACTGTTCCTATCACAGTGCCCTGTTGGTCACTGTTCCTATCACAGTGCCCTGTTGGTTAATGTTCCTATCACAGTACCCTGTTGGTTACTGTTCTTATCACAGTGCCCTGTTGGTTACTGTTGCTATCACAGTGCCCATTTGGTTATTGTTCCTATCACAGTGCCCTGTTGGTTATTGTAACTATCACAGTGCTCTGTTGGTTACTGTAACTATCACAGTACCCTGTTGGTTACTGTCCCTATCACAGTGCCCTGTTGGTTACTGTAACTATCACAGCACCCTGTTGGTTACTGTCCCCATCACATTGCACTGTTGGTGACTGTTCCTATCACAGTGCCCCGATGGTTACTGTTCCTATCACATTGCCCTGTTGGTTACTGTTCCTATCACATTGCCCTGTTGGTTACTGTTCCTATCACAGTGCCCTGTTGATACTGTTCCTATCACAGTGCCCTTTGGTTACTGTTCCTATTACACTGCCCTGTTGGTTACTGTCCCTATCACAGTGCCCTTTGATTACTGTTCCTATCACACTGCCCTTTGGTTACTGTTCCTATCACAGTGCCCTGTTGGTTACTGTTCCTATCACATTGCCCTGTTGGTTACTGTCCCTGTCACAGTGCCCTGTTGGTTACTGTACCTATCACATTGCCCTGTTGGTTACTGTCCCTATCACACTGCGCTGTTGGTTACTGTTCCTATCACAGTGCCCTTTGGTTACTGTAACTAGCACAGTGCGCTGTTGGTTACTGTTCCTATCACAGTGCCCTGTTGGTTACTGTTCCTATCACAGTACCCTGTTGGTTACTGTAACTATCACAGTGCCCTGTTGGCTACTGTTCCTATCACATTGCCCTGTTGGTTACTGTTCCTATCACATTGCCCTGTTGGTTACAGTAACTATCACAGTGCCCTGTTGGTTACTGTAACTATCACAGTGCCCTGTTGGTTACTGTCCCCATCACAGTGCCCTGTTGGTTACTGTTCCTATCACAGTGCCCTGTTGGTTACTGTCCCCATCACAGTGCCCTGTAGGTTACTGTTCCTATCACAGTGCCCTGTTGGTTACTGTTCCTATCACACTGCCCTGTTGGTTACTGTCCTTACCATCGTGCCCTGTTGGTTACTGTTCCTAACACAGTGCCCTGTTGGTTACTGTTCCTATCACAGTGCACTGTTGGTTAATGTCCTCATCACATTACCCTGTTGGTTACTGTCCCCATCACATTGCCCTGTTGGTTACTGTTCCTATCACAGTGCCCTGTTGGTTACTGTTCCTATCACAGTGCCCTGATGGTTACTGTTCCTATCACATTGCCCTGTTGGTTACTGTTCCTATCACATTGCCCTGTTGGTTACTGTTCCTATCACAGTGCCCTGTTGGTTACTGTCCCTATCACAATGCCCTGTTGGTTACTGTTCCTATCACATTGCCCTGTTGGTTACTGTCCCTATCACAGTGCCCTGTTGGTTACTGTTCCTATCACAGTGCCCTGTTGGTTACTGTTCCTACCACAGTGCCCTATTGGTTACTGTTCCTATCACAGTACCCTGTTGGTTACTGTTCCTACCACAGTGCCCTGTTGGTTACTGTTGCTATCACAGTGCCCTGTTGGTTACTGTTCCTATCACAGTGCCCTGTTGGTTACTGTAACTATCACAGTACCCTGTTGGTTACTGTCCCTATCACACTGCCCTGTTGGTTACTGTTCCTATCACACTGCCCTTTGGTTACTGTTCCTATCACAGTGCCCTGTTGGTTACTGTTCCTATCACATTGCCCTGTTGGTTACTGTTCCTATCACATTGCCCTGTTGGTTACTGTAACTATCACATTGCCCTGTTGGTTACTGTAACTATCACAGTGCCCTGTTGGTTACTGTAACTATCACAGTGCCCTGTTGGTTACTGTTCCTATCACATTGCCCTGTTGGTTACTGTTCCTATCACGTTGCCCTGTTGGTTACTGTTCCTATCACATTGCCCTGCTGGTTACTGTTCCTATCACAGTGCCCTGTTGGTTACTGTTCCTATCACAGTGCCCTGTTGGTACTGTCCCCATCACATTGCCCTGTTGGTTACTGTTCCTATCACAGTGCCCTGTTGGTTACTGTTCCTATCACACTGCCCTGTTGGTTACTGTTCCTATCACAGTGCCCTGTTGGTTACTGTTCCTATCACAGAGCCCTGTTGGTTACTGTCCCCATCACATTGCCCTGTTGGTGACTGTTCCTATCACAGTGCCCTGATGGTTTCTGTTCCTATCACATTGCCCTGTTGGCTACTGTTCCTATCACAGTGCCCTGTTGGTTACTGATCCTATCACATTACCCTGTTGGTTACTGTAACTATCACAGTGCCCTGTTGGTTACTGTTCCTATCACATTGCCCTGTTGGTTACTGTTCCTATCACAGTGCCCTGTTGGTTACTGTTCCTATCACAGTGCCCTGTTGGTTACTGTTGCTATCACAGTGCCCTGTTGGTTACTGTTCCTATCACAGTGCCCTGTTGGTTACTGTAACTATCACAGTGCCCTGTTGGTTACTGTTCCTATCACAGTACCCTGTTGGTTACTGCCCCTATCACAGTGCCCTTTGGTTACTGTTCCTATCACACTGCCCATTGCTTACTGTTCCTATCACAGTGCCCTGTTGGTTACTGTCCTTATCACACTGCCCTTTGGTTACGGTACCTATCACACTGCCCTGTTGGTTACTGTTCCTATCACAGTGCCCTGTTGGTTACTGTCCCTATCACAGTGCCCTGTTGGTTACTGTTGCTATCACAGTGCCCTGTTGGTTACTGTTACTATCACAGAGCCCTGTTGGTTACTGTCCCCATCACATTGCCCTGTTGGTGACTGTTCCTATCACAGTGCCCTGATGGTTTCTGTTCCTATCACATTGCCCTGTTGGCTACTGTTCCTATCACAGTGCCCTGTTGGTTACTGTTCCTATCACAGTACCCTGTTGGTTACTGTAAATATCACAGTGCCCTGTTGGTTACTGTTCCTATCACATTGCCCTGTTGGTTACTGTTCCTATCACAGTGCCCTGTTGGTTACTGTTCCTATCACAGTGCCCTGTTGGTTACTGTTGCTATCACAGTGCCCTGTTGGTTACTGGTCCTATCACAGTGCCCTGTTGGTTACTGTAACTATCACAGTGCCCTGTTGGTTACTGTTCCTATCACAGTACCCTGTTGGTTACTGCCCCTATCACAGTGCCCTTTGGTTACTGTTCCTATCACACTGCCCTTTGCTTACTGTTCCTATCACAGTGCACTGTTGGTTACTGTCCTTATCACACTGCCCTTTGGTTACTGTACCTATCACACTGCCCTGTTGGTTACTGTTCCTATCACAGTGCCCTGTTGGTTACTGTTCCTATCACATTGCCCTGTTGGTTACTGTCCCTATCACAGTGCCCTGTTGGTTACTGTTCCTATCACAGTGCCCTGTTGGTTACTGTTCCTATCACAGTACCCTGTTGGTTACTGTTCCTATCACAGTGCCCTGTTGGTTACTGTTGCTATCACAGTGCCCTTTTGGTTACTGTTCCTATCACAGTGCCCTGTTGGTTACTGTAACTATCACAGTGCTCTGTTGGTTACTGTAACTATCACAGTACCCTGTTGGTTACTGTCCCTATCACAGTGCCCTGTTGGTTACTGTAACTATCACAGTACCCTGTTGGTTACTGTCCCCATCACATTGCCCTGTTGGTGACTGTTCCTATCACAGTGCCCCGATGGTTACTGTTCCTACCACATTGCCCTGTTGGTTACTGTTCCTATCACATTGCCCTGTTGGTTACTGTTCCTATCACAGTGCCCTGTTGATACTGTTCCTATCACAGTGCCCTTTGGTTACTGTTCCTATTACACTGCCCTGTTGGTTACTGTCCCTATCACAGTGCCCTTTGATTACTGTTCCTATCACACTGCCCTTTGGTTACTGTTCCTATCACAGTGCCCTGTTGGTTACTGTTCCTATCACATTGCCCTGTTGGTTACTGTCCCTGTCACAGTGCCCTGTTGGTTACTGTACCTATCACATTGCCCTGTTGGTTACTGTCCCTATCACACTGCGCTGTTGGTTACTGTTCCTATCACAGTGCCCTTTGGTTACTGTAACTAGCACAGTGCGCTGTTGGTTACTGTTCCTATCACAGTGTCCTGTTGGTTACTGTTCCTATCACAGTACCCTGTTGGTTACTGTAACTATCACAGTGCCCTGTTGGCTACTGTTCGTATCACATTGCCCTGTTGGTTACTGTTCCTATCACATTGCCCTGTTGGTTACTGTAACTATCACAGTGCCCTGTTGGTTACTGTAACTATCACAGTGCCCTGTTGGTTACTGTCCCCATCACAGTGCCCTGTTGGTTACTGTTCCTATCACAGTGCCCTGTTGGTTACTGTCCACATCACAGTGCCCTGTAGGTTACTGTTCCTATCACAGTGCCCTGTTGGTTACTGTTCCTATCACACTGCCCTGTTGGTTACTGTCCTTACCATCGTGCCCTGTTGGTTACTGTTCCTAACACAGTGCCCTGTTGGTTACTGTTCCTATCACAGTGCACTGTTGGTTAATGTCCTCATCACATTGCCCTGTTGGTTACTGTCCCCATCACATTGCCCTGTTGGTTACTGTTCCTATCACAGTGCCCTGTTGGTTACTGTTCCTATCACAGTGCCCTGATGGTTACTGTTCCTATCACATTGCCCTGTTGGTTACTGTTCCTATCACATTGCCCTGTTGGTTACTGTTCCTATCACAGTGCCCTGTTGGTTACTGTCCCTATCACAATGCCCTGTTGGTTACTGTTCCTATCACATTGCCCTGTTGGTTACTGTCCCTATGACAGTGCCCTGCTGGTTACTGTTCCTATCACAGTGCCCTGTTGGTTACTGTTCCTATCACAGTGCCCTATTGGTTACTGTTCCTATCACAGTACCCTGTTGGTTACTGTTCCTACCACAGTGCCCTGTTGGTTACTGTTGCTATCACAGTGCCCTGTTGGTTACTGTTCCTATCACAGTGCCCTGTTGGTTACTGTAACTATCACAGTACCCTGTTGGTTACTGTCCCTATCACACTGCCCTGTTGGTTACTGTTCCTATCACACTGCCCTTTGGTTACTGTTCCTATCACAGTGCCCTGTTGGTTACTGTTCCTATCACATTGCCCTGTTGGTTACTGTAACTATCACATTGCCCTGTTGGTTACTGTAACTATCACAGTGCCCTGTTGGTTACTGTAACTATCACAGTGCCCTGTTGGTTACTGTTCCTATCACATTGCCCTGTTGGTTACTGTTCCTATCACGTTGCCCTGTTGGTTACTGTTCCTATCACATTGCCCTGCTGGTTACTGTTCCTATCACAGTGCCCTGTAGGTTACTGTTCCTATCACAGTGCCCTGTTGGTACTGTCCCCATCACATTGCCCTGTTGGTTACTGTTCCTATCACAGTGCCCTGTTGGTTACTGTTCCTATCACACTGCCCTGTTGGTTACTGTTCCTATCACAGTGCCCTGTTGGTTACTGTTCCTATCACAGAGCCCTGTTGGTTACTGTCCCCATCACATTGCCCTGTTGGTGACTGTTCCTATCACAGTGCCCTGATGGTTTCTGTTCCTATCACATTGCCCTGTTGGCTACTGTTCCTATCACAGTGCCCTGTTGGTTACTGTTCCTATCACAGTACCCTGTTGGTTACTGTAACTATCACAGTGCCCTGTTGGTTACTGTTCCTATCACATTGCCCTGTTGGTTACTGTTCCTATCACAGTGCCCTGTTGGTTACTGTTCCTATCACAATGCCCTGTTGGTTACTGTTGCTATCACAGTGCCCTGTTGGTTACTGTTCCTATCACATGCCCTGTTGGTTACTGTAACTATCACAGTGCCCTGTTGGTTACTGTTCCTATCACAGTACCCTGTTGGTTACTGCCCCTATCACAGTGCCCTTTGGTTACTGTTCCTATCACACTGCCCTTTGCTTACTGTTCCTATCACAGGGCCCTGTTGGTTACTGTCCTTATCACACTGCCCTTTGGTTACTGTACCTATCACACTGCCCTGTTGGTTACTGTTCCTATCACAGTGCCCTGTTGGTTACTGTTCCTATCACAGTGCCCTCTAGGTTACTGTTCCTATCACAGTGCCCTGTTGGTTACTGTTCCTATCACATTGCCCTGTTGGTTACTGTCCCTATCACAGTGCCCTGTTGGTTACTGTTCCTATCACATTGCCCTGTTGGTTACTGTTCCTATCACAGTGCCCTGTTGGTTACTGTTCCTATCACAGTGCCCAGTTGGTTACTGTTCCTATCACAGTGCCCTGTTGGTTACTGTCCTTATCACACTGCCCTTTGGTTACTGTACCTATCACACTGCCCGGTTGGTTACTGTTCCTATCACAGTGCCCTGTTGGTTACTGTTCCTATCACAGTGCCCTCTTGGTTACTGTTCCTATCACAGTGCCCTGTTGGTTACTGTTCCTATCACATTGCCCTGTTGGTTACTGTCCCTATCACAGTGCCCTGTTGGTTACTGTTCCTATCACATTGCCCTTTTGGTTACTGTTCCTATCACAGTGCCCTTTTGGTTACTGTTCCTATCACAGTGCCCTGTAGGTTACTGTTCCTATCACAGTGCCCTGTTGGTTACTGTTCCTATCTCAGTGCTCTGTTGGTTACTGTTCCTATCACAGTGCCCTGTTGGTTACTGTTCCTATCACAGTGCCCTGTTGGTTACTGTTCCTTTCACAGTGCCCTGTTGGTTACTGTTCCTATCACAGTGCCCTGTTGGTTACTGTTCCTATCACAGTGCCCTGTTGGTTACTGTTCCTATCACAGTGCCCTGTTGGTTACTGTTCCTATCACAGTGCCCTGTAGGTTACTGTTCCTATCACAGTGCCCTGTTGGTTACTGTTCCTATCACAGTGCCCTGTAGGTTACTGTTCCTATCACAGTGCCCTGTTGGTTACTGTTCCTATCACATTGCCCTGTTGGTTACTGTTCCAATCACAGTGCCCTGTTGGTTACTGTTCCTATCACAGTGCCCTGTAGGTTACTGTTCCTATCACAGTGCCCTGTTGGTTACTGTTCCTATCACAGTGCCCTGTTGGTTACTGTTCCTATCACAGTGCCCTGTTGGTTACTGTAACTATCACAGTACCCTGTTGGTTACTGTTCCTATCACAGTGCCCTGTAGGTTACTGTCCCTATCACAGTGCCTTGTTGGTTACTGTTCCTATCACAGTGCCCTGTTGGTTACTGTAACTATCACAGTGCCCTGTTGGTTACTGTTCCTATCACAATGCCCTGTTGGTTACTGTCCCCATCACAGTGCCCTGTTGGTTACTGTTCCTATCACAGTGCCCTGTTGGTTACTGTCCCCATCACAGTGCCCTTTAGGTTACTGTTCCTATCACAGTGCCCTGTTGGTTACTGTTCCTATCACACTGCCCTGTTGGTTACTCTTCCTATCACAGTGCTCTGTTGGTTACTGTTCCTATCACAGTGCCCTGTTGGTTACTGTCCCCATCACATTGCCCTGTTGGTTACTGTTCCTATCACAGTGCCTTGATGGTTACTGTTCCTATCACAGTGCCCTGTTGGTTACTGTTCCTATCACATTGCCCTGTTGGTTACTGTCCCTTTCACAGTGCCCTGTTGGTTACGGTTCCTATCACATTGCCCTGTTGGTTACTGTCCCTATCACAGTGCTCTGTTGGTTACTGTTCCTATCACATTGCCCTGTTGGTTACTGTTCCTATCACAGTGCCCTGTTGGTTACTGTTCCTATCACAGTGCCCTGTAGGTTACTGTTCCTATCACAGTGCCCTGTTGGTTACTGTTCCTATCACAGTGCCCTGTTGGTTACTTTTGCCATCACAGTGCCCTGTTGGTTACTGTTCCTATCACAGTGCCCTGTTGGTTACTGTAACTATCACAGTACCCTGTTGGTTACTGCCCCTATCACAGTGCCCTTTGGTTACTGTTCCTATCACATTGCCCTGTTGGTTACTGTTCCTATCACAGTGCCCTGTTGGTTACTGTTCCTATCACAGTGCCCAGTTGGTTACTGTTCCTATCACAGTGCCCTGTTGGTTACTGTTCCTATCACAGTGCCCTGTTGGTTACTGTTCCTATCACATTACCCTGTTGGTTACTGTCCCTATCACATTGCCCTGTTGGTTACTGTTCCTATCACATTGCCCTGTTGGTTACTGTCCCTATCACAGTGCCCGGTTGGTTACTGTTCCTATCACATTGCCCTGTTGGTTACTGTTCCTATCACACTGCCCGGTTGGTTACTGTTCCTATCACAGTGCCCTGTAGGTTACTGTTCCTATCACAGTGCCCTGTTGGTTACTGTTCCTATCACAGTACCCTGTTGTTTACTGTTCCTATCACAGTGCCCTGTTGGTTACTGTTCCTATCACAGTGCCCTGTTGGTTACTGTTCCTATCACATTGCCCTGTTGGTTACTGTCCCTATCACAGTGCCCTGTTGGTTACTGTTCCTATCACATTGCCCTGTTGGTTACTGTCCCTATCACAGTGCTCTGTTGGTTACTGTTCCTATCACAGTGCCCTGTTGGTTACTGTCCCTATCACAGTGCTCTGTTGGTTACTGTTCCTATCACAGTGCCCTGTTGGTTACTGTTCCTATCACAGTGCCCTTTTGGTTACTGTTCCTATCACAGTGCCCTGTAGGTTACTGTTCCTATCACAGTGCCCTGTTGGTTACTGTTCCTATCTCAGTGCTCTGTTGGTTACTGTTCCTATCACAGTGCCCTGTTGGTTACTGTTCCTATCACAGTGCCCTGTTGGTTACTGTTCCTATCACAGTGCCCTGTTGGTTACTGTTCCTATCACAGTGCCCTGTTGGTTACTGTTCCTATCACAGTGCCCTGTTGGTTACTGTTCCTATCACAGTGCCCTGTTGGTTACTGTTCCTATCACAGTGCCCTGTAGGTTACTGTTCCTATCACAGTGCCCTGTTGTTTACTGTTCCTATCACAGTGCCCTGTAGGTTACTGTTCCTATCACAGTGCCCTGTTGGTTACTGTTCCTATCACATTGCCCTGTTGGTTACTGTTCCTATCACAGTGCCCTGTTGGTTACTGTTCCTATCACAGTGCCCTGTAGGTTACTGTTCCTATCACAGTGCCCTGTTGGTTACTGTTCCTATCACAGTGCCCTGTTGGTTACTGTTCCTATCACAGTGCCCTGTTGGTTACTGTAACTATCACAGTACCCTGTTGGTTACTGTTCCTATCACAGTGCCCTGTAGGTTACTGTCCCTATCACAGTGCCTTGTTGGTTACTGTTCCTATCACAGTGCCCTGTTGGTTACTGTAACTATCACAGTGCCCTGTTGGTTACTGTTCCTATCACAATGCCCTGTTGGTTACTGTCCCCATCACAGTGCCCTGTTGGTTACTGTTCCTATCACAGTGCCCTGTTGGTTACTGTCCCCATCACAGTGCCCTTTAGGTTACTGTTCCTATCACAGTGCCCTGTTGGTTACTGTTCCTATCACACTGCCCTGTTGGTTACTCTTCCTATCACAGTGCTCTGTTGGTTACTGTTCCTATCACAGTGCCCTGTTGGTTACTGTCCCCATCACATTGCCCTGTTGGTTACTGTTCCTATCACAGTGCCTTGATGGTTACTGCTCCTATCACATTGCCCTGTTGGTAACTGTTCCTATCACATTGCCCTGTTGGTTACTGTTCCTATCACAGTGCCCTGTTGATTACTGTTCCTATCACAGTGCCCTGTTGGTTACTGTTGCTATCACAGTGCCCTGTTGGTTACTGTTCCTATCACAGTGCCCTGTTGGTTACTGTAACTATCACAGTGCCCTGTTGGTTACTGTTCCTATCACAGTACCCTGTTGGTTACTGCCCCTATCACAGTGCCCTTTGGTTACTGTTCCTATCACACTGCCCTTTGCTTACTGTTCCTATCACAGTGCCCTGTTGGTTACTGTCCCTATCACACTGCCCTTTGGTTACTGTCCCTATCACACTGCCCTTTGGTTACTGTTCCTATCACACTGCCCTGTTGGTTACTGTTCCTATCACAGTGCCCTGTTGGTTACTGTTCCTATCACAGTGCCCTGTTGGTTACTGTTCCTATCACAGTGCCCTGTTGGTTACTGTTCCTATCACATTGCCCTGTTGGTTACTGTCCCTATCACAGTGCCCTGTTGGTTACTGCTCCTATCACATTGCCCTGTTGGTTACTGTTCCTATCACAGTGCCCTGTTGGTTATTGTTCCTATCACAGTGCCCAGTTGGTTACTGTTCCTATCACAGTGCCCTGTTGGTTACTGTTCCTATCACAGTGCCCTGTTGGTTACTGTTCCTATCACATTGCCCTGTTGGTTACTGTCCCTATCACAGTGCCCTGTTGGTTACGGTTCCTATCACATTGCCCTGTTGGTTACTGTCCCTATCACAGTGCTCTGTTGGTTACTGTTCCTATCACATTGCCCTGTTGGTTACTGTTCCTATCACAGTGCCCTGTTGGTTACTGTTCCTATCACAGTGCCCTGTAGGTTACTGTTCCTATCACAGTGCCCTGTTGGTTACTGTTCCTATCACAGTGCCCTGTTGGTTACTTTTGCCATCACAGTGCCCTGTTGGTTACTGTTCCTATCACAGTGCCCTGTTGGTTACTGTAACTATCACAGTACCCTGTTGGTTACTGCCCCTATCACAGTGCCCTTTGGTTACTGTTCCTATCACATTGCCCTGTTGGTTACTGTTCCTATCACAGTGCCCTGTTGGTTACTGTTCCTATCACAGTGCCCAGTTGGTTACTGTTCCTATCACAGTGCCCTGTTGGTTACTGTTCCTATCACAGTGCCCTGTTGGTTACTGTTCCTATCACATTACCCTGTTGGTTACTGTCCCTATCACATTGCCCTGTTGGTTACTGTTCCTATCACATTGCCCTGTTGGTTACTGTCCCTATCACAGTGCCCTGTTGGTTACTGTTCCTATCACATTGCCCTGTTGGTTACTGTTCCTATCACACTGCCCGGTTGGTTACTGTTCCTATCACAGTGCCCTGTAGGTTACTGTTCCTATCACAGTGCCCTGTTGGTTACTGTTCCTATCACAGTACCCTGTTGTTTACTGTTCCTATCACAGTGCCCTGTTGGTTACTGTTCCTATCACAGTGCCCTGTTGGTTACTGTTCCTATCACAGTGCCCTGTTGTTTACTGTTCCTATCACAGTGCCCTGTTGGTTACTGTCCCTATCACAGTGCTCTGTTGGTTACTGTTCCTATCACAGTGCCCTGTTGGTTACTGTTCCTATCACAGTGCCCTTTTGGTTACTGTTCCTATCACAGTGCCCTGTAGGTTACTGTTCCTATCACAGTGCCCTGTTGGTTACTGTTCCTATCACAGTGCTCTGTTGGTTACTGTTCCTATCACAGTGCCCTGTTGGTTACTGTTCCTATCAAAGTGCCCTGTTGGTTACTGTTCCTATCACAGTGCCCTGTTGGTTACTGTTCCTATCACAGTGCCCTGTTGGTTACTGTTCCTATCACACTGCCCTGTTGGTTACTGTTCCTATCACAGTGCCCTGTTGGTTACTGTTCCTATCACAGTGCCCTGTAGGTTACTGTTCCTATCACAGTGCCCTGTTGGTTACTGTTCCTATCACAGTGCCCTGTAGGTTACTGTTCCTATCACAGTGCCCTGTTGGTTACTGTTCCTATCACATTGCCCTGTTGGTTACTGTTCCTATCACAGTGCCCTGTTGGTTACTGTTCCTATCACAGTGCCCTGTTGGTTACTGTTCCTATCACAGTGCCCTGTTGGTTACTGTTCCTATCACATTACCCTGTTGGTTACTGTTCCTATCACATTGCCCTGTTGGTTACTGTTCCTATCACATTGCCCTGTTGGTTACTGTCCCTATCACAGTGCCCTGTTGGTTACTGTTCCTATCACTTGCCCTGTTGGTTACTGTTCCTATCACACTGCCCGGTTGGTTACTGTTCCTATCACAGTGCCCTGTAGGTTACTGTTCCTATCACAGTGCCCTGTTGGTTACTGTTCCTATCACAGTACCCTGTTGTTTACTGTTCCTATCACACTGCCCTGTTGGTTACTGTTCCTATCACAGTGCCCTGTTGGTTACTGTTCCTATCACAGTGCCCTGTCGTTTACTGTTCCTATCACAGTGCCCTGTTGGTTACTGTCCCTATCACAGTGCTCTGCTGGTTACTGTTCCTATCACAGTGCCCTGTTGGTTACTGTTCCTATCACAGTGCCCTTTTGGTTACTGTTCCTATCACAGTGCCCTGTAGGTTACTGTTCCTATCACAGTGCCCTGTTGGTTACTGTTCCTATCACAGTGCTCTGTTGGTTACTGTTCCTATCACAGTGCCCTGTTGGTTACTGTTCCTATCAAAGTGCCCTGTTGGTTACTGTTCCTATCACAGTGCCCTGTTGGTTACTGTTCCTATCACAGTGCCCTGTTGGTTACTGTTCCTATCACAGTGCCCTGTTGGTTACTGTTCCTATCACAGTGCCCTGTTGGTTACTGTTCCTATCACAGTGCCCTGTAGGTTACTGTTCCTATCACAGTGCCCTGTTGGTTACTGTTCCTATCACAGTGCCCTGTAGGTTACTGTTCCTATCACAGTGCCCTGTTGGTTACTGTTCCTATCACATTGCCCTGTTGGTTACTGTTCCTATCACAGTGCCCTGTTGGTTACTGTTCCTATCACAGTGCCCTGTAGGTTACTGTTCCTATCACAGTGCCCTGTTGGTTACTGTTCCTATCACAGTGCCCTGTTGGTTACTGTTCCTATCACAGTGCCCTGTTGGTTACTGTAACTATCACAGTACCCTGTTGGTTACTGTTCCTATCACAGTGCCCTGTAGGTTACTGTCCCTATCACAGTGCCCTGTTGGTTACTGTTCCTATCACAGTGCCCTGTTGGTTACTGTAACTATCACAGTGCCCTGTTGGTTACTGTTCCTATCACAGTGCCCTGTTGGTTACTGTAACTATCACAGTGCCCTGTTGGTTACTGTAACTATCACAGTGCCCTGTTGGTTACTGTAACTATCACAGTGCCCTGTTGGTTACTGTCCCTATCACAGTGCCCTGTTGGTTACTGTAACTATCACAGTGCCCTGTTGGTTACTGTAACTATCACAGTGCCCTGTTGGTTACTGTAACTATCACAGTGCCCTGTTGGTTACTGTAACTATCACAGTGCCCTGTTGGTTACTGTAACTATCACAGTGCCCTGTTGGTTACTGTAACTATCACAGTGCCCTGTTGGTTACTGTTCCTATCACATTGCCCTGTTGGTTACTGTCCCTATCACAGTGCTCTGTTGGTTACTGTTCCTATCACAGTGCCCTGTTGGTTACTGTCCCTATCACAGTGCTCTGTTGGTTACTGTTCCTATCACAGTGCCCTGTTGGTTACTGTTCCTATCACAGTGCCCTTTTGGTTACTGTTCCTATCACAGTGCCCTGTAGGTTACTGTTCCTATCACAGTGCCCTGTTGGTTACTGTTCCTATCTCAGTGCTCTGTTGGTTACTGTTCCTATCACAGTGCCCTGTTGGTTACTGTTCCTATCACAGTGCCCTGTTGGTTACTGTTCCTATCACAGTGCCCTGTTGGTTACTGTTCCTATCACAGTGCCCTGTTGGTTACTGTTCCTATCACAGTGCCCTGTTGGTTACTGTTCCTATCACAGTGCCCTGTTGGTTACTGTTCCTATCACAGTGCCCTGTAGGTTACTGTTCCTATCACAGTGCCCTGTTGTTTACTGTTCCTATCACAGTGCCCTGTAGGTTACTGTTCCTATCACAGTGCCCTGTTGGTTACTGTTCCTATCACATTGCCCTGTTGGTTACTGTTCCTATCACAGTGCCCTGTTGGTTACTGTTCCTATCACAGTGCCCTGTAGGTTACTGTTCCTATCACAGTGCCCTGTTGGTTACTGTTCCTATCACAGTGCCCTGTTGGTTACTGTTCCTATCACAGTGCCCTGTTGGTTACTGTAACTATCACAGTACCCTGTTGGTTACTGTTCCTATCACAGTGCCCTGTAGGTTACTGTCCCTATCACAGTGCCTTGTTGGTTACTGTTCCTATCACAGTGCCCTGTTGGTTACTGTAACTATCACAGTGCCCTGTTGGTTACTGTTCCTATCACAATGCCCTGTTGGTTACTGTCCCCATCACAGTGCCCTGTTGGTTACTGTTCCTATCACAGTGCCCTGTTGGTTACTGTCCCCATCACAGTGCCCTTTAGGTTACTGTTCCTATCACAGTGCCCTGTTGGTTACTGTTCCTATCACACTGCCCTGTTGGTTACTCTTCCTATCACAGTGCTCTGTTGGTTACTGTTCCTATCACAGTGCCCTGTTGGTTACTGTCCCCATCACATTGCCCTGTTGGTTACTGTTCCTATCACAGTGCCTTGATGGTTACTGCTCCTATCACATTGCCCTGTTGGTTACTGTTCCTATCACATTGCCCTGTTGGTTACTGTTCCTATCACAGTGCCCTGTTGATTACTGTTCCTATCACAGTGCCCTGTTGGTTACTGTTGCTATCACAGTGCCCTGTTGGTTACTGTTCCTATCACAGTGCCCTGTTGGTTACTGTAACTATCACAGTGCCCTGTTGGTTACTGTTCCTATCACAGTACCCTGTTGGTTACTGCCCCTATCACAGTGCCCTTTGGTTACTGTTCCTATCACACTGCCCTTTGCTTACTGTTCCTATCACAGTGCCCTGTTGGTTACTGTCCCTATCACACTGCCCTTTGGTTACTGTCCCTATCACACTGCCCTTTGGTTACTGTTCCTATCACACTGCCCTGTTGGTTACTGTTCCTATCACAGTGCCCTGTTGGTTACTGTTCCTATCACAGTGCCCTGTTGGTTACTGTTCCTATCACAGTGCCCTGTTGGTTACTGTTCCTATCACATTGCCCTGTTGGTTACTGTCCCTATCACAGTGCCCTGTTGGTTACTGCTCCTATCACATTGCCCTGTTGGTTACTGTTCCTATCACAGTGCCCTGTTGGTTATTGTTCCTATCACAGTGCCCAGTTGGTTACTGTTCCTATCACAGTGCCCTGTTGGTTACTGTTCCTATCACAGTGCCCTGTTGGTTACTGTTCCTATCACATTGCCCTGTTGGTTACTGTCCCTATCACAGTGCCCTGTTGGTTACGGTTCCTATCACATTGCCCTGTTGGTTACTGTCCCTATCACAGTGCTCTGTTGGTTACTGTTCCTATCACATTGCCCTGTTGGTTACTGTTCCTATCACAGTGCCCTGTTGGTTACTGTTCCTATCACAGTGCCCTGTAGGTTACTGTTCCTATCACAGTGCCCTGTTGGTTACTGTTCCTATCACAGTGCCCTGTTGGTTACTTTTGCCATCACAGTGCCCTGTTGGTTACTGTTCCTATCACAGTGCCCTGTTGGTTACTGTAACTATCACAGTACCCTGTTGGTTACTGCCCCTATCACAGTGCCCTTTGGTTACTGTTCCTATCACATTGCCCTGTTGGTTACTGTTCCTATCACAGTGCCCTGTTGGTTACTGTTCCTATCACAGTGCCCAGTTGGTTACTGTTCCTATCACAGTGCCCTGTTGGTTACTGTTCCTATCACAGTGCCCTGTTGGTTACTGTTCCTATCACATTACCCTGTTGGTTACTGTCCCTATCACATTGCCCTGTTGGTTACTGTTCCTATCACATTGCCCTGTTGGTTACTGTCCCTATCACAGTGCCCTGTTGGTTACTGTTCCTATCACATTGCCCTGTTGGTTACTGTTCCTATCACACTGCCCGGTTGGTTACTGTTCCTATCACAGTGCCCTGTAGGTTACTGTTCCTATCACAGTGCCCTGTTGGTTACTGTTCCTATCACAGTACCCTGTTGTTTACTGTTCCTATCACAGTGCCCTGTTGGTTACTGTTCCTATCACAGTGCCCTGTTGGTTACTGTTCCTATCACAGTGCCCTGTTGTTTACTGTTCCTATCACAGTGCCCTGTTGGTTACTGTCCCTATCACAGTGCTCTGTTGGTTACTGTTCCTATCACAGTGCCCTGTTGGTTACTGTTCCTATCACAGTGCCCTTTTGGTTACTGTTCCTATCACAGTGCCCTGTAGGTTACTGTTCCTATCACAGTGCCCTGTTGGTTACTGTTCCTATCACAGTGCTCTGTTGGTTACTGTTCCTATCACAGTGCCCTGTTGGTTACTGTTCCTATCAAAGTGCCCTGTTGGTTACTGTTCCTATCACAGTGCCCTGTTGGTTACTGTTCCTATCACAGTGCCCTGTTGGTTACTGTTCCTATCACACTGCCCTGTTGGTTACTGTTCCTATCACAGTGCCCTGTTGGTTACTGTTCCTATCACAGTGCCCTGTAGGTTACTGTTCCTATCACAGTGCCCTGTTGGTTACTGTTCCTATCACAGTGCCCTGTAGGTTACTGTTCCTATCACAGTGCCCTGTTGGTTACTGTTCCTATCACATTGCCCTGTTGGTTACTGTTCCTATCACAGTGCCCTGTTGGTTACTGTTCCTATCACAGTGCCCTGTTGGTTACTGTTCCTATCACAGTGCCCTGTTGGTTACTGTTCCTATCACATTACCCTGTTGGTTACTGTTCCTATCACATTGCCCTGTTGGTTACTGTTCCTATCACATTGCCCTGTTGGTTACTGTCCCTATCACAGTGCCCTGTTGGTTACTGTTCCTATCACTTGCCCTGTTGGTTACTGTTCCTATCACACTGCCCGGTTGGTTACTGTTCCTATCACAGTGCCCTGTAGGTTACTGTTCCTATCACAGTGCCCTGTTGGTTACTGTTCCTATCACAGTACCCTGTTGTTTACTGTTCCTATCACACTGCCCTGTTGGTTACTGTTCCTATCACAGTGCCCTGTTGGTTACTGTTCCTATCACAGTGCCCTGTCGTTTACTGTTCCTATCACAGTGCCCTGTTGGTTACTGTCCCTATCACAGTGCTCTGCTGGTTACTGTTCCTATCACAGTGCCCTGTTGGTTACTGTTCCTATCACAGTGCCCTTTTGGTTACTGTTCCTATCACAGTGCCCTGTAGGTTACTGTTCCTATCACAGTGCCCTGTTGGTTACTGTTCCTATCACAGTGCTCTGTTGGTTACTGTTCCTATCACAGTGCCCTGTTGGTTACTGTTCCTATCAAAGTGCCCTGTTGGTTACTGTTCCTATCACAGTGCCCTGTTGGTTACTGTTCCTATCACAGTGCCCTGTTGGTTACTGTTCCTATCACAGTGCCCTGTTGGTTACTGTTCCTATCACAGTGCCCTGTTGGTTACTGTTCCTATCACAGTGCCCTGTAGGTTACTGTTCCTATCACAGTGCCCTGTTGGTTACTGTTCCTATCACAGTGCCCTGTAGGTTACTGTTCCTATCACAGTGCCCTGTTGGTTACTGTTCCTATCACATTGCCCTGTTGGTTACTGTTCCTATCACAGTGCCCTGTTGGTTACTGTTCCTATCACAGTGCCCTGTAGGTTACTGTTCCTATCACAGTGCCCTGTTGGTTACTGTTCCTATCACAGTGCCCTGTTGGTTACTGTTCCTATCACAGTGCCCTGTTGGTTACTGTAACTATCACAGTACCCTGTTGGTTACTGTTCCTATCACAGTGCCCTGTAGGTTACTGTCCCTATCACAGTGCCCTGTTGGTTACTGTTCCTATCACAGTGCCCTGTTGGTTACTGTAACTATCACAGTGCCCTGTTGGTTACTGTTCCTATCACAGTGCCCTGTTGGTTACTGTAACTATCACAGTGCCCTGTTGGTTACTGTAACTATCACAGTGCCCTGTTGGTTACTGTAACTATCACAGTGCCCTGTTGGTTACTGTCCCTATCACAGTGCCCTGTTGGTTACTGTAACTATCACAGTGCCCTGTTGGTTACTGTAACTATCACAGTGCCCTGTTGGTTACTGTAACTATCACAGTGCCCTGTTGGTTACTGTAACTATCACAGTGCCCTGTTGGTTACTGTAACTATCACAGTGCCCTGTTGGTTACTGTAACTATCACAGTGCCCTGTTGGTTACTGTAACTATCACAGTGCCCTGTTGGTTACTGTAACTATCACAGTGCCCTGTTGGTTACTGTAACTATCACAGTGCCCTGTTGGTTACTGTAACTATCACAGTGCCCTGTTGGTTACTGTCCCTATCACAGTGCCCTGTTAGTTACTGTAACTATCACAGTGCCCTGTTGGTTACTGTAACTATCACAGTGCCCTGTTGGTTACTGTAACTATCACAGTGCCCTGTTTTTTTTTTTTTGTAAAAATATACTTTATTCATAAAATATCTTCAATCACATTCAAAACCATTTCAAAAACAACATTACAAGGGTACAATCCAGGGTTAAACTTTTACAAAATGTATCACCAGGTGCATCAGTACAAACAATATTACAATCATTTACAGCCTTTCATTTTGATCTGTACAGCCCGAGGGGCTCTAAATAGTTCCCAGTCTCTCGGTGCGCTGTGGTAGAAAGGTCTTAGACAGCGACCCTTCCCCATTGCGCCTTTGCGGCAGCTGCCCCAAGCTTTAGTGCGTCCCTCAGCACGTAGTCCTGGACTTTGGATTGTGCCAGTCCGCAACAATCGGTCGGGGACAACTCTTTGTGCTGGAAGACCAACAAGTTTCGGGCAGACCAAAGCGCCTCTTTCACCGAGTTGATGATCCTCCAGCTGCAGTTGATGTTTGTCTCGGTGTGTGTCCCTGGGAACAGCCCGTAGAGCACAGAGTCCTGTGTCACAGAACTGCTCGGGATGAACCTCGACAGCAACCACTGCATCTCTCTCCAGACTTTCTTTGCAAAGGCACAATCCACAAGGAGGTGAACAACGGTCTCTTCCCCACCGCAGCCACCTCGAGGGCAACGTGCAGAGGGGGTGAGACTCCTGGCGTGTAGGAAGGATCTGACGGGGAGGGCCTTTCTCACCACCAGCCAAGCTACGTCTTGGTGCTTGTTGGAAAGTTCTGGCGATGAGGCATTCTGCCAAATGACTTTGACAGTCTGCTCGGGGAACCATCCCACAGGGTCCACCCTCTCCTTTTCCCTCAGGGCCTCTAGGACGTTACGTGCTGACCACTGCCTGATGGACTTGTGGTCAAAGGTGTTTTTCTGCATAAATTTTTCCACCAGGGACAGGTGGTACGGCACGGTCCAACTACTTGGAGCGTTCCGCGGCAGCGTGGCCAGACCCATCCTTCGCAACACCGGGGACAGGTAGAACCTCAGCACGTAGTGACACTTGGTGTTTGCGTACTGAGGGTCTACGCACCGCTTGATGCAGCCACACACAAAGGTGGCCATCAGTATGAGGGCGATGTTGGGCACGTTTTTTCCCCCTTTATCTAGAGGCTTGTACATCGCGTCCCTGCGGACACGATCCATTTTCGACCTCCAGATAAAGCGGAAGATGGCTCGAGTGATCGCCGTCGCGCAGGAGTCTGGAATGGGCCAGACCTGCGCCACGTACAGCAACAGCGAGAGTACCTCACTCCTGATGACCAGGTTCTTACCCGCAATGGAGAGGGAGCGTCGCTCCCACATGCCCAGTTTCCTTTTCACCATAGCCACTCGCTCCTTCCAGTTTCTAACGCATGCCCCGGTCCCTCCGAACCATATCCCCAGCACCTTCAGGCCGTCAGCCCTGACAGTGAAGGGGACAAAGGATCGGTCAGCCCAGTTCCCAAAGAACATGGCCTCGCTCTTCCCACGATTTACCTTGGCTCCCGAGGCCAGTTCGAACTGGTCGCAGATGTGCATCAGTCTGCGCACCGACAGCGGATCTGAGCAGAAGACGGCGACGTCGTCCATGTACAGGGAGGCTTTTACCTGAGTGCCTCCACTGCCTGGGATCGTCACTCCTCTTATGCCCGGATCCTTCCTGATGGACTCGGCAAAGGGTTCTATGCAACACACGAAAAGGACAGGCGAGAGAGGGCAGCCCTGCCTGACTCCAGATTTAATCGGAAAGCTATCTGTTTCCCACCCATTGATTGAGACTGCGCTACTGATGTTAGTGTAGAGCAGTTGGATCCAATTTCGAATTCCCTCCCCAAACCCCATTTTGGAGAGCACATCCCCCATGTAGGTGTGCGATATTCTGTCAAAGGCCTTCTCCTGATCCAAGCTGATGAGGCAGGTATCCACACCCCTGTCCTGTACATAGGCAATCGTATCCCTGAGCAGCGCCAGGCTGTCAGAGATCTTCCTGCCTGGCACAGAGCAGGTCTGGTCAGGGTGAATCACCAATTCCAGAGCGGATTTGACCCGGTTGGCGATGACCTTGGACAGAATCTTATAGTCCACATTCAACAGTGAAATGGGTCGCCAATTTCTAATTTCCTCCCTTTCCCCCTTGTGCTTGTAGATGAGGGTGATGATGCCTTTCCTCATGGATTCTGACATGCTGCCGGCCAGGAGCATACTCTCGTACACTTCTAGCAGGTCTGGGCCGATCAAGTCCCACAGAGCCGAATACAACTCCGCCGGCAAGCCGTCACTTCCGGGGGTTTTACTCTTCTCGAAGGACTCGAGGGCCTTAGTCAGTTCGTCAGGAGTTAGCGGTTTGTCCAGGCTCTCCCGCGTACTGTGGTCTAAGACCTCCGTGATAGAGGACAGGAAGGACTGGGAGGCCGTGCTGTCCGTGGGCTTCACGTCATACAGTCCGGCATAAAAGGATTTGCTGATCCTCAGAATGTCGGACCGTGATGACTTTACTGAGCCGTCTTCTTCCTTCAGGCTGCTGATCACAGAGCGCTCTCTGTGTACCTTTTGGAAGAAGAAACGTGAGCACGTCTCATCCTGCTCCACGGAGCGGACCCTGGAACGGAAGATGATCTTGGAGGCCTCCGAGGCAAAGTGCGAGGCTTGCTGGCCCTTCACCTCTTGGAGCTCCTCCTTGACATCGACCCCCATCGACTGCAGCCGGAGCAGATTCTGCATCTTTTTCTGGAGTCGGGACATTTCCCTCTGTTCCTTTCTAGCTTTCTGGGTGCCTTTGCGGATGAAAAACCTCTTGATGCTTCCCTTGATCACTTCCCACCAGTGTGTCAGGGACTCAAAGAGGGGTTTCACGGTTCTCCAACCTTTGTAATCCCTCTTGAGCTCCTCAATGTTCTCTGGGGTCAGCAGTTGCACATTTAGCTTCCATGCCCCCCTGCCCACCCTCAGGTCCTTCTCCAAGTGGCAGTCCGCCAGTAGGAGGCAGTGTCAGAGAAGAACACCGGCTTGACCTCGGTGGATCTGACTGTGAATGCACGGGACACAAACAGGAAGTCTATCCTGGAACGAATGGACCCGTCTGGCCGCGACCAGGTGTATCTACGCTGCGCTCCGTCTGCAAGGTTGCTGAAGACGTCGTGCAGCTTGGCATCCTTAACTGTTTCCATCAGGGATCTGGACGTAGCGTCCAATCTGCTTCCGGCCCTGCCGGATCGTCCAGCCGCATCGATGATGCAGTTGAAGTCCCCGCCCAGAATGACCGGCCTGGAGGTCGCCAGCAGCAGTGGGAGCTGCTGAAAAACCTCCAGCCGCTCAGCCCCTTGTGCCGGGCCATACACGTTAATTAACCGGAGTGGAGCGTTCTTGTACATTACGTCTGCTACGAGGAGGCGCCCGCCCACCACCTCCTTGACCTCGGAGACGGTGAAGTTGCCTCCCCGCAGCAGAATACCCAGGCCGGAGGAACGAGAGTCGTTTCCGCCCGACCAGATCGATGGCCCGTGGGACCACCATCGTGACCATTGCCTGTAGGAGCTGAGGTGCGGTATCGCACACTCCTGCAGAAACAACAGGTCAGCTTTGACCTTGGCTAGGTAGTCCAAGGTCGCAACACATCGCGTAGTAGATTTAATGCTACGCACATTTATGGATACAATCTTTAAACCCATTTTAAAGCATTTATTCTCCTACCAAACCCACTGTCTCTGAGAGTCCCAGACCTTTAGTCTGCTCCTTCATACCCGTAGTGAGCTCAAATTCCTTCACTTTGGATGGGCTGAGGTAGATCTCCTTGGCCGTGTTCTGCTCCGGTGGCATCTGGAGGTTCACGTAGAGAGCGGGTTTTGAGATGACCTTTGCTGGAGAAGCTTCTCCAAAACTCACCCCCTCTGGGGTGTTGCTGTTCCCGGCTTCCTGGAGCTGGGGTGCGATGATTGCCTCACTGCTCCCAGATTCCAGGGGCTGTGGTGCACTGGCCTCCTCAGGTTGCAGGCAAAGTTGGGGTGCGCTGGTCTCCTTGTTGTCTCCAATTTTCTGGAGCTCGGGTGTCTCGTCCTCCAACGCCCTGGAGCTTTGCCGCCTCTTCTGTCGGTGCCGCTCTGGCACTTCATCATCCGAAGAGCTGCTGCCCTTGTCATCCGTGTCGGATGGGAGACGCCTCTTGCCGCTTCTCTGGGAAACGCCCTTGCTTCTTCTTCGCTCCCTCTTACTTTTCTTGTTCATCACCGTCCGCCACTCCCCCTGCTGCTTTTCCACTGCTGCCTCCTCCTCCATTGATTCGCTGTCCTGAGGACTGGGAGGTTCAGGGGGTAGTGCTGTTGCTTGGCTCTCTGTTGCCTCAATCTCTTTCTCCACCTTGTCTCTCTCTGTGTCCTCCTTTGTCCCGTTGAGCTCCCTGGGGGCCTTGGTGGTTGGAGTGACACGGAACATTTCTTCTGCTTCCCCCTGGTCGGCTTTGGCTGCCTGTGCGTAAGTACGGCAGCGTTTGGGGCAGGTCCTGTAGAGGTGACTTGCCTCGCCACACAGGTTGCAGCACTTGGCCTGTTTGCAGTCTTTTGTCTGGTGCCCTTCCTGTTTGCAGATCTTGCAGAGGGAGGCGCTGCAGTTGGCCGCCACATGACCAGCCTTGCCGCATGAGCGACAATGCTTGGGTTGCCCAGCGTAGACCAGGTAGCCACGGTTTCCCCCGATTGCGAAACTGGAAGGAGGGTGGAAAATGGCTCCCTTACCATCGGTCTTTAGCGTGACCTTAAACAGGCGTTTGCCTGTCCAGATCCCCAAGTCGTCTCGAATCTCGGTGCCGCTCCCCACCTTATCGAAGTACCTGGTGAGGAAGGTGACCACGTCGGCGACAGGGACGAAGGGGTTGTACACATGCACCATCACCTCACGTTCCCGTTGCAACGGCAGAGAAAAGTGCGGCTCCGCCGTCAGGATCTTCATCTCCGGCAGGTCTCTCTTCTCCTCGAACACCCTCAGGAGCCGGACGCAGTCTGCCACCCGCTTGAACGTCACGTCAAAATAACCGCCTTTGCGGGAGTCGTGCAGGGTGAAGATCTCCGTAGCTTGGAAGCCGCACGCCTTCAACAGGATCCTCCTGGTGAAGAAGCCCCGATCCATAGGTGATCCTCCTTCGCTGTGGTTCACCGTGACTCAGACGGTGATAGGTAGCCCACGGTATGGATTTGGATTGCGATTGGTTATCGCCCTTCCATCCCGACCTTGCCTTGGCAGGACCATGGTGTCGCCCCTGCAACACTTGATCTTAGCCAAAAGGCCGAGAAGTAACTATCACAGTGCCCTGTTGGTTTTTTTTTTGTAAAAATATACTTTATTCATAAAAAATCTTCAATCACATTCAAAACCATTTCAAAAACAACATTACAAGGGTACAATCCAGGTTAAACTTTTACAAAATGTATCACCAGGTGCATCAGTACAGACAATATTACAATCATTTACAGCCTTTCATTTTGATCTGTACAGTGTAACTATCACAGTGCCCTGTTGGTTACTGTAACTATCACAGTGCCCTGTTGGTTACTGTTCCTATCACAGTGCCCTGTTGGTTACTGTAACTATCACAGTGCCCTGTTGGTTACTGTAACTATCACAGTACTATGCTCTTTGTACTGCACTGATGTGTCAACCTAGATTATCGGCTGAAATCTTTTGATTCAGAATATTGTAAATCCAGGCCCCACTTCAGAGACCCAAGTGCCACCTACTGAGCCACGGCTGAATAATCTTCTGCTAAAATGTTTTACATGACCATCTGCATTTGCATAAGGGCTAATATTCTGCACAATCCGACCCCACTGTCGGGGCCTCCAGGGTTCGGCTGCCAGTGATTGTAAATACACTGAAACCATCAGGGGGCCCGGCAATGAATCAGCTTCTGCTGCTCGGACTCTCTGTGGTGCCGAATGTGGGGGTGAGACGGGAGGAGGGAGACCCCCAGGCTGAGGCTGGTGTCCAGGAGGGGCCTCCAGGCTGGGGGCAAATCCTCTCCTTGGACCCTGAAGAACATTCAGATCAACTGATTTAATCTGCAAAACAACATCTGATTAAATTCCGCATCCCATCCCGGTGCCGGGCTCAGCCCCATCCCCTCCACCCACTCCCCCCGGTACCGGTACCTGCAAACCCCTGGAGAAGGGGCAGATAAGGAGCAGATGGAGCAGCTTCCCGGCTCCTCTCATCCTCGGAGCGGCCGCTGCAGCCCCACAATCCGACAGCATCCCCCTGAACCGCGGCGAGCCAGGCAGCGCCGCCACTCCCGATCCCTTTCACCGACTGGCTGCAGCTTCTCCCTCTATTGGGGCATCAGCAGCTGCAATGCCAGCTCCCGGGTCCCAGCCCCTTCCTCTCGGTAACTGGCCCGGGCCATCGGCCGCCGCCTCGGGAAAGTCACTGCAGGCGCCGGGTACAGGGAGAGAGAGAGAGAGAATATCCCAGCTACTGGCAACCAGCGGGGCCAATGGGGAAGTCTGCAAGGAGGCAGAGGAATCCCAGCAGGAATACTAATCCCAGCAGCACCAAATCCACCAGCAGAACCAATCCCAGCACCAATTCCACCAGCAGAATCAATTTCACCAGCAGAACCAATCCCAGCACCAATTCCACCAGCAGAATCAATTCCACCAGCAGAACCAATCCCAGCACCAATTCCACCAGCAGAACCACTCCCAGAACCAATTCCACCAGCAGAACCACTCCCAGAACCAATTCCACCAGCAGAACCCACCCCAGCACCAATTCCACCAGCAGAACCAATCCCAGCACCAATTCCACCGGCAGAACCAATTCCACCAGCAGAACCAATCCCAGAACCAATTCCACCAGCAGAACCAATCCCAGCACCAATTCCACCAGCAGAACCACTCCCAGAACCAATTCCACCAGCAGAACCACTCCCAGAACCAATTCCACCAGCAGAACCCACCCCAGCACCAATTCCACCAGCAGAACCAATCCCAGCACCAATTCCACCGGCAGAACCAATTCCACCAGCAGAACCAATCCCAGAACCAATTCCACCAGCAGAACCAATCCCAGCACCAATTCCACCAGCAGAACCAATCCCAGAACCAATTCCACCTGCAGAACCAATCCCAGCACCAATTCCACCAGCAGAACCAATCCCAGCACCAATTCCACCAGCAGAACCAATCCCAGCAGCATCAACCCTAGCAGCAACACCAATCCTGGCAGCACCAATCCCACCAGCAACAATTCTCACCAACTGACAACACATGAACCTCACCTGTAGTATAAGGGTCTGGCACTTATAGAGTTAATGTGAGGCTGACTACAGTACCACCCACACAGTGATGCAAGAGAGCACATGACCCGCACCCAGGGTCAGTCTATTGCGGGACAGAGCCGTATGTACCAGCAAGCATGGAGACAGTTCCTAGCTTGTACCCTTTGGTGTACATTTGTAAATAGTACTAAGAGTAAACAAAGACTTAATATACATATGACTATGAAGACTTCTTCAGGCCGACCGAACTGTAACCAACACCCTACAACTTGATGGCAACTTGTGGAAAAGCCCAAAATCTTGCAGAAAAATGCAGAGAAAAACTAAAATGCTAGAAGACTGAGAAAAAATTTACTAAAGCATTCTGATCTGAAAAGAAGCTCCAGAAGCAGAGGCGCAGAGTAAAATTTGCCAGGAAAAAGCTCCAAACAAAGACTTAGAAGCTGAAGTCAGGGACTTTCAATTCCTTGCTGCAGCAGAAGACACCATTATATCAACTTTGGAAGTCTAGCTTCAAATCCCAGAGCACAGAATCAGCAGATTTAGCAAGGATGAGTTAAATCTTTTAAAATTCCAAGCTACAGCAAGTCCTGTGAATCTTTAAAATTTTCACAGTCAGAAGTGCAGTTTGAAAAAAGCAGTCACTAAAAACATAATCCTTGTTTTGGCCCCTGAACGTGTGGGATCTGAGCTTGCTCCAAAAATTTTTATAAATAATTACTTGAATTCTCTGGGAGAATTGCGACTTTTTAAACCCAGGTAAGCAAAAGCCAGGATTTGATGAATTTGCAACTTTAAACATAAATGCTGAGCAAGAGAACTCTGCAGGCAGCTGTTTCAGGCCTCCATTTTTGATTCTTTTCCCCCAATTGCCATTGCAGCTGAGCCCACCAAAACCGGTAATTGCAGGAAATTCCTTTGTCTCCAGTTGAATGGTGATGCTATCTTGAAATTCAGATCGCTCATAAAGCAGGACATACACTTTAAAAAATTTAACCATGCATCAGAATTCCACACTTCCAAATCAATTTGGATTAATCCAAGGCCTAGATCAATCACATAATTAGGGATTTTGGAGGAAAAGATTCCTAAGATACAGCTTCACTTCAGGTTTAGACAAAAAGTCAGAAGCAGAACAGGTTAACACACTGCTTTACTTAGTAGGCCCAATTGCAGATGCCACCATTGTAAGACAGGGAATCAATGAATCATTTGCTAAATTCGAAAAAGTGCTAAAATCATTCAATGTTTATTCTAATCCAAGAAACAATAAAATGATTGAAAGAACTAAATTTAACAAGCGAGTCCAGCAGCCAGAAGAATCAGCGATTCATTCATCAATGATCTGTACAGGTTGGCAGAAGGTTGCGAGTACAGAGACTTAAAATCCGAACTCATCAGAGACAGAGTAGTGGTAGGAGTAGCAGATGACACACTCTCTGACCTCATGCAAGCAAAGGAAAATCTAACCCTGGGAAAGGCAATCTCCAGAGTTAGGAGGTCAGAACTCTTGTCAACAGCACAGGACCATTTTAAGGGGAAAAAAATAAACCATGGTGCAGAGGCCAACACACACTTCAGCTGGTTAAGAAACAAAGACAACAGGGACACTCCAGGCCAGGGAAAGCAATATCCAAACTGACCAGCAGAGTGACCATGCCAGCGCTGTGGAGCAAAGCACCCCCACAGGCCAGATCAATATCCTGCAATTTCAGCCCAATGCTTACGGTGAAGCAGGATTGGATACTATGGCAAACTGTGCAGGGCAAAAACTCTGAAATGCACAGAAGGCCAAAGATCACCCATGAGCTTGAGACTGCAGGAAACACAGAAAATAGGAAAAGGAGTAGGCCATTTGGCCCTTCAAGCCTGCTCCATCAATCAATGCGATCATGGCTGATCCTCTATCTCAATATCATAGTGCTGCTCTCTCCCCATACGTCTTGACTCCTATAGAGTCTAGAAACCTATTTCCTTCTTAAATATATTCAGTGACTTGGCCTCCACATCTTCTCCTAAATAGCCTAGCCCGTATCCTGAGACTGTGACCACTTGTCTAGACTCCCCAGCCAGAGGAAACATCATCCCTGCATCCAGTCCGTCCAACCCTGTCAGAATTTTATATGTTTCAATGAGATCCCCTCTTATTCATCTAAACTCCAGTGAATACAGGCCTAGTCGGCCCAGTCTCTCATCATACGACAATTCTGCCGTGCCAGGAATCAGTCTGGTGAAATTTTGCTGCACTCCCTCTATGACAAGTATATCCTTTCTTAGATAAGGAGACTAAAACTGCACACACTACTCCAGGTGTGGTCTCACTAAGGCCCTGTATAGCTGCAGTAAGACATCTGTGCTCCTGTACTCAAGTCCTCTTGCAATGAAGACCAACATACCATTTGCCTTTTTAATTGCTTGCTGCATCTGCATGCTTGCTTTCAGTGATTGGTGTACAAGGATACCCAGGACCCTTTGTACATCAACATCTCCCAATCTATCACATTTAAATAATACTCTTTGCCATTGTTTCTCCTACTGAAGTGGATAACTTTACACTTATCCACGTTATACTGCATCTGCCATGTATTTGCCCGTTCATTGAACTAAATGAATGCTTACCTTTTTTTTGTTTTTGGATTTTTTTTTTTGGAATTCAGTTCTTGATTGGTAAGGGGATCAAAGGTTACGGGGCGAAGGCGGGAGAATGGGGTTGAGAAACTTATCAGCCATGATTGAATGGCAGAGCAGACTCAATGGGCCGAATGGCCTAATTTCTGCTCCTATGTCTTATGGTCTACCTAGCTGCAATACTACAGGCCTATGGAATAAAGTCATGTCTAGAGAGGAGAGCAAAGAAATCAGTCTGATACCAGAAAGTCAGGAAGTCCACTCCCCATCTTACTGAGTAAGGAGGTTGATTGCACCATTACCCACATTCTCTGCCTGCACAACAATCACTGCTTGACTAAAGTAACTCATTGGCTGTGGGGATGTATGGAAGTGTTAAGGTAATGTCCTAAATTTCCTCCCATTATAACAATGACTACACTCGTACAGCACTTTGTGACATCCTGAAGTTGTGAAAGGCGCTATATAAATGAAGATTCTGTGATTGTCTAAATCACCTTGAAGCCTCATGACATCCTTCTCACCATTCACATTCCCACCTGGTTTTGTATTGTCAGCAAATTTGGAAATATTACATACATGAGGTTCCCTCATCCAAATCATTGATATATATTGGGAATAGCTGGGGCCGAAGCACTGATTCCTGTGGCACCCCAGTAGTTACCGCCTGCCACTCTGAAAAAGACCCATTTATTCCTACTCTCTGTTTCCCGTCTGCTAACCAATTCTCAATCCATGCCAATATATTACCCCTAATCCCATGTGCTTTAATTTTGCACACTAACCTCTTATGTGGGACTTTATCAAAAGCTTTCTGAAAATCCAAATACACCACATCCAATGGTTCTCCCTTATCTATTCTGCTAGTTACGTCCTCAAAAGACTCCAGTAGGTTTGTCAAACATGATTTCCTTTTCATAAATCCATGTTGACTTTGTCTAATCCTGTTGATATTTTCTAAGTGTCCTGTTATCACATCCTTTATAATAGACTCTAGCATTTTCCCTACTACTGATGTTTGGCTGACCGGTCTGCAATTCGGTGATTTCTCCCTCCCTTCCTTTTTTAAATAGTGGAGTTACGTTTGCCACCCTCCAATCTGCACAGACTATTCCAGAATCTATAGAATTTTGGAAGATGACAACGAACGCATCCACTATTTCCATAGTCACCTCCTTTAGTACCCTGGGATGTATATTATCGGGCCCTAGGGATTTATCAGCTTTCAGTCCCATTAATTTCTCCAGCACTATTGTTTTAGTAATACTAATTTCCTTCAATTCCTCTTTCTCACTAGACCTTTGGTTCACGAGTATTTCTGGGAAATGATTTGTGTCTTCTTCCGTGAAGACAGAACTAAAGTAGTTGTTTAATTGCTCTGGCATTTCCTTGTTCTCTATTACAAATTCTCCCGTTGTTGACTGTGAGGGACCTACATTTGTCTTCACTAATCTTTCTCTTTTTACATACTTACAGAAGCTTTTATAGTCTGCTTTTATGTCCTTGTAAGTTTACTCTCATTCTCTATCTTTCTCCTCTTGATCAATCTCTATGTCCTCCTTTGCTGAATTCTAAACTGCTCCCAGAAGACACACAGCCATGCTTCTTGGGTAAGGTCAAAGGTCTTGGTTTCTCATTTTGGAATGTGAACACTTCAGTCAATGGGCATTTAACAAATTTTAAATTAGACACTGGAGCCAACATTAACAGTCCTGTCAGACAAAGAACCATGGCTAAAAGACCTCTGGCTTCAAACAACAAACACACCACTCTATGGACCCGGAGGAATCTGGCTTCTAGTCATAAGCATAATTCTGGAATCACCAAGGCATGGCGGTAAACAAATCTTCGAGCTGATGTACGTCATCCGTAACTGGCCTTTCTCTCTCTTGAGCAGAGATGCCTGTGTAGCCATGGATCTCCTTAAAATGGCAGAAGATGTCAAGACAACCACTGTCGTTAATCGTACAGAACTGCAAGTTCCCGAGTACTCAAACAAAAATGAGTATCCTGACTGGGATTTCAAATCTGAACTGTCTTCTCGCTTTGCGGAGCAGCTTTGTCCATTCTCAATAAAGGTGCTGAAAAACCTACAATGGTCAGACCAACAATCACCCTGGAGGTAACCACGACATCTCCAGTGGATGATGTAAAAGAGAGTGATAAGCATTCCGATGAGCCTCAACCTCCAGCTCCAACAACGGTACAGCAGGTCAACACGGAAACCACCAAACATATGTTGCAACTCCCAGCCAGCATGCCAAAGCCACAAAGGATGCTGAACCTGGTAGCAGCCATCCATTGCCAACAGTGAAATGCAGGGGTGAATGTACCACTAAACCTCATTCTAGTCACAGGAATGCTCATCCTCTATCACAGACGACATTGCGACGATCCACATGACAACAGAAGAAGCAAAAGAAATGACAAGGAGATGAATACAATGTTCATTCAGCCCGCAAGTAATGAGTTAGGGTAGCAACCACTGACCAGCACAATAGCCGAACTGACCAAGTGAGCTTCAACATGAAAGAATGGAAGAAAAGGATGAAAACATACCAGATGCCAGAACAACCTCCAAACATACAGGAAGAACCAGCAGTGACAGAGCCTACCATTCTCCAACAGTACTGCGAATGAGATATGAAAGGGTTATAAGGTCTCCAGACTGCCTGAACCTTTGAATTCAAGGACTTTAAGGGGGGAGATGGGGTAGTGATAATGTAGCAATGACAATGTAAATGTATGATAGTAATAACAATATAAACATACGGTAAACTATAAACACCTAAAATGTATTAGATAAAGACTTGGGGGGGTGGGGGGGGGGGGGGGGGGAGGTGTAGTCTAAGGGTACAGCACATTTAGGGTTAATGTGGGGTTGAGTACAGTACCGCCCACACAGTGATGTAAGAGAGCACATGACCCACACCCAGGGACAGTCTGTTGTGGGACTGAGCTGTGTGTACCAGCAAGCATGGAGACAGCTCTGAGCTTGTACCTTTTACTGTATATTTGTAAATAGTTCTAAGAGTCAATAAAGATTTACAGTTAACCGACGTATGACTACAAAGGCTTCTTCAGACCTACTGAACTGCAACCAACACCCTACAACACCATCCAATGGAAACTCACTAACAGCAACCATACCAACAAGAGTAACATGAGGAACAATCTCACCGAGCTGATCAAGTGGGCTGCTTTGTCCTGGATGGTGTCAAGCTTCTGGAGTGTTGTGGGAGCTGCACTCATCCAGGCAAATGGACAGTATTCTATCACACTCCTGACTTTTGCCTTGTAGGTGGTGGACAGGCTTTGGGGGGGTCAGGAGGTTAGTTACTCGCCACAGAATTCCCAGCCTCTGATCTGCTCTTGTAGCCACAGTATTTACATGACTGGCCCAGTTCAGTTTCTCATCAATAGCAGCCCCCAGGTTGTTGATAGAGGGGGATTCAGCGATGGTAACAGATATTTCTCCAACACATTCACACCAACCTTCCTTCTTCCTTTCCCTACTACCCCTCTTCTCCCGTTTTCTTCCTTCTTTCTCCCCCTTCCTTACTCCCTCAATCTCCCATCCCTCACTCTTTTCTCCCTTCACTATCCTGCTCTCTTCCCCCTCCATTCTTTCCTCCCTCATCCTGCTCACACATAGACTCTCCCTCGCAACCTTCCTTCCCCTCCTCACACCTTCCCTTCTCTCTCCCTCCTTTGCCACATCATCCCTTCTTCCTCATTCTGTTTCATTTCCTCTGTCCTTTTCTTCCCAATTCCTCCTTCCCTCTCCCCTTTACCCTCCTTTCCCTGCCCATCATCCATCCCACTACCCCTTTCCCCATGCCTCCCTTTCCCCTCATCCCTCCCTTCCCCCTTTCCCTTCCTCTTCCAATTGCACTCCTTCCCTTTCCCCATCCTCCTCTCTTCCCCCCTCCTTTCACCCATATATCCCTTCCATCTTCTCTCTGCCCTCCCCATCCTACTCTCATACACTTTGCACCTTCCTTCTCTCCTCCCCCTTTCTCCCCTTTTACTCCCCTTCCCCTCCCCTCCTCCTTCCCTCTCTCCATCAAAATCCTCCCCTCATCCCTCCCTTCTCCTGTCTCCCCTCGTACCCTTCCCTTCCTTCTCTCCCTCCATCTCATCCTTCTCCCTCTTCTCTTCCCTTGCACCTTCTCCTCCCTATCCTCTGCTTCTCCTACTCTCCTCCCCAGCCTCTCCTCCTCACACTGTCCTCCTCCACCTCTCTACTTCCCCTCCTCCTTCCCCATCCCTATCCTCCCCCTCCACCCTTCAACCCCTTCCTCCAACATCCTTCCATAAGAATTCAATAAATAGGAATAGGTGTAGACCATTCGGCCCATTGAGCCTGCACTGCCATTCAATACGATCATGGTTGATCTTGGACTTCAACTCCACTTTCCTGCCCGCTCCCCTTAACGCTTACTTCCCTTAAGGACCAAAAATTTGTCTGTCCCAGCCTTAAATGTATTCAGTAGTGGCACATCCACAACCCTTAAAGGGAGTGAATTCCAAAGGTTCACAACCCATTGAGTGAAGAAATATCTCCTCATCTCAGTCCTAAATAATTGGCCCCTTATCCTGAGACTGAGCTGCCGTGTTTCAGATTTCCTGACCAGTGGAAACAATCTCTTAGCCTCTACCTTAACAAACCCCCTTCAGAATCTTGTATGTTTCAACGAGATCACTTCTCATTTTTCTAAACTCCGGAGAATATAAGCCCAATTTACTCAGCCCCTCATCATAGGACAAACCCCTCATCCCAAGGACCAATCTAGTGAACCTTCACTGTACTGCCTCCAATGCAAGTATATCCTTCCTTAAATATGGAAACATAAACTGTACACAGTATTCCAGATGTGGTCTCACCAAAGCCCTATACAGTTGTAGCAGGACTTCTTTATTCTTCTACTCCAATCTCCTAGCAATAATGGTCAACATGCCATTTACCTCCCTAATTGCTTGCTGCATCTGCATGCTAATTTTCCATGTTCCTTGTACGAGCATGCCCCAGTCTCTCCGGACATTAACATTTATAATTTTCACACCTTTCAAAGAATATTCTGCTTTTCTATTCCTAAGACCAAAGTGAATAACTCCACACTTCCCACTCCCTCCTCCTGCCCTCCCCACTCTCCTCCCTGCCCCGTGGTAGCTAATTTCACATTCTCACCACTCTCTGAGTAAAGAGTTCTCTGTCTTTATGCTGTTCCTCTCTCCTTGAAATCTGCAATCGTCACAACCATTCTCAAAAAACCCTTGACCCCTCCCTCCTTGAAAACATCTCCAACCTCCATTTCCTCTCCCAAGTCCTTGAATGTGTTATCGCCTCCCAAATTTATTCCCATCCTTCCCAGAACTCCATGTTTGAATCCCTCAAAACACATTTCCGCCCTTGCCATAGTACCGAAACAGCTCTTATCAGAGCTACAAATGACATCCTATATGATTGTGACAAAAGTAAACTTTCCCTCTTGTCTTTCTCAACCTATCTGCAGCCTTTGACATGATTGACCACACCATCCTCCTCCAACAACCCTTCACTGTCTTCCAGCTGGGTGGGACTGCACTCACATGGTTCCATTCTTATCTGTCTAATGTCATGAAAGTATATTAATTCTCATAATATTATTGTGATTTATGGTAATGTGTTTCTACCTAGCCAGAGAAGCTAGGCCAAGCAGTGTGTTTATTTTTCTCAAAGGTTACTGATAATATTAGCACCATGAACAGATTTATATTATGAGAAAGATAAAGTTCCAAAGATATATGGGAACAATGAACGTTAAAAGAGGGAAACATATATAAAGGAGAATGAGGCTATGTGTCAGGGAAGACATTGTAAGATCTACCAGAAGTGTGAAAAGCTTCCAGTATTTGTGCATTAAGCCTGCTGTCTACAGAAACGTAAGCTGGGAAAAGCCACTTTGAATTCTACTATCCAAGGTATCGTGTTGACTTGCCTGGATCTGTTTAAAATCTAAAAATCTATTTTTTTACTGTTGCCTGAACGGGGGTGTAACTGGAAGCCAGATTAATTAAGGGCTGAATTTTCCCTCCGTCGGGGTAGGGGGGTGGTTTGTGTGGGGGTGGGCGGGGGCGGGCGCAAATCCGATCGGCGCCCCCGATCAGGGACGCGCCGCCATTTTACGTGGGTGGGCCAATTAAGGCCTGCCCAGCGTGACGCTCGCCCGCAAGTGCTGAGCGCTCCCTGTGCGGGCTGGGGGGTGGGGTGGGATTCCCTTAGTCGTTCCCTGTGCTCTTTTGCGCATGCGCACGAAAGAGTGCAGAGATCTCCCTGATGAACAAAGGTGCCTCATGGAGCTCAGTTTAAGATTTTAAAATTTAAATAAAGGAAAAAACAACTTTTAAAACATGTCCCCTCATGTAACAGTGTCACATGAGCTGGGACATGTCAATGAATTTTTAAAATAATTTTTATTGAATTTTAAACACTTCATGAAACCTCATCCCGCCCGTGGATGAGGTTTCATGAAAAATGCGAAGGCCGCCTGGGCTCTTCGCCTGGCCGCCAACCTTAAGGTTGGATGGGCAGCTCATTTAATTGTTTTAATTAGTTTTTAACAGGCCTTAATAGGCCTTTGACAGTTCGGTGTGCGTGCAGCCGACTTGGCTGCGCACCCGCCGATCTGAAAATCTAAATAATGCGCTGTGACGTCAGGACGCCCGCCCGACATTACCGCGCGTCATTTTACCCGTCGGCGAGTGGGCCCCGCCCCTGCTCACTGACGGGAAAATTCTTCCCTAGGGGTTTTAGGAGTTATTATAGTAGTAATTTGTAGATCTATGCATGTGCTTGAAATTTTTTCTTTTGTTAATAAATGTTTAATTTAGTTTTTTAAAACATCTCTGAAGTCTTGGTGAACTTATTACTTCTGAATTCAGGGCACGCATCTCAAAATAAATACAAATTGCAAAACTGATGTGATAGCATGATCAAGTTTCCCTCGTGGATTTGATCCACCTGACACACATCATCTGCCACATCATAACACTAATCGTAGCCAGAGATTCACTTGCAATGACTTCTCTTCCTGCTCCCACACCATTACCTCTGGTGTTCCCCAAAGATCTATCCTTGGTCCCTCCTATTTCTCATCTAAATGCCGCCCTTTGGCAACATAATCTGAAGGCACAGTGTTAGTTTTCACATGTAGATTGTGGACAGCAGCTCTATCTAACCACTACATCTCTACACTTCACCATTGTTGCTAAATTATACTGCTTATCTGACATCCAGAGCCAAATAAACAGAAATTTCATCCAATTAAATATTGGGAAGACTGAAGCCATTATTTTTGGTTCCTTCTCCAAACACTGTTCTCTAGCTACCGACTCCAACCCTCTCCCTGGCAACAGTCTGATAAAGCCAGTCTAATCGCAACATTTTGTGTGACATTTGATTCTGAGATGAGCTTCTGACATCATATTCAAACCATCACTAAAACTGCCTATTTCAACCTCTGTAATATCTTTTGACTTCACCCCGTCTCAGCTCATCTGCTACTGAAACCGTCATTCATGCCTTTGTTATTTCCAGACTTGACTATTTCAATGCTGGTCTCCCACATTGTATCCTCCATAAAGTTGAGGTCATCAAAAACTCTGCTGCCCGTGTCTTAACCCACAGAAAATCCCATTCCCTATCACCCCAGTGCTGACTTACTTTGTCTCCCGCTCAAGTAATGGCTTAATTTTAAAACTCTCATCCTTGTCTTCAAATCCCCCCATGACCTTGCTCCTGCCTATCTCTTTAATCTCCTCTAACACTATAACCCTCAGATATCTGTGCTCATCTAATTCTGGTCCTTGTGCATGTTCCAATCCCCATAGAGATCTGTAAACCAAAATAATCAAATTTACTGAGTGATGCCAAACTAAAAGGCTTGACTTTTTGTAACTTTTACTTTAACACAAATCCAAGTCAATGTACATTAAAGATTAATTAACAGTTGATACAAAATATAAATTATACATGGGGCAAAATTTTTACTTCAGCAGGCGGGCGCCCACATAAAATGACACGCGTTGACATCGGGCGAGTGTCCTGACGTCAACGCGCAGTCGCGCGATATTTCGGTCGGCAGGCACATGCCGGAGTCAACAGCGTGCCCGCTGACAATTAAAAGGCCTATTAAGGCCATTAACGAGGTATTTAAAAGATAATTTTCGCCGCCCATCCAACCTTACGGTTGGTGGGCAAGCGAAAAGGCCAAGCAGCCTTTGCACTTTTTAGGAAACCTCATCCACGGGCGGGATGAGGTTTCCTAAAGCAAATAAAAATAAAATAAAAATTTTAAAATTGAATTAATAACATGTCCCTGCTCATGTGACAGAGTCACATGAGGGGACATGTTTTTATAACATTTTTAATTTCTTTGCTTTTTTTAAAAGCTCTTCATCTCCCTGAGGCAGCTCTGTGCCTCAGGGAGATTATCTAGCGTGCACTCGTGCGCATGTGCTAAGTTCGCACTCGCCCTGCTCGCCCTCCTCCTCCCACCCGCACAAGAAGCGCTGAGCGCTGCCACTTGCATTTCACGCTGGGCAGGCCTTAATTATCCCGCTTGCATGAAATCGCCTTCTGGCCTCGATCTGGGGGGGACGGTGGTCAGCTTCCCGACCACCCCCGCCTGCCCTCGCCGAGCTCGCCTGACAAGGGCAAAATTCTGCCTACAGTCTTTTTTGTATCTATTATTCTATCTTACAAAGGTAGTAGGCATTCCACTCTGCCTGTTTGGTCACAGTTTCAGCACACAATTCTTCCAAGCAGAATTCCAGTCCCTTTCCTTCAAGGACTTAGCCAATTCACATAGGTAGGAGCTTCCAGGTAAACAGGATTCTGCCCATGCAATCTTCCACAAAATAACAGCCTTCTTTCCATACAAACATACGAATTGGGAGCAGGAGTAGGCCACTCGGCCCCTTAAGCTTGCTCCACCATTCGATAAGATAATGGTTGATCTGAATGTAACCTCAATCCTACATTCCTGCATACCCACGATAACCTTTCACCCTCTTGATAATCAAGAATCTATCCAGCTCTGCCTTAAATATATTCAAAGACCCTGCTTCCACTGCCTTTTGAGGAAGTGTGCCCCAAAGACTCATGATCCTCTAAGAGAAAAAAAATCTCCTCATCTCTGCCTTAAATGAGCAACCCCTTATTTTTAAACTATGACCCCTAGTTCTAGATTCGCCCACAAAAGGAAACATCCTCTCCACATCCACCCTGTCAAAACTCCTCAGGATCTTAAAGGTTTCGAACAATTCATCTCTTACTCTTCTAAACTCCAGTGGATACAAGCTTGAAGGAAAATGTAAATATCTATATCATCCTGGCTACTTTATAAAATCATTAATTTTTTTTAAAAATGGACAAAGTCTTTACACTGACTAAAGCCTGACTAGCTACGACTCACACTAAAAGAATTTCTAGCTTTCAGAGAATAGCAGGGACCTCGTTATCTCTAAAGAGATGCTAATGTCCTCTGTGCCTTTAGAAATCAAATGCCAAAGAAATGTACAAAGGCCATTTACATTTCTAAGCAAGAACTCTGGCCAATGGAGATGATATGTCTATGAGGACAGAGGGACCCTGTAATCTCTGTTAAATGTATCAATGGATGAAACACTAATCATCTCAAGACCAGGAATATACATCCTTTATCCAAACCAAGGGGAAGAAGTGGGAGTTATGTCACAAGACCCCCCCTCCCCGCCCCATGCCAGAACCTGTAATATTGCCTTGTGGAGCTGAACAATGGCAGAATGCCAACTTCCACCAACCAAAGCAGCAGCAGAACCAGAGCTCTGTCCAGGTTTAAATTGCCTGGCCCTCATCTACACTGTTTCTACTGAAATGTCTGAAGTTCTGTACCAGTAACTACTACAAGATTAATTCATCTCTATGTGCTCCTCCCATGGTGGACATCAACACTACTGGAAAAGTGGATCACCCAGCATCAGCTTCAGCCGGCTAACCTCTCTGAAGGAATGCACCATTAGACTTTTGTTTCTGGGCTCTGGACTCACTTGAAATAATAATTCTTATTTTGTCTTGGTCTTAGCCGTGTATCTCTTTCTTTCCCTTATCCTTCTTTTATTGTGTAAATGCACTGGGGTTATGTAGTGACACTCACCCCCTTCCCCTCATTTTGAAGATGAGTAAAAATAAACTAACCCTCTGATTTTACCCTATCTCGAGTTTGCTGTGAGGTTATTCATAAAGGATTGGGTAACTCCAAAACTAAGGGGTTGGAGAAAATACACCTTATAAAGGGGGAAAATCAAAAATCAAAAAAACAGCTTTCTGTTTATGGAGGGTTGGTGAGAGGAGAAATCAGAGCTGGTTAACTTAAACCCCCTCCTGTCCATATCATCTGTCTTACTCTGATTTAAAGGTACATTTCAAAATATAACTGTTCTGTAAAGTTCATGACTCCGCCTCCTTAAAATGGAAAAAACATTGTCTTAGTATTGATTTTTCTCCATAACTATCAAAATAACAATAAATTTCAACAAAGTAAACATTTTAATGATTAACTTATTGCACGTAGTACAGGTAACTGTTGTAAATATCTGATTCTATAATTCATATGTTTTAGAGGTATAACTTTTAGTTTTATGAATTAATGTGTTCAATGTAAGATAAATGGAAACATCTGATTGAGAAACTGATAAACAAGTAAGTGCAATTCAAACAGACATGGGCTAATTACAGTTCAAAGTAAAATCAGAATTAGAAGGGAGAAAAATTAAAAATGAATGGCCCATCTTTGAGCTTTTGATAGGGACAGGAGGTCTACAGTTATTTCAATTAGGGATTTAAATTAACCTTGTAGTTCCCCGGAATCAAAATAAGTTGTTTTGAAGGTAAAAGATTAATTTACATTTAGTCACTTGATGGTACAGAAACAGACGCAAGAATGTCAAATTTCAAATGGAGCAAAAATTTAAGCTGCATGAGAAAAATGTGCTGATTGGTTGGCAAGGTGACTGTGGTTGAGGTGTTGCCATGGAGAATGCACCTGGGAGCTATTGTGCCTCTTGTTTTTGTTTAATTTTAAAAATGGTGCAATGCTTGGACATATTCATTTGTCTGCATAGGTCAGGTCCCTGTGTATGAATATATGTCGCTTCCAATGAACGTAAGTGAGTCAAACTGCGAGCCCAACTGATAATCTTAAATGGTAGTTAGTGTAATTGTTAGCACACTTCGGATTGTTCAGCAATTGCTGCCCAATCGAGGAATCACATCTAACATTAGACATTATATTCGGAGTTTTGCAAGCACGGGCTTTTGAGTACAGTCAGTACTCTGCCAATTTTGAATGGCCGAAGGGTCATGGTGTTCGATATGGTCCACCATTTACTGGGACATATGGCCTACTGTCAGGTCCATAATACATGAAAAAGATCATAAACTATGTAAATCAAACCTTACTTTCTGCTTATTTAAAAATGGACTTTACTGGGCCAAAAAACATGGCTGCTATGGACCACATGATTTGCAAGTTGGCTGGAAACTTCCAACAGTAATTACAGGACAAAGCTCAATCCTCATCCTTGTGGAATCTCACGCTTATCATTGTGTGGACCCATTACAATCAATGAAACAGACAGTCTTTCTCCCCAGCCTGGACTTAGAACAAAGAGAGAGCCATCAATGACCTTCCTTCCATCATAAGGTCAGAAGTGGGGATGTTCGCTGATGATTGCACAATGTTCAGCAACATTTGCGACTCCTCAGATAGTGAAGCAGTCTATATTCAAATGCAGCAAGACCTGGACAATATCCAGGCTTGGGCTGACAAGTGGCAAATAATATTCGCACCACACAAGTGTCAGGCAATGACCATCTCCAACAAGAGAGAATCTAACCATTGCCCCTTGATGTTCAATAGCATTACCATCACTGAATCCCCCACTATCAACATCCTGGGGGTTACCATTGACCAGAAACTGAACTGGACTAGCCATATAAATATTGTGGCTACAAGAGCTGGTCAGGGGCTAGGAATTGTGCGAATAGTAACTCACCTCCTGACTCCCCAAAGCCTATCCACCATCTGCAAGGCACAAGTCAGGAGTGTGATAGAATACTCCCCATTTGCTGGGATGAGTGCAGCTCCCACAACACTCAAGAAGCTTGACACCATCCAGGACAAAGCAGCCTGCTTGATTGGCACCACATCCACAAACATTGACTCCCTCCACCACTGATGCACAATGGCAGCAGTGTGTACCATCTACAAGATGCACTACAGGCTCCTTCGACAGCACCTTCCAAACGCACAACCACTACCATCTAGAAGGGCAAGGGCAGCAGATAGCTGGGAACACCAGCACCTGGAAGTTCCCCTCCAAGTCACTCACCACCCTGATTTGGAAATATATTACTGTTCCTTCACTGTCGCTGAGTCAAAATCCTAGAACTCCTCCTAACAGCACTGTGGGTATACCTACACCACATGGACTTCAGCGGTTCAAGAAGGCAGCTCACCACCACCTTCTCAAGGACAACTAGGGATAGGCAATAAATGCTGGCCCAGCCATCGAAGCCCACAGCGAATGAATGAATAAAAAAAAATGTTATGCATGCGGAGGCACTAATAGCCACCATCTATCTCCTAAGGTGAACAATGGATTTTGACCAGAGACATAGAAACTAGTTTTTAACCTGAAACTGACTCATCAATGGGCAATACCACATGACGTAAGCTTCTTTGGCATTTGGAATGTTTAAATGTTACATTCCTGGTTTAATTTGGGCAGTTAGCTATTAAAATCCAGCCTGTCAACACCAGCTGACAACAAAGCCTGCCTCAAGTCTAAACCTCCTCGAAGCTTGATTCTCTGGAAGATTCCTGCCATCACCTGTAGTGTGGACCAAGTCTCTGTGTACCAACTTCATCTTGCTGCATCCCCACCAACTTTGAAGGAATTCAGCAATTCCTGTTTTCAGTTAGCTGAACCTGCCTGAACTTTAACTCCTATGTGAAGGAACCCTCGCTGGATGCTGACATTCTGGACTCTAACATTCACATGAATTAATACTCATATCTTTGCTTTTATTTAAAAGTTATTCCTAGTTGGAAAACTCTTTTCTTTCCTATCTCCATCTTGTGTGTTTGTGTGTCTGTATGAAGTTGTGGTGACCATCCCTAGGGTTTAAATGTATGAATAAACAATACTTCAGATTTAACCCTAAAGAGAGTTTGCTTTGAGTCACTTTAAAATTGACTTCACAACAGGGGATGTGGGGAAACATGTTACAGCCTATTTCCAAAATTAAAACACCTCTGCTTATGGGCAGAGAGCGAGAAAAATAAAGGTGTTCAGTTTGTCTCTCTCCCTTGTCCATAACAGAAATTGGGGTCTCAAGTCAGAGATAGAGTCCATCATAAATGAGCCAAAATTTGACCAAAGTTCAAATTTAAGAAATGAGCTGAATCTGATACTAACAGGAACCAATTGGAAGCCAAGAGGGAAAGTCCAGTAGCTGAAACAATCTTTAAAGCAATTAGACAACCGCAACAAATTCCCTTACCCTAACACTAGATCAAAATGGCAAATTTCGATGCACAGATATTTGTAGAACAAGAAGACTTAACTGGTGAAACACTAGCATCCCTAAGCACAGAACAGATGAAAGCTGTACCCAGGGAGGTATGTACAATTAAAACTCCCCAGTAAGATAAAAACAACAAAGTTACTGATTGTTGATTATTATGAGACAGCCTTTTGGTAAAGCTGAGTTATTTAAAAATCCCTGAGGGAAAATTTAAATAACTGTCATAACCTATAGTTTTAAGTGGTATGTTTGAGATGCAACTCTAAATTCAGGAATCAGACCACCAGTTCTCGAGAGGTCTTACGTTAAACTAAATGAAACATTTTATTACTTTACACAAGTTAAATACATATACATGGCTACAAATTACTACTATCATAACTTTTAACAAATTCCCAAACTAATCTCCATTAAGGCAACAGCAGCCCATAGATCAGACAGATGGAAGCTACTAGGGAAAACCTCTGTACCTAGTAACAGTCCAAATCTCCCTACCCCAGCATCAAGCTTTGAAGTCCTTAAATACGTTAGGTTCATACCCACATTTGAAGAGGGTGATGAGGAATTCTTTTTCGCTACTTTTGAGAAGGTAGCAAGACGTTAAAATGGCCACGAGAAATGTGGCCCTTATGATAAAAGGCAGTTGATAGGAAAGGCTCCTGAAATGTCTGTTGGTTTGAACAGACAAAGGTTGCCATCCTTAGTGCTTATGATTTAGTCCCGGAAGCATATCGCCAGCAATTCCGGAATGATCATTAGAGACCCACGCAGACCTACCTAGAGCTTGAAAGGCAAAAATAAATTGTGTTTGATCAATGGGTCTGCTCTTTAAAAATACAGCGCACCTATGATGAGTTACAAGAACTGACATTGTGAGAGGAATTTAAAGAACTGTCTACCCTTCAACCTCAGGATGCACTTAAAGGAGCAGAAAGTCCTCACAGTCGGGGTGCAGCAGTCATAGCTATGACCTCACCCATAGGCTTGGCAACTCGGGTGGACCACCCCCAAAACCCCATTGGAAAGATAGGGAGGAGGCTACACCCAGGAAGGAAGGTACAAATGAAGGTGCGAGAAGTCCTCCCACAGCCCGAGAGCACCAGCAGACCGTGGTGATCCACTATAACAAAATAGGACATTCCAGGCCTGAATGCTGGAAGCTAAAAGGGAAGCTCATGGGTCTTGTAGGGCTCCACAAGAATAGCCCAAAGAAGGATACCCCAGTAGGTTGTGCTGCAGATCAGTAGGTTGTGCAGCAGATCAGCAGGGTCCCTCACTGCAGAAGCGAGCCCCTCTGAGGGTATTGCCCTATGTGGAAGAATAAAATACATCTACAGGTCAACTAAGGGCTAAACAGTTAGCACCATGGTGGAATACTAGTTCCCTCTCTCGTTAGCACAATGGTGGAATACTACAGCACAGTTCCCTCTCTCGTTAGCACCATGGTGGAATACTAGTTCCCTCTCTTGTTAGCACCATGGTGGAATACTACAGCACAATTCCCTCTTTTGTTCTAGCAGGCACACCTGCAGCTGCCAGCTAATTGAGCAGGAGGGGAGAAAGGGGAGTGTCATGGGCAGGCTTCCTGGAGTCCTTGAGACGGGATGTCTGCCCCCAGGATCAAGCAATGGTCATCTATTCTCTGTCTCACTTTTATTACTACGTGAGCTTCCCCCAATATCCTGTATAGTCATAAACTTAGAATAGACTAATTGTGTGACAATGATTCTCAATGTAATTGATCATTGAAAGTTAGACAGCCTTATCACCTTCAAGCTCTTTGATATGTACAACTTCTACTATAAATACGTGTGTGCTCTGATGCTTCCTCAGAGTGTCAGCTAGCTACCTTGTATGCTACTGGGCTCTCCGTGATATCACGATTAATAAAGGCTTCCGAGACAAACCTCCTGGGTCTGAGTGTTCACTCCGATTTCCGCGACACCCTATGTGTGGTCGTGCCAGACAAAATCCCTGAGAGCTATCAGATTTTTGTCCTCTCAGGAGCAGTGTCCCCGTACCCTTCCCAGGATGTGAGCAAGTCCATTGCACTGCTCCAGGACACAGGGGCCACTCAATCCTTGATGTTGCAGAGAAACCTAAGCCTTCCCCCCAAGTCCTCCCTGAAAGCCAAGACACTGATCAGTGGAGTGGGAGAAGGACACATGTCTGTCCCATTCCATTGGGTCTGCCTACAGCGCGGCCTAGTCCCGGGTCCAGTGACTGTAGGAATTGTCACTGAGCTGTGGGGGCAGGAATAGATTTCCTGCTTGGTAATGATTGCTGGCAGTAAGGTGGTAGCATCCACTATAATTCTAGATCATTCTGGAGAAAAGAGAGACTGAACAGCTTTAGGAGGAAGTTCCAGGGATCTTCCCCAATTGTGTAGTGACCCAATCCCAAGCTAAACAGGCAAGCTTAGTCGAGAGGGAGCCAGCTGGATGAGCCGGAGGTCTGGTTCTTGGAGACCCTTTCAACAACCTGTCTGACAGGGAGGAGGTGTTCAGCTGAGCCTCCCTGACTAATGAACAGAAGGCAGACCCTGAAGTAAAGCATTTAGCGCAGACTGCCTGCTCTGAAGCAGAGGTCACCCAGATCCCTTAGTGCCACTACCTGTGAGATGGGGTGGTAATGGAAAAGTGCAGACCCCTCCCAGGAAGCCTGTGGACAAGGAGTTGACAGTGCTCCACCAGATTGTAGTGACCCCCGAATACCATCAGGATATTCTAAGAATTGCCCATGCTATCCCGACGGCTGGACATGTGGGTACCTGTAAAACGTTGGCCCGCATATGCAAGTGTTTTTACTGGCCTTCCCTCTAATCTGATGTGGCTGAGCACTGCAAAACTGGCCATGCTTGCCAGGTTGCAGGGAAACCCCAGGCCACGATTAAACCAGCCCCTCTCAAACCCATTCCAGCATTGGTGAACCCTTTAACCGAATATTGATAGGTTGTGTGGGGAATACTTCCTCACTAGAATGGACCTGGCCACTTGATTCTCCGAGGCCATTTCCCTCAGGAAAGTCCCAGTACGGTCTGCTAAGAGACAGCCAATCACATCAAGGAACAAACTTCATGTCCTGAGTGTTTCAGGATGTTGTATACAGTTTAGCAATAACCTAGCTGAAGTCCTTGGCGTATCACCCTCAGTCCCAAGGGGCACTAGAACGAAATCACCAAATCCTAAAAGCCATGATTCGGACCTAATGTTCCGGATTATCCACATGACTGGGACAAGGGTTTCGGCTTCCTACTGTTGCTAACAGAGACTCCCCAAACGAGTCCACTGGTTTCAACCCTCTTGAATTAATTTATAGGCATGAGATGCGGGGTCCCCTGAAGCTACTCAAAGAGAAGTTGCAGGAGCCCAAGGAGTTCACCTCCACGTTGGAATATGTTGCCACCTTTCGGGGTCGGCTCTTCAATGCCTGTGAGGTGAGGTGGCCAAAGAGTATTTAAAAGCTTCCCAGCAAACCGCGAAAAAACAGGCAGACAGGCATGCCGAGGCCCAAACTCTCCAACCAGGGGACCAGGTTCTAATGCTACTGCCCCTACCCCACAATATGATCAGCTAAGTCAATTACTTGATACTAGGTAATGACCCTGATAGAAGGTAAAAGCACCGGTTTTGCCACCTTAACTTGCTACAGTCAACTGGTGGGTTTCTGTCAGAGGGTGGAAATATCTGAGGGCAGCTAGGACTTATAACAAAGAGAGAGCCATCAAAACTTGTTATACATGTGGAGGCACTAATAGCCACCATCTATTTCCTAAGGTGAACAATGGATTTTGACCAGAGACATAGAAACTGATTGTTAACCTGAAACTGGCTCATCAATGGGAAACACCATATGATCCAAGCCCCTTTGGCCTTTGGAAAGCTTGAATGTTACATTCCTGGACTCCCAGGGCAGTCTGGAGTTAACATCCAGTGTGAAGATAGATGTTATAATTTTAATATTTTTGGGAATATGGTGGTATTCTGTAAAGAAGGCTGTGTGTGTGTGTGTGTGTGTCCATTGGCAATTAAACTAGGGGGAAGACAGCTTGACTATGGGAACTGAGAGATGAAAGATAAAGTTTCTAGATGCATGCATTTGTAATGAGAGGCTACGGTGAAGTTGGAATTACAAGTAAATAGGTTGGGTTGTAAAATTTGCAATAGGTGGCAGATAAGGACTTGACTTTTCAGCTGCTAAATTTCAAAGAGAGTTTAAGAGACTTCTAAAACTTACAATGTTTTCATAAGTAAACAAGGGAAAGTTACTAAATTTTATTTGATCCAAAAGTGGACGCAATAGGAAAACATCAAAGATTTTTATATTTTGGAGAATTTGAGTTCAAAGAGGCGCTTAGAACAATCGAGTCTAGGATAAAAAGAGAAAAAAGATATTTAAGGGAGATGTTTAGTTGAGTTGTGTTGGCTGTGTGGTGAAAGACGTCCTGAGACCAGCTGTGCTGAGAAAAGTTGTGAAGTTGAAGCAGCAATCCAGTTTCAAGCCAGAAAAGTCTGTGGGCAGAATCGTCCCAGATTTGCACTAAGTACGGTAGTGGGCAGGGAAAAGGACATTTTACCCACCAGGCGCAATGGTGGCTTTTCATGCCGTATCAGCCCAGTCTCGTCTCATTAATTATACATTCCCAGGAAACATGCCGTTTTGATGGGTGCAGGCTCTGATTTGCCCGCCACGCCATCACCTTGCCGTTTCATGACCTCGGGCACCATATTTTAAGTGCAATCGTGCACACATCTTTCAGTGCCTCCAGCCCAGGACTGCTGCAAAAAAGACATGGCCCCGAAAGGCAAGAAGACTGCAGCCTCTGATTTAATGACGTGTCCCTTAAACATGTTTTGGATGCAGTGGAGACTCACCATAATGTCCTCTACCCACAGGATAGGCAGCAACATCACCAACCCAGCATGGGAGGCGGGGGTAGCAGTGGTCAGCGCCAATGGCCTACAAAAGAGGATAGCCACCCAGCGCCACAAAAGGATGAATGATCTCCTTTGTTCCACCAGGGTAAGTCACTCTTCTCATCACTCTCAACTCACACACTCACAAACCCATCACACATCCACAGGGCTCTCACTCACTGCCAGTTCAAGGGACATCACCATTCACTCTCTCGTACACACCTTCATTGTCCTCATCCCATCCACTCACCATCCACACATGCCAGGTATACTTATCATCTGGCCTGGCAGGTATCCTCCATCTCTATTCATGCAGAACAAGCTGGCACGTAACAAGAGGGAGACGTCATGGAGGAACACCTAAAATCAAGGTCCTCACAGAATTAGAAAACAGAGCCATCCAGCTGGCCGGCGAAGTTCTGGTCCGATCCTGTGCTGATGGTGAGGTCGGCGCTGCTCTACCAAGTGAGGGTCCAGCAGTGCAACATCCATCAGACAACCATGCTGTGAGTGATGGGTCCTGTTTCACAGGCCACTGCCATGCACTAATTATCTCTCCTTGCTTTCGCTGGCACATCTCAGAGATGGCTGACAGAGTCCACAACTCAGGGTCTCCAATTAAGGCCTGAAGAAACCTTTAAAAAGGAATCTGAAGGCACCTTCATTGAAGACACGTCACAGCACTCACCTACACCCTCCACCAGTGCAGAGACACATACCTCAGTGGGACCTAGCTTTAGATTAGCCTCGGGATCACAGTCTGGTGAGCACATCGCACTTTCTGATCCACAGCAGGCAGCAGCAGGGACTTCCCAGGTCTCCAGCAGTCAGAGGACTGCTGGAGACCAGAACTTTGCTGAGTCTGAGCCAGATTAGGCACTTCTGGACTCAGTCGTGTCATAGTTGCTGGAGCTGCAAAGGCAAGCTCGATAACATCAGCAAGGGGTGTCCACTGCACTCCTCAGATTGCAAGGCACGATGGAGGAGTCCGTCCACCTTCAGGCTGAGGTGATAGCACCAGCATGCCAATACGTCGAGGTCAACACTGGTAGGATGGTGGCCGTCATGGAGACCTTGGTCCAGGGCATCGCTCCTGCACTGCTGTGTGAGCTGAACTCCATCGCTGATGTCATAGTTGGCCTCCAAAAGTGTGTATGCGAGAGGGGTGCCAGGCAGCTCGATCTCACTCCAGCTTCCCTTTCTCCTCAAGGAGCCAGCCAGGGACCCTCAGGCACCCAGAGGGAGGAGGATCAGCAGGTGCACATCCCAGGCCATTCACTCAGATGACCCGGGAGTGCCCAGCCCATCAGGATCCTCTCTTCCTGTGACCCCAGCAACTCCAGCTCCACAGGCCGAGGAGGGTGCCACTGCCACACAGCAGGACCCTGAAAGCAGGCCATGGCCTTCCAGGTCTCAGTCCTTCAGAGGATACCCACCAAGGTTATCACAGGGCGTAGCAGTCAGCAGTCTGTTTCCACCTCTGCTGTGGATGTCCGGGGAACAACAAGACGTAGCATCAGAGTTAGGAAGGTCAAGAAGATGTAGTTGCACAGCCTGGGCATGGGCGTTAATCATTTGTACATAATATTCACTATTGTAAATAATCTCCCAAGAATGTCTCCCTACCTATGGTTCCTTGTTCTGTTGAGCTGTGTTTGTGTCACTCAGATGTGAAACCTTGGTTCCTGCACAAGATAAAGGCCAGTGTCTCAGTCCAGGGCCTTTTCCCTGTGCTCTGTGCAGCCTTCAGATCAAAGTGATTGTCCGGACTCACACTCCCTGGACACATTACTGATGCCTGCACCTCGGTGGTGCTGGTCATTGCTGCCAGAATGTAGTGGGCGGGCGTCACAGAGTTCCATCATTCTCTCTGTGTGCTCTCAGCACCTTTAAGGTGGGGCTGGCCCCCATCTCTTCAGCATCTGTGATCAGTGACGCTGTGCTCCTGGAGGGGTCAGGTGCTGAAGGCGGACAAAGGATCAGATGCTTTTAAAGCTTCATGGCTGCGTCTCTATGATTTAACCCTGATCACAGAGCACAATCAAGCTGCCTTCGGCCAGACAGGAGTCAGATTTTCACAGCGGCTATGTGAAGATCTGTGGAGCGTCCTCACTGCATACTGCATGTCATCATCATCCTCCTGGAATCGAGCAACTATTAGGGCCTCCACTGCGTCTCCATGACAGGAGCATTCTCAGGGTGTATGTGCGCTGCCATATACACTGGAGTCAAATGTTCACAGATACAATGTGAGGATCTATGGTGTCTCCTCTCTGCACGTCATCATCATCCTCCACAACTCTAGCAGCTATGAGGGTCACTTGAGCACGCCTGCCTTGTCTGGTCAGTGCGAGGGCCTCATCCCGGTCATCATCGCCTTCGAGGACCTCCTCACCCTCATCCCCATCCACATCGTCCTCATTCAGCTCCTCCATCTCCTCCTCAGACAGCTCCTCACCCCGTTGCAGCGTCAAGTTGTAAAGGGTGAAGCAGGCGACAACAATGTGTGACACCCTTTGTGACTATATTGCAGGGCTCCACCAGACGGGTCCAGGCACCGGAACCTCATTTTCAGTATCCCGATTGTTAGGAGAAAATTAAAAATGCTAAAAGAGAACACTGTAAGAATTTACTGAAGAACACTTAAAATCTCCAGGATGGCATGGCTGTTAAACATTTTAAGAGTTGACGATTGCCAGATGAACATTGCACAGCCTTGAGAGTCAGACTGGAGACACAAGAAAGGACATAAATTAGATTAGGTGTACTCCCCTCTCACATAGGGAAGGGGCAGATGGTTTTAGCTTAGATATGGGAAGACATACAATAGACAAAGAGGGGGCTTTGATGAAACACGAACATTATTGAGCTGTGAGAACCAAGGTCTTTGTGTACGTGTTTTGATTTCGATTGGATAATATAATAATGTATACATCCTTTAGAATAATTGGCTAGCAAAACACATGTTTATGTACTCAATAGGACAAAGTTAGCATGGAACCGGTGTGTCGGATACCGATTGGATGTATTCAAACGTACTCAAATGTATTGTGATAAGAAAAAGTACAAAAGTAGTGAAATGTAATCAATCTGGGAGCTGGGTCTTTATTCTTAGGAACGATTGCAGCTCCCTTGCATATGCTTGAATAAAACCGGTTAAGGGAAGCCTGAGTCTCTGTGGTCGCTGTGTGATCGGGGATTGTAACTTCTCTTCAACTGGCCTATGTGGTAGTTGCAGGATTGGAGGGAGTACCTTCTTCAGTGGCGCAGTTGGTAGGATTCGCCAGGACTCTCTGTGAAGGCGGAACAATGATCTGGTGAGCATTTTCATTTTGAAAGATACTCTCCAGTTGTTCGCGTCAGACTAGAACGGAGGTCTAATAGGGCGGATCCGAACGTTTCGGCCAGGGAGACTCAGGTGGACGGTTGAGGCAAGTGAGCCTTGAGAGACAGAGTGTCTCGGGGGAACTGGGTGTCCCTGTTTAAGTTGAGGCGAGTGAGCCTCGGGAGACAGAGTGCCTCGGGGGAACTGTGGGTCCCTGTTTAATGTGTGGATGTGAGTATGACTGAGAAGGATGAACTCGAGTTAGTTGCGGAATGGGGAGGTGAAGGAACCATGTCCCTTCACCTCGCCAGGAAGTGTAGAAAGCCGATCAGCAAAATGAAACAACAAGGGTGGCACCCGAGTTATGCTCCAAGGACTGGTGGAAGCTCAGACTAACGATAAAACTGACAAAGCTACAGTACTCATTTTGAGTCTGTATCTGCAACAAACTAAACTAATACAGAAATATCTCGGCCGAGTTGCACCAGTCGCAGCGGCAGATGAATTTTTGTAACTTAAAAGAAATGAATTGATCTAAGTTTCAAGAGCTGTTTGTGCTGAGAAGAGAGAGAAAGGGGATACCCCTACGGGGGGTTAGTGGGCAGGGACAGGCAGCAGCAGAGAAAATGTGAGCTTCAGTCAGTTTGATTGTCCTATAGGGGGCGCCTCCAAGATCCCTTTATTCCCCCCACTGCTGCTTGAAGCTTCGTTTAGAGTTAAGTTCAATATTATAGGAATATAAATACACACCTTTATATATGTGTTTGTTTGTGTGCAAGGAAGCATTTGTATGTGAGCTTTAATGTGTTTTCGTCCCTAAATTGTCATTTGTGTGTGGAGTTCAGCACTTTAGAGTCAAAGGCCCCATATTAGATTAAAGGAAAAGTATACTCAAACATTCCAAAGTTTTGAGTATAAGGTTTGAGTTGAGATTTCTGGCAAAAATCGCAATTTAAAGATATTGTAAAGATATAACAGGGCTTGCCTTTGTTTGAGATGAACCAACCCTTGCACTGCCCCCTTGCAGACTAGTAGGGAATAACCCTCATCACCAGCTTCCAAGATGATTGGGATTAATACATACCAGTTGGTATTCTAAAATTCTGAGAAAAAAAAATTACCTATAATTCGGAAGGATTCTAGGAAAACCAAAAGACAAACGCACAGTCTAGGTGGTTCCAATGGATAAAAAGGGGTTTCTTTTGAAGAGATTAATTAAATATTAAAAGAAATCTGCATTCCAAAAGCACTGTAATTTAAATTTGGGACAATCTTGAGATGTAAAGTGCAGTGTAATTTAACAGGTTACTTTTGAATAACGAGGATGCTATCCAAAGATAAAGAATGTGTCAATAAACATATGGGACTTCTAATCTGGATACAAATCAATACACACGAGAAAGAGTTTTAGTTTTGATAGTGTAAATTACAGTTCATTCAAGTTTAAACATTTGAGGTTTGGTTCTTGATAAAGTTCTCAAAAGGGAATTTTCATTTTAAAAGGTTTGACAACAATTGGCACGAATTCAAATGTTGCAAGCTTTGTATTTGTAAAGTCTGTGAAGTTAAGCTCAAGACCTTGACAAAGTTTGGCAGAAATCCAATTTTTGGTTGAGTTAATGAATATGGCATAATGCTAAAAAAAAAGTCAGACATAATTTAGTGGGTTACTTTTGAGACAATAAGATGTTGTTTGAGAAGAAGATAAGGAAGCAAAACATGTCAATGCCTGTTTTCTGTTTTAAAACTGTTATGAGAATACTTTATTGGACTCTAAAGTCTCTCCAGACAACCCGATCGAGATAAGATGGTAGCCGTTGCATGATTAAAATGAGGAAAGTAGGGAACGAGGACATAATGTACAAACTGCCTTAAGGGAAATGAATTTGATAATCTGGCCATCAACTGACACATTGGAACTGCACAGGGGGAGATAAGCAAAAATCCAGAGACAGAAATCCCCGTTGACGTGGAATAGTTTATATGGCCGAAAGACTAAGGAAACATTTTAAACGATCAAGACAATAGAGAAACTGACCTCAAGAGAATCTTGGGATGATCGTGGTCAGGAAAAAAAAACTTTAGAGGTAAAACTATTTGGTATCTGTAGCTGAGGCAATTGAAGGGCAAAGAGAGATAATACTGAACAATTTTACCACAAGATAGATACAGGTAAAGGGAAAGCTGGGAAAAGGCTAAATAGATGTATTACTCAATATATTAATGTGCCTGCGAGCTACAAAAAGTAAGACCACAGGATTAACACCATGCTGACAGGCAGAGTTAAGTGGCTTTCAGAGAGAACTGCCACTGGATGTGAAGATAGTGAGCCTTTGAAAGACAGGATAAGAAGGTGCATTGTAGAGTTGTGTAGACAGCTTAAGGAATTGAGGTCTGACATGAGACAGCAGCAGGAGAGAGTAAACTGGAAGGAGTGGGGGTGCCTATCCAGATGGATTCAGATCAGGGAACTCATTTCACAGGGAGAGTCATTAAAGAAATGTGTAAACTTATGGAGATTAAACAGAAATTCCACATTCCTTACCACCCCCAGAGTTCAGGGATTGTGGAAAGGATGAACTGAACTTTAAAAACAACTATAGCCAAAGCAATTCAGGAGACCGTATTGCCCAGCATTCTGATGCACCTTAGGGCTACCCCAAATAGGACTACCAGGTTCACCCCATTGAATTGATAACAGGAAGGGCCATGCAATTACCTGAAGGCATTATAGTAGGAGGAGGAGATGTAGGGCCACTGAAAGGAAAAATAGGGGACTATGTAAGGGAATTAAAAAAGCAATTACATGAGCTGAGAGAGGAAGTTAGGGACTGACAGATGATTAAGGATATGGAAACAGGCAAATCCAAAGAGCAACAACGGACTCCCCAAATGGGGAATAAGGTGATGGTCAGGGTGAGCCCTGAGTGAACAGGGTTTGCCCCAGGTGGCATGGACCATACGAGGTAATTATGACAGGTGATACGTGCGCACTTGTAGATATGAAAATGGGAAATGAATGGAGGCATTACACACAGTTAAAGATATATGATGAATCACCAAGCGGTAACCCGGACAATGGGAGCCAATGTTAATGTTTCCACAGGTCCGTGATCCTGGCTATGGGCGTGTCAGCGCTGGCTTGGGAAGCACCAACGGTCAAAGTCAATAATGACATCTGCCTTCACCCTGGGCAGTACATACTACTTCCCCAAGGAGGAAGTGGGGAATGGATAAGAAAGCCCAACACCTGGATTACGGATCAAGTCACTACATGACACATCAAACGAAAAATTGGGAACAGGACCCCCACGTGTGATCACACAAAGAGTTGTAAGAGTACTTTACATTTAACAGCACCAGGGCAGCCAGTCCAGCCAACGCCACTCGAGTGTAACAACGGGAACTTCACGGGATGGTGGTACTTACCCAAGGGTAAGGACAATGATGAACTGATGTATACACTTTTGAGGATACACCCCAGCAGGAAATACACACCCAGTAACACCTCACTAAGCATAAGCACAGACACGAGTGGTGGGGTAACCATAATTGGGATTTATGACACAAGAAGTGGACTGGGTTGGTGGTATGGGAGGTGTAGAACGTACGCGCCCCCTACCAGTTTTTCATCAACAGCATTTGGATGTATCAAGGGATTAATGTGACCGCCGGATGGACCGACCCTTTGTTTGGGAACCGGGTCTTGAGGGACAATATTGTCAAGAAACATGTAAATACGTAAAAGATAGGCATGATTGTTATGATACACGATGTTTCACTTTAACGACATGTGGATATCAAAGACCCACTCACTGTCTAGCTGTAGTAAGTCCCCCCACAGATGGGATAGACAGGATAGGAAAGTCAAAACCATTATTGCATGATGTAACTATGGTCTCCCTGGAAGTGACATTTAATATCTCGGGACTACTGTCAGTATTGCATACGACTTGTCACAGCCACCAGAATTCCATAAGATGGGCTAGAAGCCAACTGAAGAGGATAGTTAATTACTATAAATTTCAAATTGTTCCGGGAATTAGAGCAAAAGCACAGACTAGGTTAAAAAGAAGTATTCTAGGCGATATCGGAGGGCTATTTGGGAATGCCAATTCCAGACTTAATTCAGGTCGGATCTAGACTTAAATGATTTTGCCTCCTGGGTGGCCACTGAGACTGCCCGACGGTTGCACTTCAGTGTGCGTGGAACAGAGCATGCCCTGGCAGCCATGGAGCTACAAGGAGAAGGTCTGCTACGGATTCTTAGGCAGACCGCAGACGGGATAATAGACACAACCGAATCACAAGCCACAGGGAGGGCATGCGATATGCTAGCACAACATCTAATTGATGGGGTAAAATCTGACATTGAAGATATCAGGTTCAGAACAATTCCCGAACACATGTTCAAGTCAGTGTACCAATTAAACCTCATAAATTTACGCAAGGAGTGGCAGGAATTGGTGGTTACACAACCTCAAGGTGGAGGAGAGGATGGAGTCATAAAATTCATCTTGGCCATTCCCCAAGAACATTATCCAAACAGGGCTTTCCTGAACAGCTATAGGTGTGAGTAACTAGGAGTAGATAAAGCGGGGATGGTATTCTGCATAGGGCTACGTGGATATATATCCTATGTAAAAGACACGGTACTGATGTGTACGAGAGATTGTTGTTCTGAATCAAGAAATTACATTGTGTGCTCATGTCAAACACTGGAGGTATTTACAAACACAAGCAAAGTTACATTCACCACTTTACTGATTCAGGAAGCATTTAAGGCGAATCAGGTATCCTCAACTCAACGGTGCTTCATGACCAGAGAGGCTGAGTTCCTTTATGGGGACTTACTTCGTGCTAGCAATTCGAGTTTCTGTCTACAGGTGAGCGACCTAATTACAATAGGAGAATTCCATTTGCCAGGCACAACCTCAGGATACTTGTTTAGCCCTTGGTGGGATGACACATTGTTCACTGATCAAACTCCTGTCAGAATAGCACGCCTAGCCATGCAGGAAGTCACAGGAATAGCTCAATCGTATGTAGAAGCTTCTAGAGAGCAAATAGAGAGGGGGCGCATGCAAGTGGATTTAGCCACCCAATCGTCCAGGAGGTTAGCCCAATCAGCTAATTCCTATGCTACGGCCAGAAGATTGATGAATTGGTAGGAGATGGTTAGAATGGGTATGACAATAGTCACAGGAATTATGCTCTTATGGGCTATCGGACTCTGCTGCTAACAACATAAAACCTGGAAAGGGACTCTTCAGACACAGTCAGTAACAAACCAAAGGTGCGCATCAGTTCCCCGACCTATGCATACTCCAAGGGAGAAGACAAGGGGAGAGAAGGTTATGTTATACAACCAAGTGGTTTAGGATTCCTTTGGTGGTCTGGATGACTGGCCACCCGAAGGACCAGAAGAGGAATTCTCAACTTAAGGTGTGGCCAGCTTGGGCTTTGCCAAGGGCCAGAAGTGGGGACTGTTCGGGGAAAATTAAAAATGCTAAAAGAGAACACTGTAAGAATTTACTGAAGAACACTTAAAATCTCCAGGATGACATTGCTGCTAAACATATTAAGAGTTGGAGATTGCCAGATGAACATTGCACAGCCTTGAGAGTCAGACTGGAGACACAAGAAAGGACATAAATTAGATTAGGTGTACTCCCCTCTCACATATGGAAGGGGCAGATGGTTTTAGCTTAGATATGGGAAGACATACAATAGACAAAGATGAAACACAAACAGTATTGAGCTGTGAGAACCAAGGTCTTTGTGCATGTGTTTTGATTTTGATTGGATAATATAATTATGTATACATCCTTTAGAATAATTGGTTAGCAAAATCACATGTTTATGTACTCAATAGGATAGAGTTAGCATGGAACCGTTGTGTCGGTTACCGATTGGATGTATTCAAATGTACTCAAATGTATTATGATAAGAAAAAGTACAAAAGTAATGAAATGTAATCAGTCTGGGAGCTGGGTCTTTATTCTTAGGAATGATTGCGGCTCCCTTGCATATGCTTGAATAAAACCGGTTAAGGGAAGCCTGAGTCTCTGTGGTCTCTGTGTGATCGGGGATTGTAACTTCACCTCTTCAACTGGCCTATGTGGTAGTTGCAGGATTGGAGGGAGTACCTTCTTCACCGATGGTCTGCTCCACCAAGATGTGAGTTGCAGCATGGACCTCAATATATCTTCACAGCCAGAGTATTGCGTGCAGTTCTGGAATCTGCATTATAGGAAGGATGTGATTGCACTAGAGAGAGTGCAGAGGAGATTTACCAGGATGTTGCCTGGGCTGGAGAGTTTTAATTATGAGGAGAGGTTGGATAGACTGGGGTTAATTTCCTGGATCAGAGGAGATTGAGGGGGGACATGATTGAGGTGTATAAAATTATGAGGAGCATAGATAGGGTAGACAGGAAGGAACTTTACCCCTTGGTGGAGGGATCAATAACCAGGGGGCATAGATTTAAGGTAAGGGGCAGGAGGTTTAGAGGGGATGTGAGGGGGAATTTTTTCACCCAGAGGGTGGTGGGAATTTGGAACTCACTGCCTGAAAGGGCGGTAGAGGCAGAAGCCCTCATAACATTTAAGAAGTATTTAGATGTGCACTTGCGATGTCATGGCATACAAGGCTATGGGCCTAGTGCTGGAAAACAGGATAAGAATAATTAGGTACTTGTTTGACCGGCACAGACTTGATGGACTGAAGGGCCTTTTTCTGTGCTGTAGACCTCGATGACTCTATGGGAAGAATTTTCCTGTTGGCGTGCGGGAACGGGCCCCGCACATCCACGCGTAAAATGACACGGGGTGACGTTGGGATGACGTCACTGCGCGCCATCGCGATATTTCGCTGGGCGAGTGTGCGATGATGTCCGACACGTGCCCGCCATTAATTAACAGGCCACTTAAGGCCCTTGACTCACCAATCAACACCGATTATCTGGCGCCCGTGCAATTTTCGGGTCGCGCACGGGCACAACGGGCAGGCAGGTAGGACACATTTGTATTAACCTCATCCACGGGCAGGATAATAGGGCTCAGTGGGGTTGCGAGTGTGCACAGTCAAGTATTTATTTTTGAAAGTTTTTGATACTTGCCTGTGTGATCTGCAGTACTTCAAAATGCATACCAGCTGCTTTTTCTGGACTCTTAACCTTCAGGTCAGCACCCTGCAGTGAATAATCTTTTTTGGGCCTGCAGGTTTCTGGAAGCCTTCCCTTAGCCTGGGAATGGGAGCTGAACTGTCCACTGGAGGCAGCTACTCTGAGGAGGAAGGGAAGGGGAGGAGGCCAGCAGTCCACATTCAGCCTCCAAGGGAGCCACCTTTGGGAGGACAGGCGCAGGCATGAGGGCTGCAGGGCCAAGAGGTAGTCCAAGGCAGAAGGGTCCTCAGAAGACGCCACTATCCTGCCGCCAGGGTATACAGGCGACGAAGCAGCTACCTCAATATGACTGAGGTGCAGTGCTGAAGGAGGCTCCGCCTCTCAAGGAAGACAGTCAACTATATCTGTCAGATGATTGGGTCTGAGATCTCCCCTAACTGTGTGGTGGACACCCCATGCCACTGGCTCAGAGCTGCCCTCAACTTCTATGCCTCTGGCTCCTTCCAGGGGTCGGTGGGTGATCTTTGCAGTGTCTCCCAATCAGCTGTCCACACTTATGTCAAGCAGGTTACTTGGCATACAAGGCATGCATTGATTTGACCTTCATCCACTACCATTGGGACCAGGCAAGCCAGACAGAGCGAGCCAGAGGTTTCGCAGCGATTGCTGGCTTCCCCCGCGTCCATGGTGCAATAGACTGCACACATGTGGCCATCAAGGCACCAGCAGGTGAGCCCGGTGCCTTTGTCAACAGGAAGGGCTTCCACTCCATGAACGTGCAGATAGTGTGTGATCACACGATGCAGATTCTGAAAGTCTGTGCAAGGTACCCAGGCAGCTCCCACGACGCCTACATCCTCAGACACTCCCAGGTGCCGGGGTTCTTCAGTGCTCCAGCCCAGCTGGATGGATGGCTGCTGGGTGACAAGGGCTATCCCCTCAGGAGGTGGCTCATGACGTCTCTCCGCCATCCAAGAACAGAAGCTGAGTAGCGGTACAATAGGAGCCACGGCACCACAAGGGCTGTGGTGGAGAGAACCATCGGTCTTCTCAAGATGCGCTTCCGATGCCTGGAACGCTCAGGGGGCGCACTCCAGTACCCCCAAGATTGTGTCTCGGTGATAGTGGTTGCATGCTGTGCTCTCCATAACCTTGTGCTGGAAAGGGGGGACGCAGTGGACGATGAAGACATTGACGCAGTGGCTGTGGCTGCACACGATGAGTCCAGCAGTGAGTCGGAGGATGAGCATGCACACGGAAATGCTGAGGGGGTAGACGCTGACCCGGGCATACTCCAGGGAGGTGGGGACACCTGGGAGGCTTTAATCCAACAAACCTTTAGCTAGCACACTACAGATGGACCACCAGGACAAGCCTGGGCTGTAGGCTCCATGCTCGATACCTAAGTGCCAAATCTTCCAGGTTAGGAACAGTCACTAAGGGCCTTGTTAATAAAGCTGAATGTCCCACAAAGCACTCCTAACATTTTTGGAAACCATACACATGCAGAAGAAAAGAGGTACCCTCAGCCATGGTGACATATCTGAATTTAATATGTCAAGCAAACCAACTTATTCCAAAAAAAAGACAATAGTGTTACAAGTCAAAACAAATCATAAGGACCTCATCTCAGCCAACACAAAAGCACCAGTGAAAAACCTGTGATGTGCCTAAGATGCCTTATGTTTACGTTTCCGGGTGCTACGTCTTGGTGCTGCCCCATCGCTGGGAGTGGCATCTGTGACAGCCTGCTAACTCTGCTGTCCTGTTGGCCTCGATGATCTTGGCGGTCGTCCTCTGGCCCGTGGAGCCAGTGCTGGCCCCGCCTGGGAGCTGGTGTCTCCCCAGTCGTTACAGCCTCATCGGATGCAATGGTCACTGGGAGAGGGGTGAAGGAGCTGCCGCCCTCACCCTGAGCACCTTGAGAGGTGCCCGCAGAGACAACAGGCAGTTGCTGCATCGACGTGAGGTTGCTTCAGACCTCCCTGCTCATCGTGGATGGATGGGCACCGAGCTGGGAAAGTTGATGCCCAAACCATCTCCCACATTGGCACTGACCAGCTGAAGTCAATGCCGATGTGAGGGCTTGCTGGTCTGAACACATCCCCAGGAAGCCCTGACGGGTCTCCTGGAGTAGCACATCAACGAGAGTCACCACTCTCTTCATGGAGGACACATGGCGCTCGGACATGTGGCTCATTGCTTCAGTGATCGTCCGTGTAGATGCCTCCACCACGGAGACCAAGCCAAGCATAGCCTCATGTATCTTCCCCAGATGCTCCCACACAACTGGCCGCATTTCCTGCCCCTGCTGCGTTGCGGGTGACTCCAGAGGCACATCATCAGGCACCAACTGAGCATGTACCTGGTCCTCTGCAGTCTTCTGGCTGCTGACGCCATGGGCACTCTCTGTCTTTGCCAGCTCCTCCAGCGACTGTGAAGTGCCCTCACCACTGTGCAACCGGACACTAGCCGATGTTCAAATTCCCACCGAGATGCTAGTATCTGCTCTGGTACCTGCCCCGCAGAGATGGTGTGACGCTGGTGAGACTTCAGGCCCCTCAGGTGTGAGAGGGGGCCTCTGCTGCTCCTCCTCCCGGCCCTGCTCCGATGATGCTGAAAGGAAGAACAAAGACAGTGGATCACTTAACGTGGAGACAATGTCAATGTGCATCCCTGTCTCCCGGATCATTTTGCGCTCATCCTTCTATAATCAATGGTTAAGCCACGTTGCAAAATTAAATCAACTGACATTCAGCACTGCTACGGCTGTTGGGGGAACAATGCTGACCTCAACTGTTGGGCATAAATGCCTGGCCGTGGCACCCCAGCCTCACCGACACCAGTGGATCTGGGTGCATGGCGCCTCTCCAAATCCAGGGCCTCCTGCTCAAAGCGGCTGAGAATGGTGATCTGTGCCTGGCCGCCGCCAGTCCTCACACACTCTGCCGCGTTATGAGCATCCTTCTCCTGAACGTGAGAGACGAGCATTGATTAATGCAAATTGCACATGGACTCTCTTCGCGCACAGCCCACCCCAACCAGAGTGGGACATATCAGGCCTCCAGTGCCTCCTCACCCCACTGCTGCTGAGCACTCACATAAACATGCTAGGCCTGCTCCCCACTCCCCCCCATGCCCCCCTTGGCCACATGCTGCCTAGACCACATTAGGCACCACACGGTATATCCTTCCATTGCAAGGAGGTGCAAGCACGTGGAGCGCAGAGTGCAGCAGATGGATCGGTGCCACACCACCTCGAAGCTGCCTTCCCAGCATGTCATCGCCCTGACTTGGACATGTCCTGGAGTTCAAACACAGCGCTTAGGTGCAGCTCCTCCAAGTTGCCCCCAAACCAGTCATGTGGGACTTAGTGTAGCATATGCTGCGGGGACAAAACACATCTCGCGGGAGCTCACTACCTCCGCCACCTCCTCCCAGGCACATTTTGTCATGTGGGGGAGCCTCCTCCTCCCGTCCTGGGGAACCAGTACCTCCCACCGTGCTGCCACCTCCTCGAGGAGGACAGCAAGGCAGTCATCCGAAAAACGAGGGGCACACTGGCCCCCCGCCCTACCCTCCCGCTGCCCTACCCCAGAATCCGGCCTGGCCTGCTCAGCTGCCCTACCCTCCGGACTGGCCTGCTCACCAGAAGCCCTCTGGTGAGCCCTTCCACTTGCCATTGTGGGCAGCCTTGCAAAGGCTGCGAGCGCTCCATATAAACAGGCTGCTGGGTCGCCATTGGACCCGGCGGACAGTGCACTCCCGCCGCCGCCCACCCACTCCCACTATCCTCAGGAATACTCATTGCACTGGGCTGTGCCCGCCGCGCCCGCTCCGCACCCCCCCTCCCCCACCAACCAGAAAATTCAGCACGATGACTATCTTCGCTCTGCTGCAGTCTGAGGCCACCACATGGGTGTCATCAACCATGTCTTCTGCAGGTCGCCTGTATCCCTGAGGAGCCATCCCTACAGCCTCTGTGGACCGTGGAAGACATCAGGGATCTGTAACCGACTGAGAATGAAAGAGTCATGTGCACTCTCTAGGAACCGTGCACAGCAACAACAGTAAAAGAACCACAGAAATTAATATTAGTTCATGCGATTTCCAGAGTCCGAAAAGACAAAGTCCTGAGGGTGTTTCCATTATGATGGTGTTCTGTCCAGATGAGTTTCTGGTTGGAGACGGCAACACAAAAAAGTCCTTGAAACAAAGGATGCTGCAGCACGATGGGCTATCTGTGCTTTGACCACTTGACAGGTGTTGATTAGAGGCTTTTAAAATCAAACAGGTTTTGAGGAGTTGAGAGATGGTTGCTGGCTGCTTGGTTAGTCGGGAGCTACTGGAGTTCTTTCCAGTGGATGTTAAAACAGCAGACTTAGGGTTTTTCAGTTCTCAAAGGGATATAGAGATTTCAAAATGGTTACTCAATGTGACCTTCTTTCTCCACAAAGATGTCAAAGGGGATATTTATCCAGTGTCCAGAACTAGTTTTGGTTTCAGGATTGATAATATCCCAACCACTAGCTTTTGAAAGAGTTACCATCCATTTTAAAGTTCTTGTGTCAGGAGGTCATTGTCTAGGCAGACCCTCTGACTCCGCTAGAGAGCTAAGCTTTTCAAGATGCAAATGACGTCCATTGTCCCCTCAATGGTCCTCTTTTGAAATGGACCTGGACAGTCCCAGGTGTGAAATGAGTCTTTTAAAGCTCTGCAGGCAAACAAATTTCAACTTCCGAGTCCCCTGGTTTCGTGATTATAATGTCCTTATAATTGAGTGGGTGATTCCATGATGGTGAGCGGAGGATTCTTTTATTCTTGTAACTCCTGTTGGTAGCTTCCAAAACAAAGGTCCAATTCTGTGGTCATGTGACTTGTAGCAGCCATCTTTTTTTGTTGCACAAAAAGTCCATTTTAAAAATAGCAAAAAACAATAATGTTTTGGTACATACAGTTTTTGGATTTCTTTTCATGGCTTATTGACAAAGCAGTATGTAGTTGCAATGACCATCCCCCGGATTTGAATATGAATAAACAATACTTCTGATTTAACCCTAAAGAAAGTTTCTTGTGAGTCACTTTAAAATTTGCTTCACAAACAGAGGGTTTGGGGAAACATGCCACAGTCTATTTCAAAAATTAAAACACCTTTGCTTATGGACAAATGGCGAGAAAAACAAAGGAGTTCAATTTGCCTCTCTCCCCTGCCCGTAACACTATGTACCTAGCATCACACTGGCAGTGAAATTTACATACCACATTACTCATTTGAATAGTAGGCAGAATTTCTTTTTGACTTTATGGCAGCGTCCTGTTAATGGAAAACACTGCTTGTGCTGCTGCTGCACAGTAGCAGCGTGAAATGACCAGCTTCACCTGTTGTTCAAATGTTTTGAAATACCTCACCCTTCCAGGGTAATTTGAGGTAGACTGGGTACCTTTCAGGTCTAAAAGTGTTACCCTTAGACTCATTTGTGAGTATGTGTGATACACAGCAAGCAATGATCTGATCAGGGTAACTGTTATCCAGCAGGATATTCTCGGCCTTTTGGCTAAGATCAAGTGTTGCAGGGGCGACACCATGGTCCTGCCAAGGCAAGGTCGGGATGGAAGGGCGATAACCAATCGCAATCCAAATCCATACCGTGGGTTACCTACCACCGTCCGAGTCACGGTGAACCACAGCGAAGGAGGATCACCTATGGATCGGGGCTTCTTCACCAGGAGGATCCTGTTGAAGGCGTGCGGCTTCCAAGCTACGGAGATCTTCACCCTGCATGACTCCCGCAAAGGTGGTTATTTTGACGTGACGTTCAAGCGGGTGGCAGACTGCGTCCGGCTCCTGAGGGTGTTCGAGGAGAAGAGAGACCTGCCGGAGATGAAGATCCTGACGGCGGAGCCGCACTTTTCTCTGCCGTTGCAACGGGAACGTGAGGTGATGGTGCATGTGTACAACCCCTTCGTCCCTGTCGCCGACGTGGTCACCTTCCTCACCAGGTACTTCGATAAGGTGGGGAGCGGCACCGAGATTCGAGACGACTTGGGGATCTGGACAGGCAAACGCCTGTTTAAGGTCACGCTAAAGACCGATGGTAAGGGAGCCATTTTCCACCCTCCCTCCAGTTTCGCTATCGGGGGAAACCGGGGCTACCTGGTCTACGCTGGGCAACCCAAGCATTGTCGCTCATGCGGCAAGGCTGGTCATGTGGCGGCCAACTGCAGCGCCTCCCTCTGCAAGATCTGCAAACAGGAAGGGCACCAGACAAAAGACTGCAAACAGGCCAAGTGCTGCAACCTGTGTGGTGAGGCAAGTCACCTCTACAGGACCTGCCCCAAACGCTGCCGTACTTACGCACAGGCAGCCAAAGCCGACCAGGGGGAAGCAGAAGAAATGTTTCGTGTCACTCCAACCACCAAGGCCCCCAGGGAGCTCAACGGGACAAAGGAGGACACAGAGAGAGACAAGGTGGAGAAAGAGATTGAGGCAACAGAGAGCCAATCAACAGCACTACCCCCTGAACCTCCCAGTCCTCAGGACAGCGAATCAATGGAGGAGGAGGCAGCAGTGGAAAAGCAGCAGGGGGAGTGGCGGACGGTGAAGAAGAAGAAAAGTAAGAGGGAGCGAAGAAGAAGCAAAGGCGTTTCCCAGAGAAGCGGCAAGAGGCGTCTCCCATCCGACACGGATGACAAGGGCAGCAGCTCTTCGGATGATGAAGTGCCAGAGCGGCACCGACAGAAGAGGCGGCAAAGCTCCAGGGCGTTGGAGGACGAGACACCCGAGCTCCAGAAAATTGGAGACAACAAGGAGACCAGCGCACCCCAACTTTGCCTGCAACCTGAGGAGGCCAGTGCACCACAGCCCCTGGAATCTGGGAGCAGTGAGGCAATCATCGCACCCCAGCTCCAGGAAGCCGGGAACAGCAATACCCCAGAGGGGGTGAGTTTTGGAGAAGCTTCTCCAGCAAAGGTCATCTCAAAACCCGCTCTCTACGTGAACCTCCAGATGCCACTGGAGCAGAACACGGCCAAGGAGATCTACCTCAGCCCATCCAAAGTGAAGGAATTTGAGCTCACTACGGGTATGAAGGAGCAGACTAAAGGTCTGGGACTCTCAGAGACAGTGGGTTTGGTAGGAGAATAAATGCTTTAAAATGGGTTTAAAGATTGTATCCATAAATGTGCGTAGCATTAAATCTACTACGCGATGTGTTGCGACCTTGGACTACCTAGCCAAGGTCAAAGCTGACCTGTTGTTTCTGCAGGAGTGTGCGATAACGCACCTCAGCTCCTACAGGCAATGGTCACGATGGTGGTCCCACGGGCCATCGATCTGGTCGGGCGGAAACGACTCTCGTTCCTCCGGCCTGGGTATTCTGCTGCGGGGAGGCAACTTCACCGTCTCCGAGGTCAAGGAGGTGGTGGGCGGGCGACTCCTCGTAGCAGACGTAATGTACAAGAACGCTCCACTCCGGTTAATTAACGTGTATGGCCCGGCACAAGGGGCTGAGCGGCTGGAGGTTTTTCAGCAGCTCCCACTGCTGCTGGCGACCTCCAGGCCGGTCATTCTGGGCGGGGACTTCAACTGCATCATCGATGCGGCTGGACGATCCGGCAGGGCCGGAAGCAGATTGGACGCTACGTCCAGATCCCTGATGGAAACAGTTAAGGATGCCAAGCTGCACGACGTCTTCAGCAACCTTGCAGACGGAGCGCAGCGTAGATACACCTGGTCGCGGCCAGAAGGGTCCATTCATTCCAGGATAGACTTCCTGTTTGTGTCCCGTGCATTCACAGTCAGATCCACCGAGGTCAAGCCGGTGTTCTTCTCTGACCACTGCCTCCTACTGGCGGACTGCCACTTGGAGAAGGACCTGAGGGTGGGCAGGGGGGCATGGAAGCTAAATGTGCAACTGCTGACCCCAGAGAACATTGAGGAGCTCAAGAGGGATTACAAAGGTTGGAGAACCGTGAAACCCCTCTTTGAGTCCCTGACACACTGGTGGGAAGTGATCAAGGGAAGCATCAAGAGGTTTTTCATCTGCAAAGGCACCCAGAAAGCTAGAAAGGAACAGAGGGAAATGTCCCGACTCCAGAAAAAGATGCAGAATCTGCTCCGGCTGCAGTCGATGGGGGTCGATGTCAAGGAGGAGCTCCAAGAGGTGAAGGGCCAGCAAGCCTCGCACTTTGCCTCGGAGGCCTCCAAGATCATCTTCTGTTCCAGGGTCCGCTCCGTGGAGCAGGATGAGACGTGCTCACGTTTCTTCTTCCAAAAGGTACACAGAGAGCGCTCTGTGATCAGCAGCCTGAAGGAAGAAGACGGCTCAGTAAAGTCATCACGGTCCGACATTCTGAGGATCAGCAAATCCTTTTATGCCGGACTGTATGACGTGAAGCCCACGGACAGCACGGCCTCCCAGTCCTTCCTGTCCTCTATCACGGAGGTCTTAGACCACAGTACGCGGGAGAGCCTAGACAAACCGCTAACTCCTGATGAACTGACTAAGGCCCTTGAGTCCTTCGAGAAGAGTAAAACCCCCGGAAGCGACGGCTTGCCGGCGGAGTTGTATTCGGCTCTGTGGGACTTGATCGGCCCAGACCTGCTAGGAGTGTACGAGAGTATGCTCCTGGCCGGTAGGATGTCAGAATCCATGAGGAAAGGCATCATCACCCTCATCTACAAGCACAAGGGGGAAAGGGAGGAAATTAGAAATTGGCGACCCATTTCACTGTTGAATATGGACTATAAGATTCTGTCCAAGGTCATCGCCAATCGGGTCAAATCCGCTCTGGAATTGGTGATTCACCCTGACCAGACCTGCTCTGTGCCAGGCAGGAAGATCTCTGACAGCCTGGCGCTGCTCAGGGATACGATTGCCTATGTACAGGACAGGGGTGTGGATACCTGCCTCATCAGCTTGGATCAGGAGAAGGCCTTTGACAGAATATCGCACACCTACATGGGGGATGTGCTCTCCAAAATGGGCTTTGGGGAGGGAATTCGAAATTGGATCCAACTGCTCTACACTAACATCAGTAGCGCAGTCTCAATCAATGGGTGGGAAACAGATAGCTTTCCGATTAAATCTGGAGTCAGGCAGGGCTGTCCTCTCTCGCCTGTCCTTTTCGTGTGCTGCATAGAACCCTTTGCCGAGTCCATCAGGAAGGATCCGGGCATAAGAGGAGTGACGATCCCAGGCAGTGGAGGCACTCAGGTAAAAGCCTCCCTGTACATGGACGACGTCGCCGTCTTCTGCTCGGATCCGCTGTCGGTGCGCAGACTGATGCACATCTGCGACCAGTTCGAACTGGCCTCGGGAGCCAAGGTAAATCGTGGGAAGAACGAGGCCATGTTCTTTGGGAACTGGGCTGACCGATCCTTTGTCCCCTTCACTGTCAGGGCTGACGGCCTGAAGGTGCTGGGGATATGGTTCGGAGGGACCGGGGCATGTGTTAGAAACTGGAAGGAGCGAGTGGCTATGGTGAAAAGGAAACTGGGCATGTGGGAGCGACGCTCCCTCTCCATTGCGGGTAAGAACCTGGTCATCAGGTGTGAGGTACTCTCGCTGTTGCTGTACGTGGCGCAGGTCTGGCCCATTCCAGACTCCTGCGCGACGGCGATCACTCGAGCCATCTTCCGCTTTATCTGGAGGTCGAAAATGGATTGTGTCCGCAGGGACGCGATGTACAAGCCTCTAGATAAAGGGGGAAAAAACGTGCCCAACATCGCCCTCATACTGATGGCCACCTTTGTGTGTGGCTGCATCAAGCGGTGCGTAGACCCTCAGTACGCAAACACCAAGTGTCACTACGTGCTGAGGTTCTACCTGTCCCCGGTGTTGCGAAGGATGGGTCTGGCCACGCTGCCGCGGAACGCTCCAAGTAGTTGGACCGTGCCGTACCACCTGTCCCTGGTGGAAAAATTGATGCAGAAAAACACCTTTGACCACAAGTCCATCAGGCAGTGGTCAGCACGTAACGTCCTAGAGGCCCTGAGGGATAAGGAGAGGGTGGACCCTGTGGGATGGTTCCCCGAGCAGACTGTCAAAGTCATTTGGCAGAATGCCTCATCGCCAGAACTTTCCAACAAGCACCAAGACGTAGCTTGGCTGGTGGTGAGAAAGGCCCTCCCCGTCAGATCCTTCCTACACGCCAGGAAGCTCACCCCCTCTGCACGTTGCCCTCGAGGTGGCTGCGGTGGGGAAGAGACCGTTGTTCACCTCCTTGTGGATTGTGCCTTTGCAAAGAAAGTCTGGAGAGAGATGCAGTGGTTGCTGTCGAGGTTCATCCCGAGCAGTTCTGTGACACAGGACTCTGTGCTCTACGGGCTGTTCCCAGGGACACACACCGAGACAAACATCAACTGCAGCTGGAGGATCATCAACTCGGTGAAAGAGGCGCTTTGGTCTGCCCGAAACTTGTTGGTCTTCCAGCACAAAGAGTTGTCCCCGACCGATTGTTGCGGACTGGCACAATCCAAAGTCCAGGACTACGTGCTGAGGGATGCACTAAAGCTTGGGGCAGCTGCCGCAAAGGCGCAATGGGGAAGGGTCGCTGTCTAAGACCTTTCTACCACAGCGCACCGAGAGACTGGGAACTGTTTAGAGCCCCTCGGGCTGTACAGATCAAAATGAAAGGCTGTAAATGATTGTAATATTGTTTGTACTGATGCACCTGGTGATACATTTTGTAAAAGTTTAACCTGGATTGTACCCTTGTAATGTTGTTTTTGAAATGGTTTGGAATGTGATTGAAGATATTTTATGAATAAAGTATATTTTTACAAAAAAAAAGCTTTGATGCGCCCTATTTTGACATCAAGTTTGCACTGTGAGCAAATGCCTCAGGTCCTATTTATGAGATTGACAATAAAGTCAATCTTGTAGTGCATGGAGCTTTATGAATCCCAATGTGTATATTGATTGGTGCAGGTAGGCTTGCAGTAGGCAGTAGTAGAGAACACATTAGCCAATTTCTCAACTAGTACGTTGAGGAAAGGGAACTCGTTAGACTGCTCCATTTCAAAATGAATTTGAGTGCGGGATGGAGTGCATTAAGTTGTGTAAGATAGTTCTTACATGCAGCTGCAGATTCAAATATAGCAAACGTGTCCACTACGTGTCAGAGATGTGCAACGGGTAGGGGGTTCGGGGTCATTCTATTGAAAACACATCTACCGTGGAGACTGATGAGGATGAAGGATGGGAAGGTTAGTCGAGGGGTGGGGGATAGTCGGGGGAGTCAGGGGGCAGTCAGCACCATAGTTACCCAGGAGTTAGAGGCGGTTTTAATCTTTCTAACTTTTCCTGGGGAATTATTCTGCTAAGAGAGTCAGAACCATTTGAAGTCTCCAGGTTAAATCAGAGTATCGTATGGTTCCAGGTGCAAGGTAAATGCCCAACAGAAGTTTAAACTTCCTGAGAAATTCCCATGCAGCCCTTGTCTGAGCAGAGAAAATATTCACGTTATCATTCACTACACAGAATGCCGGTAGGAGCTTGAGCTCAGTTTGAAGACAGGACTCATGAGGGAAAAAGAGGCTGGACGATTTGCCTACCTTGGAACTAGAAGAAGAAATCTATAGTAATCCTCATCATGAAAACAAGCAGATCAGTGTGGAATCAGGCAGAGAGTGGAATCTGCCAGGAGCTGTAAAGCAGCCATGGACCAGGAGAACAGCGCTATTAGAAACCAGGAGCGTTTCTAATTTTCTGTTTAAGACACTACACAGTAATTGCGAGTTAAGCTCAGACTTGAGCTGAAAAGTACGATACCTTACAAGGCAGCTGTGGAAAAGTTTGGAGTTGATCCCAAGAAAGCAGATAACTCTCAAGAACCTGACAAGGAGCCAAAAACTTTCTTGGTGGAGTCATGGTGGAAAAGGGAAGACCTCAATCGAGGATTTTAGTCTAAAGTATATGTGGTTGTGTGTTATTGTGCTTTTCAAAAAGTATAAGTAATTATCTAAGACAATGTTAAATTATTAGTGCTTTATTTATTTTTATATACAGTAAAGTTTGTTTTTATTTTAAAATGTGCAATTTTGGGGCACAATTTCTTTCATTTGATTACAGGGTGTTTGAATATCTCTTTAAACTTTAATGGTCACTACAGGGATTGTAACGTAACATTCTTTTCTCACATTTCAAACATGGGAACTATGAACAAGGAACAGGAGTAAGCCATTCGGCCCCTCAAGCCTGCCTTTCACCATTAAACACTCTGCTTTGACAACGCTAGAAGACTTAACCACAACAAAACAAACCAAATGTGTCAATTAAGATTTAAAGTCCAGTCTGTGTGAGTTTTTGAAGAGTCCCAACTCCCTTGCAAATGAGAGTATCTTTCACTAGTGATCAATTAAAGCTTTCTTTAAATCACCGCAAAACATCTAATTTCCAATTGGCATAGTATTTACAGTTTTCCATGTCCTTGGTTAAAAGATTGTACCAAACACTTTGTATTCCTCATGTTGCTTCTGAAAATTTGTTTTGGATTTGTACAGTCCAGGACCCTAGATTAGGATTTGTGAGGGGTCCAAAGGTTTTACAATTTGTTTGGATTGGTTAACACTGTCAAGGACAGCATTGAATATTGCTGGCAATCCATCTGGCTTCTGGGTACTAGCGGCTGTGAATTGGTGTCCAAGGAGAAATTCCCTGTCATATCACTTCTTACCCATTGGGTTCCGCAATCTTCTTTGCTCTTCTTTAAAGCCAGACACTAAATGGTCATCAAGGTTTCCACTGTTTGAAACAGGTAGCAGAATTTTATGGCCTCTCCCACCACCTGCGGGATTTTCCAGTCCCACTGAAGTCAATGGACTCTTGAAAGGCTCGCCACAATTTCTGGCCCCACTCCCACCATGACGTGGCTGTAAAATTCAGTTTTTAACTTCTGATCTCCATTTTCTTTCATGTCTGCATGTTTTTTAATGTCCAAGTCTTGGGGGGGGCAAAAAGGTTTCAACCAACCAGAATCACATTAAGAAGTCACATGGGATATTTGCCTTTGTTAGACGAGGCATAGAATATAAGAGCATGGAGGTTATGCTCGAACTGTATAAAATGCTGGTTAGGCCACAGCTAGAGTATTGCGTGCAGTTCTGGAATCCGCATTATAGGAAGGATGTGATTGCACTGGAAAGAGTGCAGAGGAGATTTACCAGGATGTTGCCTGGGCTAGAGAATTTTAGTTATGAGGAGAGGTTGGATAGACTGGGGTTATTTTCCCTGGAGCGGAGGAGATTGAGAGGGGACATGATTGAGATGTATAAAATTATGAGGGGCATAGATAGGGTAGACAGGAAGTAACTTTACCCCTTGGTGGAGGGCTCAATAATCAGGGGGCATAGATTTAAGGTAAGGGGCAGGAGGTTTAGAGGGGATGTGAGGAAAAATATTTTCATCCAGAGGGTGGTGGGAATCTGGAACTCACTGCCTGAAAGGGTGGTAGAGGCAGAAACCCTCATAACATTTAAGAAGTATTTAGATGTGCACTTGCGATGCCATGGCATCCAACGCTATGGGCCTAATGTTGGAAAATGGGATTAGAATAGTTAGGTACTTGTTTGACCAGTGCAGACTCGATGGGCCAAAGGGCCTTTTTCTGTGCTGTAGACCTCTATAACTCTATGACCAACATCTGAATTTATCTCCACAATAATAGAATTTACCTCCTCCTGTTTACATTCAGAATCACATTTAACTCCAAGTTTTTCTTCATAGTCTAACCCTTTGCTTTTTTCCCCTGGGGCATGCACATTTAATATTGCTTCATTTTTTGCGAGCAGTTTATTATTCTGTGGAGTAAAATCCTCTTTAGCTGCTTTAAGGACTCTGTTCAGGTTATATCAGTGCTTAGCTAAGAAAGCTTGACATTCTTTTTTATTTAATCCATAATTTTTAAAAATGTATTTTTGCTTTTCATCCTCCATTGGATTTGAGCTTCATTTAATTCCATTCTAGCAATTCCAATTCCCTCTTTGTTTTGAAATCTTAATTTACACTCAAGAAAACGTATCCTTCCTCAGAACTCTATAGTGTCGTAACTAACACAGCTTTTTCATTCTCCTTCAAATGTTCCTTTCCTTTGTTTCATCATTAGTTTTGAGTACTGTTGCTATTTACTTTGCCACACCTTGCTTATGTTTTTCCTGCCTTATTAATCCAGACAGCTTTACATCATCTCCAACTTCCATTAACTTTCCTTTCCTTTTCAGCCTGAAGCTCCAATGTCCTTTTAACATTAATAGGTTGAGTGTCTAACTCTTTGGACACAGCTTTAGTCGAAACGTTAATTTCGCAGCAGAGTTACGGGAAATCTTGGATTCTTTTGAGCCACTCAGTTTTTCCTGTACAATTTCAAATTCAACAGCATAAGTGGGCATTCCCAAAACCACTGGAGAAAGCAATACCTTATCCCCAGCCAAGTCATTTCCTAATGAGAAATCTGCACCATCAATAGGCAAATTAGGTACAACCCAACAATTTCAGGGTGAATAGGTGAGGCACATTTTATATCTATCCAAAGGAATGGGTGAACAATTTCCATCAACACGCTGAATCAATACTTCTTTATTTGGTGAACCTTTTGGAGAGAGATTCACGTCACCCGCCACCATCAGTGACTATGTTGCTTCTGTATCTCTAAGACTAACAATTAACTTCCCTACATCACCAGACAAAAGAAGACATTTTACCTTCAAACAAAAAAATGTACATAATTTTCTGCGCTCTGATTCACTTTAGTATTAAACACAGGCAAACTTACCGGCTTGTCATAAGCTTTACTCACTGGGACAGCGCTTTCTGGAGAACACAGTGCAACCTTCATTCTTGCTTTTTAATTTCCAACATTCAGCCTCACATTTCCTTTTTGAAACAAAGATAACATGTCAGTCCCCTTGAATTCAACCTATCTTCTGGACTGTCTCTCTTACTACTATGAGGCATGCCTATTTCTCCACCTCTTACACCTCCAGTTTCTCTGTGGGCAGAATTTTATGGCCCCGTTTCGGTGGGGACGGGGCCGTAAAATGTGGCGAGCCATTATAAACCCAGTTGACTTCAGCAGGAATGTAAAATCCTACTGCTGTAAAATGCTGCCCTGTGAGTTTCAAAACTGGGGCCTGTTACCAATCATCTTATGAATTAACTCATAACTATCTGCCAGGTGAGATCCAAACCCCAAAGGGCCAATATTTTTGAATTTCGCCGCCAACATCATCCCCCTCAGGTTATCAAAGTTCTGGTCCACCTTCATTGACCTACACCACCTATCGAATGCCATTCCATTTTCCTGGCAAATTCTACATAAGTCTGGCCTGTTCTCTTTCTCAAATTTCTAAATTGTGGCTTATAGGCCCCTGGCACAAATTCATAAGCAATCTTTATTTCCTCATAATCACATAAGTGCTCTGTTGAAAGAGATGAGTGCACTTCCTTCCCTACCAAAACACTTTGTCGGAGCATAGGTTCTTGCAGCCAAATTCAGATATGTGGCAATTTTCCTCGATGATATGAAGTACATCTCCACTCCCTCTTCGCTAAATTTTCGTATTAAGCAAAAATTCTTTGCCAAATCAAAATTAAGAGGAGTTCTCTCTGAGTCAGTCTCAGTTCTTCTCATCAATTCAAGTTCACATAATCAGAACACATGCTCCATTTCACGTTTTTTCATTTCTCTCTGTCTCTCTATCTCTTCCCTCTCTTCCTCATTTCTCTCTTTCTAAGTTAATCTTTCTTAGTTCTTATAAAAGCAAAATACTGCGGATGCTGGAAATCTAGAACAAAAACAAAAATACCTGGAAAAACTCAGCAGGTCTGACAGCATCTGCGGAGAGGGATACAGTTAACGTTTCGAGTCCAAATGACTCTTCATCAAGGCATTTTTGTTTTTGTTCTTAGTTCTAGTTCATTTTCAATTCTGGCCAGTTGTATTTAATCACTAACAGAACCTGTCCTTTCTTTCCTGAGCCCTAGATGCCTTGCCAATTCTTCAAATGTCAGATAATCTCTCTCAAAAAAGGCTTGAGCCTCATAGGTACCCATGTTGATTTCCCAATAAAATATAGAAAAGGCAAATGTGAAAATTTGCTGATTTAAAGGCTGGAAGGTTCCAGTGAACCCCTTTCAATCTAACTCGGTTCAGATAATCCCAGACCCAAGTCCCCAGTTTTATGTGCTCTGTGGGGATTCATCAACTAAAATAAGCAAATTTATTGAACAGCACTCAAATGAAGAAATTACCAAAAGAGTTTCACTTTTTGTTACTTTCACTTTAACATGAATCAGAATCGATGTAAATTAAATATGAACTAAGAGGCAAATCATGGTCGGTACAAACTATAAATTACACATAGAATGATAGATATAACAATGACTATCTCATGAAGTTTGGCCAGCTGAAAGTAGTTGGTTCAATTGTTGAGTTCAATTACTGTAGCAGGAAGCTAAACTAGCTAGTGACTCCTCAGAGGACAGGCTTTTCAAACTGCACAATCAGTAAGGGGCGCACGAGGAGACAGGAGACTATGCTCAAGTGAGAGGGAGACTGAGTAGCAAATTAGGTTCACATGGGAATTCAATGCACGGGGGAAAGAGATGTTTTAGGTAACATTTATTTCAGCTCGTAAAGTGTGTTAAGTATTAATTTGATTTATCAGTGCTAGTAATGTTTATCAATAGTTATAAGATTTATTAAGTTAAGGCCAAGTAAGATTAATATAAGTAAATCAAAATAAAGTTAATGTAAGTGAAGTTAAGACATGGCAGGGAAGTTCGGTCACATGGAATGCATGTCCTGTAGTATGTGGGAAATCGTGGACGCTACCGGTGACCTACATGACCACATGTACAGGAAGGGAATGGGTGACCACCAGGCTGTCCAAGAGGACCAGGCAGATAATGGAGGAGTCCCCTGTGGTCCCGCTCGTCAGTCAGTTTTTCATTTTGGATATTGGTGAGGGCATTGTTTCCTCAGAGGAGTACAGTCAAAGCCAAGTTCGTGGCACCACAGGCGGCTCAGCTGTACAGGAGGGGGGGAAGAAGAGGGGCAAGGCAGCAGTGATAGGGGACTCGTTAGTTAGAGGAACAGACAGGTATTTCTGTGGCTATAGACGTAGCTACAGGGTGGTATGTTGCCTCCCTAGTGCCAAGGTCAAGGATGTCATGGAGCGGCTGCAGAACATTCTTCTGGGGGAAGTTGAACAGCCAGAGGTCGTGGTCCACAATGGTGCTAATGACATAAGTAGGAAGGAGGATGAGGTCCTGAAAGCAGATTTCAGGGAGCTAGGAAGGAGATTGATTCCAGTCCCACATGCTAGTGAGCATAGAAATAGGACAATAGAGCAATTGAACATGTGGCTGGAAAACTTGTGTAGGAGGGAGGGCATCAGATTTCTGAGGCATTGGGACCAGTTCTGGGGCAGGTGGGACTTGCACAAGCTGGACGGGCTGCATTTTAGCAGGGCCGTGTCTAACATCCTCAAAGGGAGATTTGCTAGTGCTATTGGGGAGGGTTTAAATTAGATTGGCAGGGGGATGGGAACCTGAGAGGGAACTCAGGTTGGGGGGAAGTGTTACGATTGGGATGGGAGGAGTGCACAGTTGATGTAGCTCCACTACTCCAGAGGTCACACCATTACATTAAATGTACAATTCACTCACCAAAATGGCCAATTGTGTACCTTCATTATTGTTACCCAGAATAAAAGAGACTTTAACCTGGCTTCTTTCAATCAACAACAAACTTATTAGCTTATTATAAAACCAGTCGTACGGAATAAAAAGGCAAGGCTTATTAACATACAATGTGGAAAATGCAAGTATACCAATCTAATGTCCTTTAGGGAAGGAAATCTGCTGTCCTTACCTGGTCTGGCCTACACGTGACTCCAGACCCACAGCAATGTGGTTGACTCTGAAATGCCCTTTGAAATGGCCGAGCAAGCCACTCAGTTGTAACAAACCACTACAAAGTCACAAAAAAGTAATGAAACCGGACGGACCACCCGGCATCGACCGAGGGACCAGAAACGACAATGGCAATCTCAGCCCTGTCGACCCTGCAAAGTCCTCCTTACTAACATCTGGGAGCTAGTGCCAAAATTAAGAGAGCTGTCTCACAGACTAGACCAGCAATGTCATCCTCATGGAATCATACCTTACAGATAATGTCCCAGACACCACCATCACCATCCCTGGGTATGTCCTGTCTCACCGGCAGGATAGACCCAGCAGAGGTGGTGGCACAGTGCTATACAGTCGGGAGGGAGTTGCCCTGGGAGTCCTCAACATCGACTCTGGACCCCATGAAGTCTCATGGCATCAGGTCAAACATGGGCAAGAAATCCTCCTGCTGGTTATCACGTACCGACCTCATTCAGCTGATGAATCAGCGCTCCTCCATGTTGAACATCACTTGGAGGGAGCACTAAGGGTAGCAAGGACGAGGAATGTACTCTGGGTGGGGGTGTCCATCACCGAGTGGCTTGGTAGAACCACTACTGACCGAGCTGGCCGAGACTTAAATGACATAGCTGCTAGGTTGGGTCTGCGGCAGGTGGTGAAGGAACCAACAAGAGGGAAAAACATACTTTACCTCATCCTCACCAACCTGCCTGCCACAGTTGCATCTGTCCATGACAGTATCGGTAGGAGTGACCACTGCACAGTCCTTGTAGAGACAAAGTCCCGCCTTCACATTGAGGGTACCCTCCATCCCGTTGTATGGTAATACCACCATGCAAAATGGGATAGATTTCGAACGGATCTAGCAACTCAAGACTGGGCATCCATGAGGCGCTGTGGAACATCAGCAGCAGCAGAATTGTACTCGAACACAATCAGTAACCTCATGGCCCGGCATATCCCCTACTCAACCATTACTATCAAGTCAGGGGATCAACCCTGGTTCGATGAAGAGTGCAGGAGGGCATGCCAGGAGCATTACCAGGCATACCTAAAAATGAGGTGTCAACTGGGTGAAGCTATAACACAGGGACTACTTGCATGCCAAGCAGCATAAACAGAAAGTGATAGACAGGGCCAAGCGATCCCACAACCAACTGCTCAGATCTAAGCTCTGCAGTCCTGCCACATCCAGCCGTGAATGGTGGTGGACAATTAAACTACTCACTGGAGGAGGAGGAGGCTCCACAAATGTCCCCATCCTCAATGATGGAGGAGCCCAGCACATCAGTGCAAAAGATAAGGCTGAAGAATTTGCTACAATCATCAGCCAGAAATGCCGAGTGGGTGATCCATTTTGGGCTGCTCCAGAGGTTCCCAGCATCATAGATGCAAGTCTTCAGCCAATTCGATTCACTCCACATGATATCAATAAACGGCTGAAGGCACTGGACATTGCAAAGACTATGGGCCCTGACAACAGTACTGAAGACCTGTGTTCCAGAACTTGCCATGCCCCTAGCCAAGCTGTTCTGGTACAGCTACAACACTGACTTCTACCCAACTCTGTGGAAAATTGCCCAGGTATGTCCTGTACACAAAAAGCAGGACAAATCCAAACCGGCCAATTACCGCCCCATCAGTCTATTCTCCATCATCAGTAAAGTAATGGAAGGGATCATCAACAGTGTTATCATCCGGCACTTGCTTAGCAATAACCTGCTCACTGAAGCCTAGTTTGGGTTCCGCCAGGGCCACCATCAGCTCCTGACCTTATTAGAGCCTTGGGTCAAACATGGACAAAAGAGCTGAACTCCCGAGGTGAGGTGAGAGTGACTGCCCTTGACCTCAAGGCTGCATTTGACAGGGTGTGGCATCAAGGAGCCCTAGCAAAACTGGAGTCAATGGGAATCAGGGGTAAAACTGTCCGCTGGTTGGAGTCATACCTAAAGGAAGATGGTTGTGGTTGTTGGAGGTCAGTCATCTCAGCTCCAGGGAATCACTGCAGGAGTTCCTCAGGCCCAATCATCTTTAGCTGCTTCATCAATGACCTTCCTTCCATCATAAGGTCAGAAGTGGGGATATGCACTGATGATTGCATGATGTTCAGCACCATTCACGACTCCTCAGATACTGAAGCAGTCCATGTCCAAATGCAGCAAGACCTGGACAATATTCAGGCTTGGGCTGACAAGTGGAAAGTAACATTTGCGCCACACAAGTGCCAGGCAATGACCATCTCCAACAAGAAAGAATCCAACCATTGCCCCTTGATGTTCAATGGCATTGCTATCACTTAATCCCCCACTATCAACATCCTGGGGGTTACCATTGACCAGAACCTGAACTGGACTAGCCATATAAATATTGTGGTTACAAGAGCAGGTCAGAGGCTGGGAATCGTGCGAATAGTAACTCACCTCCTGACTCCCCAAAGCCTATCCACCATCTACAAGGCACAACTCAGAAGTGTGATGGAATACTCTCCACTTGCCTAGATGAGTGCAGCTCCAACAGCACGCAAGAAGCTTGACACCATCCAAGACAAAGCAGTCTGCTTGATTGACACCACATCCACAAACATTCACTCCCTCCACCACTAACGCACAGTAACAGCAGTGTGTACCATCTACAAGATGCACTGCAGGAACTCACCAAGGCTCCTTCAACAGCACCTTCCAAACCCATGACCACTACCACCTAGAAGGGCAAGGGCAACAGATAGATGGGAACACCATCACCTGGAAGCTCCCCTCCAAGTCACTCACCATCCTGACTTGGAAATATATCACCGTTCCTTCACTAACGCTGGATCAAAATCTTGGAACATTGCCATCTAACCCTGATAACCTTTGATTCTCTTGTCTAAAAATAATCCATCTACCTCTGTCTTAAAAATATTCAATGACCCCGCCTCGACCACCTTCTGAGACAGAGAGTTCCAAAGTCACACAAACCTCTGAGAGAAAAAAATTCTCCTCATCTCTGTCCTAAAAATGGCTTTGCTAACTAATTATTTTCAAAAGATTGTTGACAAATTTTGGAATGTTATCTAAATTTGGATCTCATTGGCATCCAATTCCACTTCCATTCGTAACTCTTCAGATAACGAAGCCAGCATGCAGCAAGAGCTGGACAACATTCAGATTTGGGCTTACTTGGGCAAGTAACAGTCATGCCACAAAAATGCTGGGCAATGACAATCTCCAACAGTAACCTCGCCATCTCCCTTTGACATTTAACTGTCCCCAGCAATCCGGCATGTTTCCCGTGTGTGTAATTAATGAGGTGGGAAGCGGACAATACAATGCGAAAACCCACCATTGCAGCCAGCGGGAAAAATGCCAGTTTTCACGCCCGCTCCTGCTCTTAGTCTGATGTGGGGAAAATCCTGCCCAATGCTTTAAGGGAAAAGGGAAGATAATGGAGCCCTTGAAATGGTGTCCAGGTTATGCGGTTGGTCTCTCAGCACTGATTCGCGAAACAATTGATGACTCTTGCACTGCTTTTCAGGTGGGCTCGAGGAACGCTCACAGGTACTCACAGCATGTGGAGCAACTTAGAAGGAGCGTATATTCACTTCTGGCTGTGGACTGACTCTGGATTGCAAAAAGGCTGCCTTCACAAGCAGTTGGTCCTTCATCTTCTCAAAGCAAAACCAAAACCAACTTTTAAACACAGTTCCAGGCACGGTTTTTTTCTCTCCAGAGCCATAAACTACCATGTGACCCCTTTTCTGTACAGTCCACCAGGGTCAAGAGGTTTCCAGCTTCTTTACAGCGGCTTAGTTACCTTTTCTTGTAAATGGGAATCTCTTCCAAGAAAAGCAATCAGAGTTCTTGCATTAACCCTTTAAGTGGCTTTTAAAACACAAGTTCTTCCAGAATGTTCTTAGTCCTTGAAGATGAACCATTTTCTGTCGTTAAGATGTTCATGACAGAAGAAAAACTGGTAAAGGAAAGTAGAAAAGTAGAAAGCAAAAATAGAAGACAGGTAAAGTATAGGCAAGCATCAAAAAGGATCAGAATAGAGAATAATGTTAAAAAACAGAATTAAAGGCTCTTTATCTGATTGCACATAGCATTAATAAAAAGCTTGATGAATTGAATGCAGAAATTGAGGTAAATGGGTATGATTTAATTGCCATTATGGTGATGTGGCTAATGGGTGACCAAACTCGGGGACTGAATATTCAAAGGTATTTGACATTCAAGGGAGATAGGCAAAAATGAACAGGAGGTGGGGTAGCACTTTTAATAAGGGATGAGATCAATACATTAGAAAGAGAGGCTCTTAGATTGAAGGATCAAAATGTAGAATCAGTTGGGTGGAGCTAAGAAACAGCAAAGAGCAGCAAACATTGATGGGAATTGTTTACAGGCCACCAAAATGTAGTGCTAATGTTGGTCATGGTATAAATCAGGAAATTAGAGGTGCATGTAATATGGCTGATACAGTTATAATGGGCGAATTCAACTTACACATAGACTGGGTTGACCAAATCAGCACTAATGCTCTGGAATTGGAATTCCTGGAGTGTGTACGAGATGGGTTTCTGGAGCAGTATGTTGAGGAACCAACTAGGGAACCGACTATTTTGTATTTAGTGTTGTATATTTAAAAGGGCAAATTAATAACCTTGTTGTAAAGGAGCTTTTGGGAAATAGTGACCGTAATATGATAGAATTTTGAATTAAGTTTGAATGCGATAGAGTTCATTCTGAAACTAGGGTCTTAAATCTGGAGGGAGGAAATTATGAATGCATGAGGGGCAAGTTGGCCAGGGTGGATTTGGAAAATACACAAAAAGATTTAACACTAGACAGGCAATACTGGTATTTAAAGAAATACTACACAGTCTACAACAGATATGTATTCCTCTAAGGCACAAACACCCAAAGGGAAAGGTACATCAACCGTGGTTAAGGAAAAGTTAAAAATTGCATTAGATCGAAGGAAGTGGCTTATAAGGATGCCAGAAAAAATGATAAACCTGAGGACTGGGAGCAATTTAGAATCTAGCAAAGGAGGACCAAGAAACTGATTAAGAAAAGGAAAAGAGAATATGAATGCAAACTAGCGAGGAACATAAAGGCAGACTGTCAAAGATTCTTTGGGTATGTGAAGAGGAAAAGATTAGCTAGAACAAATGTAGGCCTATTACAGGTGGGGACAGAAGAATTTATAGTGGAGAACAGGGAAATGGCAGAGAAACTAAACTGTTGCTTTGCATCTGTCCTCATGGAAGAAGATACAGAAAATCTTCCAGAAATATTAAGTGACTAAGTGACTTGTGAAGCTGAGGAGCTAAAAGAAATTAGTATTAGTGAAGAGGTAGTACTTGAAAAATTAACTGGATTGAAGGGTTGATAAATCCCCTTGACCAGATAAGCTCCATCCCAGAGTGTTGAAGGAGGTTGTTACAGAGACAGTGGATGCTTTGGTGGTTATCTTTCAAAATTTGATAGATTCTGGAAAGGTTTCTGCCAACTGGAAAGTAGCAAATGTAACCCCACTGTTTAAGAAGGGAGGAAGAGGGAGAATGGAGAACTACAGACCTGTTAGTTTGATGTCAGTAATAGGGAAAATGTTAGAATCTGTGATAAAAAAAAGTGATAACTGGACATTTAGAATAGAATGGTAAAACTGGGCAGAGTCAACATAGGTTTAGGAAAGGAAACCATTTTTGACAAACTTGTTGGAGCTTTTTGAGGATGTTACTTGTAGTATTGATAAAGGGGAACCAGTAGATGTGGTGTACTTGGATTTTCAAAAGGCTTTTGATAAGGGCCCACACAGGTTAGTAAATAAAATTAGAGCACATGGGATTCGGGAAAATATACTAGTTAGGATTGAGAATTGGTTAACAGACAGAAAGCAGTGAGTTCCATAAATAGGTCATTCTGAGGATGGCAGCCTCTTACTAGTGGGGTACCGCAAGGAAAAATGCTAGGTATACAGCTGTTCACAGTCTATGTAAATGATTTGGATGTGGCAACCAATTGTAATATTTCAAAATTTGCTGATGACACAAAACTGGGTGGGAACATTGTAATGACCGCTCCCCGGGCGTGGTGCCCCCGATTTGCTATGATCCTGGGATGAGGTACCCCAAACTGTTATGCTCCGGGGTGAGGAGGGATGAACTGGCTCTCCTTCTTTATTCAACCACCTCGGTTGGTCACAACAAGGTTAATCTAAGAAGGGTCCCTTCCCTTGTGGCTACCTTTTCCCAGTCCAAATGTATTTATGTTTTAAAAGGAGCCAATTTAACCAGGCTTTCTTGAGTCAAAGGAAGAGTGAGTTTATTAGTGAGAAAAAATAATAAAAACACAATGCAAATACACACAAGACTAGAAATGAGAAATTGAGTCCAAAAGTAAAAGTTAAAAAGGTATACGAATCAGTCCTTTGGCTTGTCTGTGAGTTGTAGATGGTAAAATGTTGCAGCTGTTATGTTGGGTGATTCCAGTGGCACTGACTTTGGCAGTTGAGCAGTTGGTTTGGAGATTCTTGGTTCTGCAGCTTAGCTGAAAGGAGTTGTCCTGTTTTCTTTTCGACTGTGGCTTTGCTGACTTGTTACTTGCTTCCAGCAATCAGAGAGAAAGCGATTTTTTTTCCTGCAAGTGCAGGGATGCCTAGTTGGTGTTCTTCAGCTATGACCTTCATAGCACACATACACCACAAAACAGAACACCAGACTAGCACACAGAACTAGGGCTACAGTTGGCTTTTTTAAACCCCTTTCCTTGTGTATTCCTCGAAAAGAAAAACAAACATGTCTTTTGCCCAGATTTGTTTTCTTTTCAACTCAGTTCATGTTCATAGTCTGGGATATAACTCAACAGGAGGCGGTTTCGGCTGAGATGATAATCATTTTCCATTATCTCTGCAACTACAGGAGATTACAGTTGTTTGCATTGTATCTTTTCCTTTGATGTGCCTCTGTCTGAAAAAGGCCATGTCACACCTTTTACGTGCGACATTCCATTCTCTCTGAACTAGTTGGTCAAGTAGTCCACTTCGGAATTTTCCAGAAAGTGGTTACCTTACAGTCTCAGCTAGCTTTTGCTTGTATGTCCTTTTTTGAAAAAACACATGTCTTACTTAAAAGTTTAATCCATCCATAAGAAATATGGGGATAGGATCCATGGTCATGACAACATAAGCTGCGAGGAGAATGAAAGGAGGCTTCAAGAGGACTTGGACAGGCTAAGTGAATGGGCTAGAACATGGCAGGTGGAATATAATGTGAATTAGTGTGTGGTTATTCACTTTGGTAGAAAAAACAGGAAGGCAGCATATTTCTTAAATTGTGAGAGGTTGGGAAGTGCAGGTGTCCAAAGGGACCTGGATGTCCTTGTTCATGAGTCACTAAAAGTTAGCAGGCAGGTGCAGCAAGCAATTAGGAAGGCAAATGGTATGTTGGCCTTTGTCACAAGGGGATTTGAGTACAGGAGTAAAGATGTCTTGCTGCAATTGTAGAGGGCCTTGGTGAGACTGCACCTGGAGTATCGTATACAGTTTTGGTCTCCTTATCTAAGGAAGGATATACTAGCCATAGAGGGAGGGCAACAGAGGTTCACCAGATGAATCCCTGGAATGGCAGGATTGTATTGTGAAGAGAGATTGAGGAGACTAGGTCTGTATTATCTAGAATTTAGAAGAATGAGGGGTGACCTCATTGAAACTTACAAAATTCTTACAGGGTATGACAGGGTAGATGTGGATAAGATGTTTCCCCTGGCTGGTGAGTTTAGAAGCAGGGGACATAATCTCAGGATAAGGGGTAGGCCGTTTAAGACTGAGCTGAGGAGGAATTTCTTCACTCAAAGGATGGTGAATCTTTGGAATCCTCTATCCCAGAGGGCTGTGGAAGGTCAATCATTGAGCATTTTCAAAAGAGAAATCAATAGATTTCTGGAGACTAATGATATCAGGGGATATGGAAATAGCGTGGGAAAGTGGTGTTGAGGTGGATGATCAGCCATGATCTAATTGAATGGCAGAGCAGGTTCAATGAGCTGAATGGCCTATTCCTGTTCCTATGTTCCTAGGCAGTCCACTCCACTTGTATGGTCACAGTTTCAGACATATAGTTCTTCTAAGCAGAATCCCATTCCCTTTCCTTCAAAGACTTAGCCAATTCTCCACAGGCAGGGGCTTATGTCTAAACGATGTCCCCCCAGTGCAATCTCCCATACAATGGCACATTTCTTTTCAGAACCTTCTCAGCTTTCAGCTCCCTCCGTTTGTGATAGCGTGGATCTCCAGGAACTGCTCTTCTTCTCTTCAGCTATCCCCTTTCCCCTTTGTCTGTCTGCCACACAGCGTCTGTATTTTAACCTCCTTCCTGTTGGTACCACTTCCAGGTCAAGGATTGTCAGGTCACATGGCCCAGTATTTCCTATTATCCAAAAATTATAATTGATACCTTTATACGTAAGATAAGGTTGCACAAACTGGGCCTGTATCCATTGCAGATTAGAAGATTAAGAAGTGATCTTATTAAAACATCCTGAGTGGACTTGACAGGATGGATGCTGAAAGGATGTTTCCCTTGTGGGGGAGACTAGAACTAGGGGACACAGAATAAAAATAAGGGGTCTCCCTTTTAAGACGAAGATGAGAAGAATTTTTTCTCCCAGAGGGTCGTTATTTTTGGAACTCTCTTCCCCAGAGAGCGGTAGAGGCAGGGTCAATTAATATTTTTAAGGCCGAGGTTGATAGATTCTTGACAAACAAGGGAATCAAAGGTTATCGGGGGTAGGTGGAAGAAGACCAATAACAGATCAGCTATGATCTTATTGAATGGCGGAGCAGGCTCGAAGGGCCAAGCGGCCTATTCTTGCTCCTAACTCGTATGTTCATATGTCTTGTAAAGTTCAGCATTCATGACATTGATCCCCAATTGTTCACCACTGGTGGCTGTGCCTTCAGTTGCATAGGGCCCAACCTCTGGAATTCCCTCCTGACATCTCTACCTCACTATTCTCCTTTAAAATACTTCTTAAAACCTATCTCTTTGACCAAGCATTTGGTCATCTGATCTGATATCTCCTTATGTGGCTCATTGTTCTATAATGCTCCTGTGAAGCAGCTTGGGCAATTAATTATGTTAAAGGCGCTATATAAACACAAGTTGTTATTGTTGTTTCTCCTGAATCCCTGATTGGATTTATCAATAGCTAACCTGGACAACATTCAGACTTGGGTTGCTGAGTGACAAATAACATTTATGCCATATAAGTGCCAGTCAATTACCATTTTAAAGCAGCATCAAACCATCTCCCCACAACTTTCAACAACATTACCGACACTCAATCTCTCACCATCAACATTCCACAGTTTACTATTGACCAGAAATTTAACTGGACCAACCACATAAGTACCAGTTCAGAGGCTGGGAAGAGGTGTCAGCTGTGGCTCAGTTCATAGCACCCACGCCTTTGAATCAGAGGGTTGTGGGTTCATGTCCCACTCCCGGAAACCAAGAACTGCGATTGTACTCGAAAGAGTTGCAATCTGTGACTGTTGATAACTCGAAAGAGTTTCAGAGGCTGGGAATTGTCCTCGAGAAACTCACCTTCTGACTCTCGGAAACCTGTCCACCATCTACAAGGCACAAGTCAGGAATGTGATGGAATATTCTCCACTTGCTTGGATGAATGCAGCTCCAACAACACTCCAGAAGCTCAACATCATCCAGGGCAAAACAACCTACTTGATTGGCAACTCATCCTCAAACATTCACTCCTTCCACCACCGACGCACAGTAGCAGCAGTGTGTACCCTCTACAAGATGCACTACAGGAACTCACCAAGGCTCCTTTGACAGCACCTTGCAAACCCACAACCACTACCATCTAGAAAGACAAAGGCAGCAGACACATGGGAACACCAACACCACCAAGCCACTCACCATGCTGACTTGGAAATATATCACCGTTCCTTCACTGTCACTGTGTCAAAATCCTGGAACTCCTTCCCTAACAGCACCCTGAATGTACCTACACCACATGGACTGCAATGGTTCAAGAAGGCAGCTCACCACCACCTTCTCAAGGGCAACTAGGGATGGGCAATAAATGCTGGCCCAGCCAGTGAAGCCCACATCCCATGAATGAATTTTACAAAGCACATTACAATGTGCAGAGATGATGAAAGGCGCTACAGAAATGTAAGTGTTTTTCTGGAAACGGAGGATTGGAACCTTCAGGACCACGTGACTTCCCGCCTTTAGCACGGTCACGTGAGCTAACAACCGATCCGCGCGTGCGCGTTAGCAGCTCCCGGAAGCAACACCGCGCGGGACCGGGAGAGGCGGAAGCGGCAGCACCAGGGCCGGGAGAGGCTGAGGCGGCGGCACCAGGACCGGGAGAGGCCGAGGCGGCGGCACCAGGACCGGGAGACGCCGAGGCGGCGGCACCGGCACCGGCACCAGGACCGGGAGAGGCCCAGGCGGCGGCGGCGGATCCAGGACCGGGAGAGGCCCAGGCGGCGGATCCAGGACCGGGAGAGGCCCAGGCGGCGGCACCAGGACCGGGAGAGGCCCAGGCGGCGGGCTCTAGGTTCCGGTAGACACTCCCCGTGCGGGCCGGCCCGCCCCAGGCCATGGCCCCGCTGTGGTTGCTGCTGCCGATCCCGCTGCTCTTGCCGCTCCTGTGGCTGCTGAGCTCCGGATTCCGCTATTACTGCAAGATTGGCTTTTATTATTCCTGGATCATGGCGCTGGCCGTCCCGGTCATCCCGCTCTGTCTCTGGAGAGGCCGCGATGTGGAGAACATGAAGTGAGCGGGACGGCGGGGTTCGGGTTCGGGTCCCCTTCCTCGCCCTCTCCCCTCGCCCCCCCCCCCCTCGCCCCCCCCCCCCCCTCGCCCTCCCCCTCGCCCCCTCGCCCTCCCCCTCGCCCCCTCCCCCTCGCCCCCTCCCCCTCGCCCCCTCACCCTCGCCCCCTCACCCTCGCCCCCTCACCCTCGCCCCCTCACCCTCGCCCCCTCACCCTCGCCCCCTCACCCTCGCCCCCTCACCCTCGCCCCCTCACCCTCGCCCCCTCACCCTCGCCCCCTCACCCTCGCCCCCTCACCCTCGCCCCCTCACCCTCTCACCCTCGCCCCCTCACCCTCGCCCCCCCGCCCCCTCCCCTCACCCTCGCCCCCTCCCCCCCCTCGCCCCCTCCCCTCACCCTCGCCCCCTCCCCCCCCTCGCCCCCTCCCCTCACCCTCGCCCCCTCCCCCCTCCTCCCCCTCCCCCCCCCTCGCCCCCTCCCCCCCCTCGCCCCCTCCCCCCCCTCGCCCCCTCCCCCCCCTCGCCCCCTCCCCCCCCTCGCCCCCTCCCCCCCCTCGCCCCCTCCCCCCCTCGCCCCCTCCCCCCCCTCGCCCCCTCCCCCCCTCGCCCCCTCCCCCCCCTCGCCCCCTCGCCCCCTCACCCTCGCCCCCTCCCCTCACCCCCGCCCCCTCCCCCCCCTCGCCCCCTCCCCCCCCTCGCCCCCTCCTCGCCCCCTCGCCCCCTCGCCCCCTCCTCCCCCCTCGCCCCCTCCCCCCCCCTCGCCCCCTCCCCCCCCGCCCCCTCCCCCCCCTCGCCCCCTCCCCCCCCCCCTCCCCCCCTCCCCCCTCGCCCCCCTCCCGCCCCTCCCCCCTCCCCCCCTCCCCCCCTCGCCCCCTCCCCCCCTCGCCCCCTCCCCCCCCTCGCCCCCTCCCCCCTCCCCTCCCCCCCCCTCCCCCCCCTCCTCCCCTCCCCCCTTCCCCCCCCTCCCCCCTTCCCCCCTCCCCTCCTCCCCTCCCCCCCTCCCCCCCTCCCCCCCTCCCCCCTCCTCCCCTCCTCCCTCCCCCCCTCCTCCCTCCCCCTCCCCCCCTCCTCCCCTCCCCCCCTCCCCCCCTCCTCCCTCCCCCCCTCCCCCCCTCCCCCCCCTCCCCCCTCCTCCCCCCCCTCCCCCCTCCCCCCTCCTCCCCCCTCCTCCCTCCCCCCTCCTCCCCTCCCCCCTCCTCCCCTCCCCCCCTCCCCCCCTCCTCCCTCCCCCCCTCCCCCCCTCCCCCCCTCCCCCCCCTCCCCCCTCCTCCCCCCCTCCCCCCTCCTCCCCCCCCTCCCCCCTCCTCCCCCCTCCTCCCCTCCCCCCTCCTCCCCTCCCCCCTCCTCCCTCCTCCCCTCCCCCCTCCTCCTCCCCCCTCCTCCTCCCCTCCCTCCTCCTCCCCTCCCCCTCCTCCCCCCCTCCCTCCTACTCCTCCCCTCCCTCCTCCTCCTCCTCCCCTCCCTCCTCCTCCTCCTCCCCTCCCTCCTCCTCCTCCCCTCCCTCCTCCTCCTCCTCCTCCCCTCCCTCCTCCTCCTCCTCCCCTCCCTCCTCCTCATCCTCCCCCCCTCCTCCTCCTCCTCCCCCCCCCCTCCTCCTCCTCCTCCCCCCCTCCTCCTCCTCCTCCCCCCCTCCTCCTCCTCCTCCCCCCCTCCTCCTCCTCCTCCCCCCTCCTCCTCCCCCCCTCCTCCTCCTCCTCCTCCCCCTCCTCCTCCTCCCCCCCCTCCTCCTCCTCCTCCTCCTCCCCCCCCTCCTCCTCCTCCCCCCCCCCCCTCACCCCCCCCCCCCCCCCCCTCCTCACCCCTCAACTTTATTGACAGGAAGCCACCCATGTGAAAAGGTAGAAAGAGTTAAAATGCTAGTTAATGTTTGATAAGTTGATCTGTTGTGCAAATTGGACCTGAATGTTGTTTTGTCTCTTGGTTACACCATATTGGTCAGTATCTGCTAATAGGCTAGCTTTTACCTGGGTTGTTAATACTTCTGTGAAGCACCTTGGGGCAATTTTCCATGTTCAAGGTGCTCTCTAAATACAATTTGTTGGATGTTGCTAACAGGGATCAAAAACAGATTTGCACTCTTTCCTGTATTTGGGAATTGACCTTCCAAGTTTGCAGCTTTCATCAAACTGAGATGTATGAAATGATGAAGTAGAGAGCAAGGTAATTGCAGAGGACATCTTTTGCAAATGAACAGAATGTTGCCACTAACATTGTAATGGTAAGGTAATACATTATAGGTGTGTGTGTGTATGTGTGTCATGGGAATACAATGTAAGGAGGAGAAGGGAGATGAACAGGGAGGAAATAAGTCATTCAAAACCATTGTGACTACAAAAAGCAACTTAACAGTGGGGTTGCTGGCCTTCAAGCTGTATAGTAGAAAAGCATTGGGTCGCTGTAATTATAGAGTTTGCTTGGATTATTTTATTGTAGGAAGGATGTAGAGTTTGAGAGTTTACAGAAGAAATTTACTAGAATGGTACCAGGGATGAGGGGTTACAGTTATATGGAGACACTGGAGATTGGTCATCATTAAAGCAGAGTAGTTCAAGAAGAGATTGGATAGAAGTGTTTAAAATCATGGAGAAGTTTAATAGGAGTAAATAAGGAGAAACGGTTTCCAATCGTTGATAAACATATGGATGTAAATGTGCTGGAGGCGGTTGAAAGGAGGTTACTAGATTGATACCTGGAATGAGTGAGTTGTCTTATGTGGAAGGGTTGGACAGTCTGGGCTTGTTTCCACTGGAGTTTAGAAGAGTGAGGGGTGATTTGATATGAGAAGATCCTGAATGGTCTTGACAAGGTGGACGTTGAAAGGATGTTTCCTCTTGTGGGTGAGTCCAGAACTAGGGGGCACTGTTTTAAAATTAGGGGTCGCCCTTTTAGGACAGATGAGTTTTTTTTTCTGAGGGTTGTGTGACTTTGGAACTCGCTGCCTCAGAAGGTGGTAGAGGTGGGGTCACTGAACATTTTTAAGGCAGTGGTAGATAGATTGTTAGGCAAGAGACTCAAAGGTTATTGGGGGTAGATGGGAATGTGGATCTCAACACAAACAGATCAGCCATGATCTTATTGAATGGCGTAGCAGGCACGAGGGGCCAAATGGCCTACTTCTGCTTCTATTTCATATGTACAGATTGATTCTTCATTAGGCATGAAGAAAATAGCTTTTTACACAATGAATGGCTAGGATTTGCAATGTGCTGCCTGAAAGGGTGATGGAAACAGACACCAGCTTTCAAAAGAAAATTAGTTTTTATTCATTCATGGATATGGGCATCACTGGCTAGGCCAGCATTTATTGTCCTTGGGAAGGTAGTGGTGAACTGCCTTCTTGAACCACTGCAGTCCATGTGGTGTAGGTACACCCACAGTGCTGTTAGGAAGGGAGTTCCAGGATTTTGACCCAGCGACAGTGAAGGAACAGTGATATATTTCCAAGTCAGGATGGTGAATGGCTTGGAGGGAAACTTCCAGGTGTTGGTGTTCCCATCTATCTGCTGCCCTTGTCCTTCTAGGTGGTAGTGGTCGTGGGTTTGGAAGGTGCTGCCTAAGGAGTCTTGGTGAGTTCCTGCAGTGCATCTTGTCGATGGGATACACTGCTCCTACTGTGTGTCAGTGGAAGAGAGAGTGAATGGCACCCCATCCACAAACAATCAAGCAGGTTGCTTTGTCCTGGATCGTTTCAAGCTTCTTGAGTGTTTTGGAGCTGCACTCATCCAGGCAAGTGGGAAGTATTCCATCACACTCCTGACTTATGCCTTGTAGATGGTGGACAGGCTTTGGGAGGTCAGGAAGTGAGTTACTCGTCGCACAATTCCTAGCCCCTGACCCAGAATGTTGATAGTGGGGTATTCAGTGATGGTAATGCCATTGAATGCCATGGGGTGATGGTTAGATTGTCTCTTGTTGGAGATGGTCATTGCCCCGGCACTTGTGTGGTGCAAATGTTACTTGCCACTTGTCAGCCCAAGCCTGGATATTGTCTGGGTCTTGCTGCATTTGGATATGGACTGCTTCCAGCATCTGAGTCGTCGCGAATGGTGCTGAACATTGTGCAATCATCAGCGAACATCCCCACTTCTGACCTTAAGTTAGAAGGAAGGTCATTGATGAAGCAACTGAAGATGGTTGGGCCTAGGACACTAACCTGAGGAACTCCTGCAGTGATGTCCTGGAGCTGAGGTGATTGACCTCCAACAACCAGAACCATCTTCCTTTGTGCTAGGTATGACTCCAACCAGCAGAGAGTTTTCCCCCTGATTCCCATTGACTCCAGTTTTTCTCGGGCTCCCTGACACGACACTTGGTCAAATGCAACCTTGATGTCAAGGGCAGTTACTCTAACCTCACCTCTGGAGTTTAGCTCTTTTGCTCATGTTTGGACCATACTTGAGAAAGAATTGCCAGGATATGGGGAGAGAGGGGGCCAATAGAACTAAATGCATTGCTCTTTGAGCGAGCTGACACAGAATTGATGGAGCAAATGACAACCTTCTGTGCTGTACTGTTCTCTGATTCAGTCACCCTCAGTTTTTAACCCCGGCAGCACTCATCACAACCCTTCCCCCTCCTCCGCGTCCTCATCCCCACCCCAAACACTAAATGACTTGTCCTGTGCTCCGTTCTTTGCTGCGTTTGTACTTCTGCTCTACTTTTAAAATTTCTTCAAATCTTTCTCTAATGTGCTTTGTTTATTCTTTCATGGGATGTGGTGTCACTGACGAGGCCAGCAATTGTTGCCCATCCCTAATTGCCCTTGAACGAGCAGCTTGCTAGGCCATTTCAGAGGACAGTTAAAAGTCAACCACATTGCTGTGGGTCTGGAGTCACATGTAGGCCAGACCAGGTAAGGACGACAGATTTCCTTCCCTAAAGGACATTAGTGATCCAGCTGGGTTTTTACAACAATCGATAGTTTCATGGTAACTGATAGCTTTCAATTCCAGATTTTTAGATCACCCTTTCCAGCCACTTTGTCATCCTGTTTTCCTGTTGTTAAGTGTTTTTAAGACGCTTTCCTGAATACAGGCAAGTGCTGCAGTGAGGCAAATCCAGGAAATGTGTGTCATGTCCTGGGTTCAAATGTAGGAACAGCAATGAAAGGTCTTTACGCTAACCCACTTAGACACTTCTTTTATACATTTGTCTTTAATCTTATTGAAAGGAGCTGCAACCTGCCATCCTTTTTTTTAAGGGGACCTAAGCAAGTCTTTTGCATTTTTATGCATTGGAGTGTTGAACGTGTCACCAATACCATTTGCAGCTATCGGATACTGTAATGCTTTTAAAAAAGTGTAAGTCAGTTAAATAAGAGTCCTCGTCTCAATAGTATAAGATCATAAGAAATAGGAGGGGAGGCGATTTATGAATTTTAAATATCTGTCAAAGCATTAGCTAGCTGTTGAATTATCCTGATAAGTTATTAATCAGGGTATGGGTTACTTGCTGTGTAACTATATAATTTGTTTGGGGTGTTCCTGCAATCTGATTATCTGATATACCAATTTCTCCAGCTTCCATTTCTGTTAACATTTCTTTGTTTTTGTTCTAGATTAGTCCGTAGTGTGTTGCAGCACATCAAGAATTTGTATGGAGTTAAACTTGAAGTGAAGGGGTTGGAAAATCTGGATGCCAAGGGTCCGTATGTTATCATCTCCAATCACCAGAGCTCCCTGGATCTGATGGGTAAGGATGTGCCTTGCCAGTGAGTAGCCTACCTGCACTGAAGAGTAATATTGCTTAAAGTCAGTGTGTTTGGAGTTGGCAGTTTGACTTTGCAACGATTCGGGTATTTAAGGAAGGCTGCTTCCAGTGGATCATGATGACCTTTGGCTGCCATGAAATTCCCTCCATCACTCTCTTTGGTATTTTTAACTGATAAGCCATTCATCAGCTGTAAAGCTAAACTCGCAGGTTGTTAGGTGGCACCAGAGTTGAGCCCAATCCTCTCCTCACTGGATAGAACTTGGGAGCAAGGACCCATAGAACTACAATAAGACCCCACTTAACATTGACATTAACAATGTTTCGCTAGAACACCGACCTTAAAATAGGGACCATAGAGCCGTTTACTGTTATGGCGTTTACAATAACAAGGTTGCCACAGGCGTCCTGTTCTGTGGCTTGCACATCCCACATGTGCACATGGCACTTTCTCTTCCCCTTCACCCTGCTGTTGCTGTCCAAGACCTCTGTGTCCGCTGCCACCACCGGGGACTTCATCTGTTTTTCTCTCCCGCCTGCCATCTCACTACCATTCCCACCCACAGCAAGTACTGAAGTCCCAGGACGGCTTCAGCTGCTCCCTGAACTGTCCAACTTCTTTCACTAGGTGGAGCACAGTCACTCCAAAACCAAGTGGCTGGTGAGTGTAATTTTTTTACCTTTATACCTTATTTCTTTTATATTTTAAAATTTATTTTAAAAATTATTTCAATTAGAAATGTACGGTATTTCAACTTGTAATATTTTAATTTTTTTCTATTGAGAAATCTCTTAAAGAACCTAACTGTAGCTTTTATGCTGGTTGTAATGGGAAAATCTGATTTGCTTAACATAATTTAATTTGAAGTTGCACTTTTTAGGAACACAACTGAAACATTAAATGAGAAATTACTGTATAGAATGGTTCCAGCACAGAAAGGGGCCATTCATGAAGCCTGCTATATCTGTACCGGGTCTGCAAGAGTAGATGGTCCCATTCCCCCAGCCTTTTCCCGTGGCTCTGCAATTTTTTCATTTCCAGGCGCTTATCCATTTGCCTTTTGAAAGTCTCAATTATATCTGACTCCTCCACACTAGGAGGCAGTGCATGCCAAATCCTTACCACTTGTCTAAAAGAAGTTTTTCCTCTTGCCTTTATTAATTCCTTTGCCGACCACCTTAAATCAGTGAACTCTAGCTCATGACCCATCTGCCAATGGGAGCAGTTTCTCTACCTACTCTGTCTAGGCCCCTTTCTGCTGTTGAACACCTCTATCAAATCTCCACCCAGTCTTCTCTAAGGAGAACAACCCCAGCTTCTCCAATCTATCCACGTAACTGAAGTTCCTCATCCCTGAAACTCATGAATCTTTTCTGCTCTCTAATGCCTTCATATCCTTAAAGTGTAGTGGCCAGAACTAGATGCAATACTCCAGTTGAGGCTGAATAATGTTTTATACAAGTTTTTCATAACTTCCTTGCTAGCCTATTATGTGGCACTTTATCAAAAGTCTTAGAAGCCCAAATATACCTCTACCCTCATTGTTACCCCCTCAAAAAAAAACTCTTATGTTTAACTTAATTGCTTTCAACAGATCCATGTTGGCTTTACCTAATTATTTCATGTTTGGCCAACTGACTGTTAATTTTGTTCTGGATTACTGTCTCTTAAAAGCTTCCCACCACTGAGGTTAAACTTACTAGCCTGCAGTTGCTTGGCTTACCCATACACCCTTATTTGAACAAGGATGTAACTTCTCAATTCTTTAGTCCCCTTAATCAAACCTATAAAGAGGATTGGAAGATGATGACCGATACATCCGTAAATCTAGCCGTATTTTGAAGATGGCATGATGTACAGAGCGAATAATTAGCTAAGCATATAGAATCTTGGGCTTCATAAATAGAGGTATTTTGTGTACAAAAGAAGGGAAGTAATGCTGAACTTTTGACAAGGTCCCATACAAGATATTAGTAAACAAAATTAGAGCACATGGGGTTAGGCATAAGCTGAGAACTGGTTGTTGGACAGAAAACAGGAATAGAAGGATAATTTTCGGGTTAGCAGACTGTGGCTTAGACATGGATCGGTGCTTGGGCCTCAGCTATTCGCAATCTGTATCAATGATTTGGGTGGGGGGATTGAATGTAACATTTCCAAGTTTGCAGATGACACAACTAGATGGAAGTGAGTTGTGAGGAGGATGCAAAGATGCTTCAAGGGAATTTGGAGAGGCTAAGCGAATGGGCAAAAATTTGGCAGATGGAGTACAATGTGGAGTATTGTGAGTTTATTCACTTTAGTAGGAATAACAGAAATAGAGCATTTCTTAAATGGTGAGAGGCTGGGAAGTGTTGAACTTCAAAAGGACTTGGGTGTTCTTGTTCAAGTCACTGAAAGCTAACATGCAGGTACAGCAAGCAATTAAGAAGGCAAATGATATATTGGCCTTTATTATAAGAGAACTTGAGTATAGGAGTAAAGATGTCTTAATGGAATTAGATAGAGTTTTGATGAGACCTCATCTCTGGAGTATTGTTTGCAGTTTTTGTCTCCTTACCTAAGGAAAGATATACTTGTCATAGAGAGTGTGCAATGAAGGTTCACTAAATTAATTCCTGGGATGCCCTATGAGGAAAGATTGAATAGACTGGGCCTTTATTCTCTGGGGTTTAGAAGAATGAGAAGTGATCTCATCCAAACAAACAAAATTCTTAAGGGCTCAACAGGGTAGATACAGGTGGGATGTTTCCCTTCACTGGCGAAGGGAAAATTGGAGAATGCTGAGAGAAGTCATAGTCATTAGAGTATAGGAGGCTGCCATTCGGCCACCATGTCCATGCAGATTCTCTGTACAGCAATCCAGTCAGTCCCATTCCCATGCTCTAATCCCATAGCCTTCCAAGCTTCTTATCAAGTGCCTGTCCAATTTCCTTTTGAAATCTTTCACCGTCTCCACATAACCTGGAACGCTTTTCCAATGGTGCAGGGGAGACAGTCTCAGAATAAGGGGCAGGCTTTTTATGGCCAAGATGGGGTAGAATTTCTTCACCTGAGGGTGGTGAATCTTTGCAATTCTCTGCCCCAGAGGGCTGTGGTGATTCAGTTGTGTTCGAGACTGAGATCGATAGATTTCTACATATTAAAAACATCAAGGGATATGGGGAAAATAGCTTTGAAGTAGATCATTAGCCAAGATGTCACTGAATAGTGGAGCAGGCTCGAAGGGCTGAAGGACCTACACCTATTTCTTAACTGTTAAAAGATGTGGGCCATAACCAGAATATTGTGTCCAGTTCTGGTCAGCATTTCTAGAAATCTATCGATCTCAGTCTCGAACATAACTGAATCACCACAGCCCTCTGGGGCAGAGAATTGCAAAGATTCACCACCCTCGGGTGAAGGGCGTGAGGGTACCTTGAGAGGGTGCAGACAAGATTTATCAGTATGGTTCCAAGGATGGGGTATTTAGCTACAAAGGTTAGGTTGGAGAAGCTTCTCCTTGGAGCATAAGAGATTGAAGAGAGATTTGACAGAGGTGTACAAGATTATGACAGGCCTCCATAAGGCAGACAAAGAAAAGATGTTCCCATTAGCTGATCATACAAGGACTTGGGGTGTCACAGATTTAAGGTTTTGAGCCAAAGATGTAAGGAGGATATGAGGAAGAACTTTTTATACAACAAGTGATGCACCATTAGAAAAATGTTCCAGGTTATGTGGAGACAGTGAAAGATTTCAAAAGGAAATTGGATGGGCACTTGATAAACTTGGAAGTCTACGGGATTAGAGCATGGGAATGGGACTGACTGGATTGCTGTACAGAGAATCAGCATGGACATGGTGGCCGAATGGTAGCCTCCTGTACCCTAATGACTAAGACTCTGACTTCTCTCAGCATTCTCCGATGCATCCCATCTGGCCCCAGTGAGTTATCAGCTTTAAATACAGCCATTCTTTCCAATACTTCCTCTATCAATTTTTAGCCCATTCGGTATCTCAACTACCTTCTCTTTATTATAACTTTGGCAGCATGTTCTTCCTTGGTAAAGACAGATGCCAGGTACTCATTTAGTATCTCAGTCATAACCTCTGCCTCCATGCGTGAATTCTCTCATTGTTCCCTAATCAGCCCCCACCCCTCCTCTTACTACCCTTTTACTATTTCCATGCCTATAGAAGACTTCTAGATTCCTTTTAAGTTAGCTGCCTGTTTTTTCTCATGGTCTTCACTTTGACTATTTGATTTCCTGTTGTCCTCTCCTTTGAATCTTCTATATTCAGCCTGGTTAGATTATTTTGTTTGAATGGTCATTGCCTGACACTTGTGTGGCACGAATGTTACTTGTCACTTGTCAGCCCAAGCCTGAACATTGTTCAAGTCTTGCTGCATTTTGACATGGACTGTTTCAGTATCTGAGGAGTTGCAGATGGTGCTGAACGTTGTGCAATCATCAGCGAACATCCCCACTTCTGACCTTATGATGGAAGGAAGGTCATTGTTGAAGCAGCTGAAGATGGTTGGGCCAAGGACACTACCCTGAGGAGCTCCTGCAATGATGCCCTAGAACTGAGATGATTGACCTCCAACAACCACAACCATCTTCCTTTATGTTAGGTATGACTCCAACCAGCGGAGAGTTTTCCCCCTGATTCCCACTGACTTTGCTCTGGTTCTTGAAGCATAAGTGGTTACAATAGAGATGTTTTCCTGACTGGCAAATGCTATTATATGCCAATGTTGTACAATATAAGGTTTGCTAGGGCTCCTTGATGCCACACTTGGTCAAATGTTGCCTTGATGTCAAGGGCAGTCACTTGCCTCACCTCTAGTGTTCAGCTCGTTGCCCATGTTTGAACCAAGGTTGTAATGAGGTCAGGGGCTGAGTGGCCCTGGCGGAACCCAAACTGAGTGCTAATGAGCAGGTTATTGCTAAGCAAGTGCCGTTCGACAGCACTGTTGATGACCCCTTCCATCAGTTAACTGCCAAGCATTGTTCAAAATTTAAATCAGGCAGCTTGACTCTGGCCAAGGCATTGTCCTGAGGAAAGAGTCAGCAAATGGCTGTCACTTATTTTGTTTAGCTGAAACGGGTGCAATGCGTGTACATGTTCTTTTTGCCTGCAAAGAACAGGGCCCTGTGTATTAATATATGTAGCTTCCAGTACACACAATTCCAACCGTGGAATCGCATCTAATATTGGACTCAAAACTCAGTGTCCAACGTTAGATGTGATTCAGCGATTGGACAACGTTTGCTAAATATTCCTCAGTGTGCTAAAAATTACGCTGACACCAATTTAAGGTTCAGGTGGGCCTGCAGTGTGGCACATTTACACGTACTGGAAGCCACATATATTAATACACAGGGTCCTGTTCTTTGCAGACGGAATATGTACATTCCTGTCCACCATCTACAAGGCACAAGTCAGGAGTGTGATGTATACTCCCCACTTACCTGGATGAGTGCAGCTCCCATAACTCTGAAGAAGCTTGACACCATCCAGGACAAAGCAACCTGCTTGATTGGCATCACACCCACAAACATTCACTCCCTCCACCACCGACGCACAGTAGCAGCAGTGTGTACCATCTACAAGATACATTGCAGGAATTCAGCAAGGCTTCTTCGACAGCATCTTCCAAGCCCGCGACCATTACCATCTAGAAGGTCAAGGGCAGCAGACTCATTGAAGCACCACCACCTGGAAGTTCACCTCCAAGTCACTCACCATCTTGACTTGGAAATATATCACTATTCCTTCACTACCACTGTGTCAAAATCCTGGAACTCCCTTCCTAACAGCACCGTGGGTGTACCTACACCACATGGACTCCAGCGGTTCAAGAAGGCTGCTCACCACCACCTTCTCAAGGGCAACTAGGGATGGGCAATAAATGCTGGCCCAGCCAGCGAAGCCCATATCCTGTTGATGAACAAAAAAAAAATCTTTATCTACCACTGCCTTAAAGATATTCAATGACCCCACCTCCATCACCTTCTGAGGCAGAGAGTTCCAAAGTCGTATAACCCTCAGAAAAAAATTCTCCTCATCTCTGCCCTAAAAGGGCGACCCCTGGTTTTAAAACAGTGCCCCCTTGTTCTGGACTCACCCACAAGAGGAAACACCCTTTCCATATCCACATTATCAAGACCATTCAGGACCTTGTATACTTCAATCAAATCACCCCTCTTCTAAACTCCAGTGGAAACAAGTGCAGTCTGTGCAACCTTTTCCATACAAGACAACCCGCTCATTACAGGTATCAATCTAGTAAACCACCTCCAACGCATTTACATCCTTCCTTAAATAAGGAGACCAAAACTGCACATACTATTTGAGATGTGGTCTCACCAATGCCTTATATAACTGAAGCATAAAATCCATACTTTTATGTCCAATTCCTCTCGTAATAAAGGATAGCATTCCATTAGCCTTCTTAATTACTTGCTGTACCTGCATACTAACTTTTAGTGACATACGGTGATCACTGTTCTTTAAAGGTTCCCCAGCTAATGTTTGATCTACTTGACCCATCTCATACCCCAGAACTAGATCCATCAATGTCTCTTTCCTCTGGGCTGGAAACATACTGATCTAGAAAACTCTCTAGACTTGAGAAACTCTTCTCAACCCCCACCACTGCCCTTTACAATATTACTATCCCAGTCTATGATGGGGTGATTGAAGTCCACCATTATCATAACTCAATAGTTTTTACACCTCCCAGTAATTTCTGCAGGTTTGTTCCTCTCTATCTTTCCCACTAGTTGGTGCCTATAGCATACACCCAGTAGCGTAATTGTATCTTCGGTGTTTCTTAGCTCTAACCAAATAGATTGTATTGATCTCTCCAGGACATTCTCTCTCTCCAGCATTGTAATATTCTCCTTAATCATCTGTTTCTTCTCCTTTCTTTCATTCTCTATCTTTCCTGGACACCTTGTAGAATCAAAAAATGGTTACAGCACAGGAGGTCATTTGGCCCATTATGTCCATGCCAGCTCACTGAAGGAGCAATTGACCTCGTGCCTCTCCCCCTGCCTCTTCCCCAAAGTCCTGCACATTTTGCCTTTTCAGATAATGATCCAATTCCAGTTGGAACATGGGAGGTTGAGAGAGGTATCCAAAATAATGAGAGTTTGCACACCAATGGTGAAGGATTGTTTCCAATGACTAGCGAATCAAGAACAAGGAGATATGAACTGAGGTTTATGACAAGAAAAGGGAAAGTTGGAATTTTCCCTCACAAGCTGACAAGAACGTGGAATGCTTCACTACAAGTTGCTATGGCCAGGACTTTAAAAACTTAACTGAAGGGTATTGTATATGCAGAGAGCAGGGATAAGGGATTAGAATAGTGTACCAAATGATGAGTAACATGGGTAATGGGCTGAATGACCTACTATGCTGCAATTTCTATGATTAAGGCTTATTCAGTTCTTACTGTACAGTAAAATGCTACCTGCCCATCACCTGGTATCCAGTCTCCCAATGTAAGGAAATCCTTGTGATAACAGTTTTGCTTTCCAGGTATGATGGAGATTCTCCCTGATCGTTGTGTTGCGATTGCGAAGAAGGAGCTGATGTACGCTGGCACAGTCGGGCTGGTATGCTGGCTTGCTGGCATCATCTTCATCAACCGGCAGAAAAAAACTGATGCCAAAAGTGTGATGACTGAGGCTGCTCAGACCATGCTGAAAGAGAATGTGAGTAAATAAGAACCCTTGTTATTAAAGAGCATTGAACCTACGTTAGTTTTCCTGATTCTAAATGTACATAGAGAACCAATGCAAGCCAATAAACCTACCTATGTTTCAAATTAAACTCTCTCTGTTAACAATATTTAATAAACAATTTACAGATGTAAAGTAAATCTGTGGACCTCAACCAGGTCATCAGCGCAATAAATGGAACAGAATAAACTCTAAATAGCTGAATTACAACCAAAGAAAATTGAACAGCTTAAAGATAAAAAGGAACCATGGGAATAAAATAAAATGCTGTTTGCTTGCGTCTGCAATTTGTTTCATTGCTGTACCATTCGTAGGATCATGAGTAGGCCACTCTGATCCCCAAGCCCGCCCCACCATCTAACCAGATCATGGTTGATCTACCTCAACACCATCTTCCTGCACTATCCACGTATCCCTTAATGTCATTGGTATCTAGAAATCTAATGACCTCTGCTTTAAACGTACTCAATGATTGAGCCTCCACAGCCCTCTGGGATGGAGAATTCCAAAGATTCACCACCCTCTGAGTGAAGAAATTCCTCCTCCTGTCAGTCCTAAATGGCCTGCCCCTTATTCTGAGACTGTTGCTTGGTTCCACAACCCCCAACCAGTGGAATCATCCTGCATCTCCCCTGTCAAGCCCTGTAAGAGTTTTATACACTTAATGATGATAATAGACAATATGTGTTAAATGATAATAGACAATAATGATATTATACTAACCATCCAATGCAATCTCCTTATTTTTATATCCATTGCCACATTTTTCCTCTTCCCTCCTTCCCCTATCTCTCAACTCAAACTCCAGTCAAAGGCAAAGTTTATATTTTTTCCTTTATTCTTTCATGGGGTGTGGCTGTCATTGGCAAGGCCAGCATTGGTTGCTAATCCCTAATTGCCCTTGAGCTGAGTGACTTGCTAGGCCATTTCAGAGGACAGTTAAGAGTCAACCACATTGCTGACTCACATGTAGAGCAGAGGACAGTTAAGGCCAGCATTTCTATTGCCCATTCTTAATTGCCCTTGAGAAGGTGGTGGTGAACTGTGTCTTGAACTGCTGCAGTTCATATGCTGTAGGTACACCCATAGTGCTGTTAGGGAGTTTCAGGATTTTGACCCAGCAACAGGGAAGAAACGGTGACATATTTCCAAGTCAGGATGGTGAGTAGCTTGGAGGGGAACTTCCAGGGGGTTTTGTTCCCATGAGTCGGCTGTGCTTGTCCTTCCAGATGGTAAAGGTTGTGGGTTTGGAGGATGCTGACTAGGAGTGTTGGATGTTGCTGCAGTGCATCTTGTGGATGGTACATGCTGCTGCCACTGCATTGGTCGTGGATGGGGTGCCAATCAAGCAGGCTGCTTTGTCCTGGATGGTGTCGAGCTTCTTGAGTGTTGTTGGAGCTGCACTCATCCAGGCAAGTGGGGAGTATTCCATCACACTCCTGACTTGTGCCCTGTAGATGGTGGACAGGCTTTCTGGAGTCAGAAGGTGAGTTACTCACCACAGGATTCCCAGCCTCTGACCTGCTCTTGTAGCCATAGTTATGGGGAGGTAGTGGTATTGTCATTGGACTGGTAATACTCTGGGGACCTGGTTCGATTCCCGCCACAGCCGATGGTGAAATTTGAATTCAATAAAAATCTAGAATTAAAAGTCTAATGCTGACCATGAAATCCTTGTTGATTGTCGTAAAAACCCATCTGGTTCATGAATGTCCTTGAGGAAAGGAAATCTGCCATCCTCGTCTGGTTTGGCCTACATATGACTCCAGGTCCGCAGTAATATGGTTGACTCTCAAATGGCCTAGCAAGCTACTCATTTGAAAGAAACGGCTAAAAAGTCAGTAAAAAGAAATGAAACCAGGCGGATCTATACACCAGAAATAACAACGGCAAACCCAGCCCTGTGGACCCAACGAGTCCTCCTTACTAACATCTGGGGCCAGTGCCACAATTGGGAGAGCTGTCTCACAGACTAGTCAAGCAACAGCCTGACGTAGTTATACACATGGAATCATACCTTACAGATAATGTCTGCGGCAGATGGTCAGGGAACCAACTAAAGGGGGAATATGTACTTGACCTCATCTTCACCAATTTTCCTGCCGCAGAGGCATCTGTCCATGACAGTATTGGTAGGAGTGACCACTGCACAGTCCTTGTGGAGACTAAGTCCCATCTTTACATTGATGATACCCTCCATCGTGTTGTGTGGCACTACCACTGTGCGAAATGGGTTAGATTTCAAACAGATCTAGCAACTCAAGACTGGGCAACCATGAGGTGCTGTTGGCCATCAGCAGCAACAGAACTGTACTCCAACACAATCTATAACCTCATGGCCTGGCATATCCCCCATTCTACAATTACCACCAAGCCAGGGGATCAACCCTGGTCCAATGTAGAGTGCAGGAAGGCTTGCTAGGAACAGCACCAGGCATACCTGAAAATGAGGTGTCAACCTGGTAAAGCTACAACAAAGGACTACTTGCATACCAAATAGCATAAGCAGTAAGTGATAGACAGAATTCAGTGCCACACCCAGTCATGAATGGTGGTGGACAGTTAAACAACTCACTGGAGGAGGAGGCTCCACAAATATCCCCATCCTCAATGATGGAGGAGCCCAGCACAGCTGTGCAAAAGATAAGACTCAAGCATTCACAACAATCTTCAGCCAGAAGTGCCGAGCGGATGATGTATCTCGGCCTCCTCCAAAAATACTCACCATCACAGATGCCTGCCTTCAGTCAATTCGATTCACTCACGTGATATCAAGAAACGGCCAAAGGCACTGGATACTACAAAGGCTATGGACCCGGACAATATTTCAGCAATCGTACTAAAGACTTGTGGTCCAGAACTTGCCGCGTCCCTAGCCAAGCTGTTTCAGTACAGCTACAACACTGGAATCTACCCTCCTAAGTAGAAAATTGCCCAGGTATGTCCACTACACAAAAAGCAGGACACATCCAACCTGGCCAATTACCACCCCATCTACACTCTTATCATCAGTAAAGTGATGGATGGGGTCATCAACAGTGCTATCAAGTGGCACAAGCTTAGCAATAACCTGCTCACTGATGCCCAGTTTGGGTTCTGCCAGGGTCACTCTGCTTCTGACCTCATTACAGCCTTGGTTCAAACACGGACAAAAGAACTGAACTCCCGAGGTGAGGTGAGAGTGACTACCCTTGACATCACGGCAGCATTTGTTTGAGTATGGCATCGGGGAGCCCTAGCAAAACTAGAGTCAAGGGAATCAGGAAAAATGCTGGTTGGTGTCATTCTGAGCAAAGGAAGATGGTTGTGGTTGTTGGAGGTCAATCATCTCAGTTCTAGGACATCACTGCAGGAGCTCCTCAATGTAGTGTCCTAGGCCCAACCATCTTCAGCTGCTTCATCAATGACCTTCCTTCCATCATAAGGTCAGAAATGTGGATGTTGGCTGATGATGGCAATGTTTACTATTCGCGACTCGTCAGATACTGAAGCAGTCAATGTCCAAATGCAGCACGACCTGGACAATATTCAGGCTTGGGCTGATAGATGGCAAGTAGGCCACAAGTCTTTAGTACTATTGCTGAAATAAGTGCCAGGCAATGACTATCTCCAACAAAAAAATCTAACCATTGCCCCATGACGTTCAGTGGCATTACCGTTGCTGAATCCCCCAGTGTTAACATCCTGAGGATTACCATTGACCAGAAACTGGACTGGACTAGCTATATAAATATTATGGTTACAAGAGCAGGTCAGAGGCTAGGAATCCTGCAACGAGTTTTTGAACTGCGGTCTCACCAATGCCCTGTAGAACTGAAGCATTAACATCCTTACTTTTACGTTCAATCCCTCTTGTAATAAAGGGTAGGATTCCATTAGCCGCCTTATTTACTTGCTGTAGCTGCATACTAACTTTTTGTGACTCGTACTAGAACACCTAGATCCCTCTGCACCTCAGAATTATGCAACCGTTCTCCATTTAAGTAATACTCTGCTTTTTTTGATCTGCCTGCCAAAGTGAACAACTTCACATTTTCCCACATTAAACTCCATTTGCTAGATCTTTGCCCACTCACTCAACCTATCTATGTCCATCTGCAACCTCATGTCCTCTTCACGACATACTTTCCTACCTATCTTTGTGTCATCTGCAAATTTAGCTACCATGTCTTCACTTGCCTCATCTAAGTCATTGATGTAAATCGTAAAAAGTTGAGGCACCAGTACAGACCCCTGTGGGACTCCATTCGTCACATCCTGCTAATCAGAAAAAGACCGATTTATGCATAGTCTTTGCTTTCTGCCAGCCAGCCGATCTTCTGTCCATGCTTGCATGTTACCCACTACCCCGTGCGCTTTTATTTTCCAGAATAATCTTTGATGTGGCACCTTATCAAATGCCTTCTGGAAATCCAAGTACAGGACGTCTGCAGGCTCCCCTTTATCCACAGTGCATGTTACTCCTTCAAAAAACTCCAATAAATTGGTTAAACATGATTTTCCTTTCTCAAAACGATGCTGACTCTTCCCTGTTGCTTTGAGTTCTTCTAAGTGCCCAGCTATAACCTCCTCAACGATCGATTCTAATTTCTCCATGACAGATGTCAATGTGACTGGCCTATAATTTCCTGTTTTCTGCCTCCCACCCTTCTTGAATAGGGGGGTTATATTTGCTTCTTTCCAATCTGATGGAACCTTTCCAGAATCTAGCGAATTTTGGAAAACTAACACCACCGCATCGACTATCTCATTAGCCATCTCTTTTAAGACCCTAGGATGTAACCCATCGGGACCTGGAGACTTGCCAGCCTGCAGCTCCATCAATTTGCTCAGTACCGTTTCCCTAGTGATCTCAGTTTTACCAAGTTCCTTTCTCCCGTTCACTACCTGATTTGCAGCTGTTACTGGAATGTGTTTTGTATCCTCTATAGTGAACACACAATCAAAATATTTGTTCATTTCTTTCACCATTTCCTTATTATCTACTATTAACACCCCACTGTCACTCTAGAGGATCAATACTCTACTTTTTTCCTTTTTAAATACCTGCAGAAACTCTTGCTATCCCTTTTTACATTTCTAGCTTTCTCTCATACTCTAATTTCTTTCTCCTGATTAACCTTTTAGTCATTCTCTGCCATTCTTTATATTCTGTCCAATCATCTGTCCTGCCACTCATCTTTGTGGAGTTGTATGCTTTTTCTATGTAGGAATATTCTGAATACTTTGAAATATCCCCTTAAATGTCTGCCACTGCTTCTCTATTGATCTATCCCCTAGCCTAGTTTCCCAGCTAGCTCAGCTTTCATCCCTACATAGTTGCCCTTATTTAAATTTAAGATACTAGTCTTAGACCCACTCTTCTCCCTTTAAAACTGGATGTAAAACTCAATCATATTGTGGTCAATGCTACCTAGGGGTGCCTTTTCTCTCAGGTCATTAATTAATCCTGTCACATTACACAATACCAAGTCTAATATAACCTGCTCTCTGGTTGGTTCCAGAATGTGCTGCTCTCAGAAACTATATCGAAAGCATTCTAAGAACTCCTCATCCAGGCTATGACTGCCAGTCTGATTTTTCCAGCTTGTGTAAATTAAAATTACCCATGATTATTGCTGTCCCTTTATCACAAACACACAATATTTTCACTTTAATACTTTGTCCTACACTGTGGCTACTGTTGTGGGGCCTGTAGACCATTCCCACTAATGAGTTATTTCCCCTACTATTCCTCATCTCCACTCAAACCGATTCTACATCCTGATCTCCTGAACCAAGGTCATCTCTAATTATTGCACCAATGCCCTCTTTGATTACCAGTGCTACCCCTCTTCCGTTACCTAGCTTCCTATTCTTCTTGAATGTCGTGTACCCTTCAGTATTAAGGACCCAGTCTTTGTCGTCCTCTAGCCACGTCTCCGTAATTGCTATCAGATCATATTTATTTACTTCAATATGGGCCATCAATTCATTTACTTTATGAATGCTACATGCATTTAGATAGCCTTCAGTTTGGTCTTTTTGTTACCTTTGTAACATCTAGTCTTGACTGTTGATGTATTCTTAGGTTTTTACTCTTTGTCCCTTCCTGCCATTCTGTGACCCTCATTTCTCATATTACTAGTTTGCTCTCCTGTCTTGATTCTACACCTTCAATTGCTACCGCTATCCAAACTTGTTCCCTCACCCCTCTTAGTTTAAAGCCCTCTCTGCTTCCCTAGTTATGCAATTTGCGAGGACACTGGTCCCAGCACAGTTCAGTGTAGACCGTCCCAATGGTACAGCCCCCACTCCCCCCCCCAGTACTAATGCCAGTGCCCCACAAACCGGAACCCACTTCTCCCACGCTAGTCTTTAAGCCATGCATTTTCCCCTCTAATCCAATTTGCCCTATGCCAATTTGCACGTGGTTCAGGTAATAATCCAGGGATGATTACATTTGAGGACAGTTTTTGTTTAATACTTCTGTGAAGCACCTTGGGGGCAATTTACCATGTTCAAGGTGCTCTATAAATACAATTTGTTGGATGTTGCTAACAGGGATCAAAAACAGATTTGTACTCTTTCCTGTATTTGGGAATTGACCTTCCAAGTTTGCAGCTTTCATCAAACTGAGATGTATGAAATGGTGAAGGAGAGAGCAAGGTAATTGCAGAGGACATCTTTTGCAAATGAACAGAATGTTGCCACTAAAATTGTAATGGTAAGGTAATACATTATAGGCGTGTGTGTATGTGTGTCTTGGGAATACAATGTAAGGAGGAGAATGGAGATGAGCAGGGAGGAAATAGGTATTCAAGAACATAAGTCATTCAAAACCATTATGACTTCAAAAAGCAACTTAACAGTGGGGTTGCTGGCCTTTAAGCTATATAGTAGAAAAGCATTGGGCTGCTGTAATCATACAGAGTTTGCTTGGATTATTTTATTATAGGAAGGACATAGAGTTTGTGAGTTTACAGAAGAAATTTACTAGAATGGTACCAGGGATGAGGGGTTACAGTTATATGGAGACATTGGAGATTGGTCATCATTAAAGCAGAGAAGTTCAAGAAGGGATTGGATAGAATTGTTTAAAATCATGGAGAAGTTTAATAGGAGTAAATAAGGAGAAACGGTTTCCAATCGTTGATAAACATATGGATGTAAATGCGCTGGAGGCGGTTGAAAGGAGGTTACTAGATTGATACCTGGAATGAGTGAGTTGTCTTATGTGGAAGGGTTGGCCAGACTGGGCTTGTTTCCACTGGAGTTTAGAAGCATGAGGGGTGATTTGATAGAAGGAGATAAGATCCTGAATGGTCTTGACAAGGTGGACGTTGAAAGGATGTTTCCCCTTGTGGGTGAGTCCAGAACTAGGAGGGACTGTTTTAAAATTAGGGGTCGCCCTTTTAGGACAGAGATGAGTTTTCTTTTCTGAAGGTTGTGTGACTTTGGAACTCGCTGCCTCGGAAGGTAGTAGAGGTGGGGTCACTGAGCATTTTTAAGGCAGTGGTAGATAGATTCTTGTTAGGCAAGAGAATCAAAGGTTATTGAGGGTAGATGGGAATGTGGAACTCAACACAAACAGATCAGCCATGATCTTATTGAATGGCGGAGCAGGCTCGAGGGTCTGAGTGGCCTACTTATCCTATTGCAGAAACTCACCAAGTCTCTTTAGGCAGCATCTTCCAAATCCACGACCACTCCCACCTAGAAGGACAAGTGCAGCAGGCACATGGGGCCACCACCACCTGGAAGTTCCCCTCCTTTGTATTAAATTCCATCTGCCTGTTAGTCTGTTATTCTGCTAGCCTACCTGTCCTATTGCAGTCAATTGGTATCATCACTGTTTGCCAAACCTAATAATGTAAAAGTTTCACTCTTCTGCCTTTCAATTCTATACTTCTAGTAATGCACCCTAATAGTTTGTTTACCTGTGATAAGTTTATGTATCTCTACTCCCAGATGCCTCTGTTTCTCTTGCCTCATTTAGATATGTTGTCCAAGGATTACATGCCTCCTTATTCTTCCTAACAAAATATACTACCTCCTATTTATTTATGTTGAAGTTCACTTCCATTGGAAACTGATTCTACAAGTTTATTATTGTCATCCTGTATTTTGTTCCAGGCTCCTCTATTAACTACACTTCCCAATTTGATATCAGTTGCAAATTTTGATTTTGTGCCACCAGTTCCCAAGTCCAAATTGTTGATGTAAGTTGTAAACAACAGTAGCCCTGACAGCGATCCATGTGGAACACCACATCACATCGCATCTTTTGCCGATCTTAAATAACTACCTTTACCCCCCTACTGTTTTGTAGCCAGCTTGTCAACCATTCTGCTACTTGTCTCTGACTCTACATGTTCTGACCATAGACTTGAAGAAAAGAATGGAAGATATGGGGAAAGATCAGGGAGTGGGACTAATTGGATTGCTTTTCGAAAGTGCTGTGCAGACTCAATGGGCCGCGACTGACTAGTCAAGCAACAGCCTGACGTCGTCATACTCATTGAATGGTACCTTACAGCCAATGTCCCATCACCATCCCTGGGTATGTCCTGTCCCACCAGCAGGGGCAGAGACCCCGGCACAGTGGTGTATAGTCAGAGGGAAGTGATTCTGGTCCCCTTGATGTCTTGTGACATCAGGTTAAACATGGGTGAGGAAGCCTCCCTCCTGATTGCCACCTACTCCTCCCTCAGCTGCAGGGTGGCAAGAGCACAGAATGTGCTCTGGCTGATGGACAATAAAGTTGCCCACCAAGAGTGGCTGAGTCTTTGAAGGACAAATCTACCAAACTGTCCTTGTGGCAGCTGGTGAGAACACCCAACAAAGAAAAAACCTACTTGACCTCATCCCCTCAGATCTACCTGTCATAGACACACCTGTCCGTAACATTATTGGTAGGAATGATGACACCACACTGTCCTTGTGTAGATGAAATCCTATTTTCACATTGAGGATGCCATCCATCATAATGTATGGCATGATTGTGCTGAATGGGATAGCCTTAAAACAGCTCAGAATTGGATATCCATGAGGCACTGTGGGCCATCAGCAACAGAATTGTATTCAACCACAATCTACAAGCTCATGACCTGGTATATCCCTCACTATCATTACCATGAAGCCAGGGGACCAACCCTGGTTCAATGAGGAGTGCAGGAAAGCATTGCAGGAGCAGCACCAGGCATACTTAAAAATGAGCTGCCAACCTGGTGAAGGTATAACACAGGACTACATGCATACAAAATAGCGGAAGCAGCATGTAATAGACAGAGCTAAGCCAACAGATCAGATGTAAGCTGTGCATTCCTGCCACATCCAGTCATGAATGGTGGTGGACAATTAAACAATTAACCAGAGGAGGAGACTCCAAAAAAAAAATCCCCATCCTCAGTAGAGGAGCCCAGCACGTCAGTGTAAATGACAAGGTTGAAGTATTTGGTATCATTTTTTGACAAGTGCTGAGTGGATGATCCCTCTTTGCCACCTCCTGGGGTCCCCACCATAACAGATGCCAGTCTTCAGCCAATTCTATTCACTCCAAGAAATGGCTGAAGGCACTGGATACTACAAAGGCTATGGGCCCTGACACCATTCCAGCTGGAGTACTGAAGACTGGTGCTCCAGAACTAACTGCAGTGCAGCTACAACACTGGCATTTACCTGGCAATGTGGAAAATTGCCCAGGTATGCCTTGCCCACAAAAGGCGGGGCAAATCCATCCCGGCCAATTACTGCCCCATTAGCCTACTCTCCATTGTAAAGTGATGGAAGGGATTGTCAACAGTGCTGTCAAGCAGTGCTTACTCAGCAATAACCTCGTTAATGCTCAGTTTGGATTTGACCAAGGTCATTCGGCTCCTGACCTCATAGCTTTGGTCCAAACATGGACAATAGAGCTGAACTCCAAAGGTGAGTTGTGAGCGATTGCACTTGAGATCAAGGCAGCATTTGACTGAGTGTTGCATCAAGGAGCTCCAGCAAAATCGAAGTCAGTGGGAATCAGGGTGAAAACTCTCTCATGGTTGGAGTCATATCTAGCATAAAGGAAGATAATTGCGGTTGTTGGAGGTTAGTCATCTCAGCTCCAGGACATCACTGTAGGAGTTCCTCAGGGTAGTGTGCTAGGCCCAGCCATCTTCAACTGCTTCAATGTTCTTCTCTTCATCAAAGTTTGTAAGTGAGTATGTTTGCTGATGATCATACAGTGGTTGGTTATAGGAACTTAGGAACAGTATCATTCACAGCTCCTCAGATACTGAAGCAGTCCCTCCCCTCATGCAACAAAATCTGGATATGCCTTGAGCTGATAAGTGGCAAGTAACATTTTGTGCCACAAGTGTCAGGCAATGACCATCTCAAACAAGAGAGAATTTAACTAATGACCCTCAGTCAAGACATTTCTCCTAATTCCTCTGTTAATTCTTAAAATTCAGCCCAAACAGTGGAATCAGCCTTTCCTTATTCAGTTTAAAACTAAATTTAACTTTCAGTTAAATATCCTCTTGGCCTTCTTTGCTTCTTTAGTAGAAGCAGTTCCAGTATCACAACTCTCCTGATGGCAGCAAATTTTGAGATTCTTCTCTCTACAGACAAATCATCAGCATTCAAAACAAAACAGATGAACTGGGAGCGCACATAGAAATATATAATTATGATTTGATGGCCATTACAGAGACATGGCTGCAGAAGGGCATGGATTGGGATCTGAATATTGAAGGGTACAGGATAGGAAGGACTGGAAGTGAGGAAAAGGTAGAGGAGTGGCTCTGTTAGTTAATGATATTAGCATAATAGAGAGAGATGACCTAAGTCCAGGAAACTAGGATGTGAAAACCTTTTTGGTAGAGATGAGAAATGGGAAAGGCAAGAAGTCACTTGTGGGAGCTATGTACAGGCCCCCTAAACAGTAACCCATGGTAGGGTGGAGCATAAAGGAAGTAATAATTGGAGCTTGTCAGAAAGGCACAGCAATAATCAAGGGAGATTTTAATTTACATATAGACTGGAAAAGTCAAATGGGCAAAGATAGACTGGATGAGGAATCCATAGAATGTTTTCAGGATAGTTTCTTAGAACAGCATGTTCTGGAACCTGCCAGAGAGCAGGCTATACTAGACCTGTATTGTGCAATGAAATGGGAGTAATTAATGATGATCAAGTGAAGGCGTCCCTAGGTATCAGTGACTACAATATGATTTGAGTTTTACATTTAGTTTGAGGGAGAGAGGAGTGGGTCAGAGACTATGGTTTTTAAACTTAAATAAGGGCAATTATGAGGGCATAAAAGCTGAGCTGGCTAAAGTGCATTGGCAAATTAGGCTAAGGGATAGGTTAACAGATGCACTGGCTAATATTTAAGGGGATATTTCAATGCACAGAACTGATACATTCCATTTAGTAAGAAAAGGTCCAAGGGACAGAGACACCATCTATGGTTAACTAGAAAGGTTAAAGATAGTATCAAACTTAAAGAAAAAGCATATAATTGCGCAAGACAGGTGGCAGGGCAGATTGGACAGAATGTAAGGAACAGCAAAGAATGGTTAAAAGACTTAATAAGGAGGGAAAAATTAGAGTATGAGAAAGCTAGCCAGAAATATAAAACAGATGGTAAGAGTTTTATAAATATTTAAGTAAGAAAAGAGTTAACAACGTGAGTGTTGGTACTATAGAAAGTGAGTCTGGAGAATTGATGATGGAAAACAAGGAGATGGCAAATGAATTGAACAGGTATTTTGCACCAGTTTTCACTATAGAGGATACAAGTAACACTCCAGAAGCAGCTATAAATTATGAAATGGAACAGGAGGAGGAACTCAGGAAAATTACAGTCACTAGGGAAGTGGTACTGAGTAAACTGTTGGAGCTGCAGGCTGACAAGAGCCCGGGTCCTGATGGACTTCATCCTAGGGACTTAAAAAGAAGTGTCTAGTGTTGATTCATTAGTTTTAATTTTCGAAAACTACCTAGATTTGGGGAAGGTCCCATTAGATTGGAAGATTGCAAATGTAACCCCTTTATTCAAAAAGGGAGGGAGACGAAGTGGGAAACTACAGGCCAGTTAGCTTAACATCTGTAGTAAGGAAAATGTTAAAAAGCTATTATTAAAGAAGTTATAGCAGAACACTTGGATAAGCTCAAGGTCGTCAGGCAGAGTCAACCTGGTTTTGTGAAAGGGAAATCTTTGAGGAAGTAACAGGTGCAGTGGATAAAAGGGAACAGGTGGATGTACTGTACTCAGGTATACAGAAGCATTTGACAAAGTGCCACAGTGGGGGAGGCGATGGTGTGGTGGTGTCGTTGTTGGACTAGTAATCCAGAGATACAGAGCAATGCCCTGGGGACCCGGGTTCAAATCCCGCCATGGCAGATGGTGGAATTTGAATTCAATAAAAACTTGGAATTAAAAGTCTAATGGTGACTAAGAAACCATTGTCGGTTGTTGTAAAAACAACTCAGTACAAAGTCACAAAAAAGGAATGAAACCGGACAGACCACCCGGCATCGACCTAGGCACCGGAAACAACAACGGCAAACTCAGCCCTGTTGACCCTGCAAAGTCCTCCTTACTAACATCTGGAGCCTAGTGCCAAAATTGGGAGAGCTGTCTCACAGACAAGTCAAGCAACGTCATCCTCATGGAATCATACCTTACAGATAATGTCCCAGACACCACCATCACCATCCCTGGGCATGCCCAGGGTGCTGGCACAGTGGTATACAGTTGGGAGGGAGTTGCCATGGGAGTCCTCAACATTGACTCTGGACTCCATGAAGTCTCATGGCATCAGGTCAAACATGGGCAAGGAAACCTCCTGCTGATTACCAAGTACAGCCCTCCTTCAGCTGATGAATCAGTGCTCCTCCATGTTGAACATCACTTGGAGGGAGCACTGAGGGTGGCAAGGGCGCAGGATGTACTGTGTGGGGGACTTCAATGTCCATCACCAAGTGGCTCAGTAGAACCACTACTGACCGAGCTGGCCGAGTCCTAAAGAACATAGCTGGGTCTGCGGCAGGTGGTGAGGGAACCACATCTGAAGGCAAAAATATACTTGACTTCATCCTCACCAACCTGCCTGGTGCAGATGCATCTGTCCATGACAGTATCGGTCGGAGTGACCACTGCATAGTCTTTGTGGAGACGAAGTCCCGCCTTCACATTGAGGATACCCTTGATCATGTGTGGCACTACCACTGCTAGATGGGATCAAACAGATCGAGCAACTCAAGACTGAGCATCCATGAGGTGCTGTGGGCCATCAGCAGCAGAATTGTGCTTGAACACAATCTGTAATCTCATGGCCCGGCATATCGCCCACTACAATTACCATCAAGCCAGGGGGTCAACCCTGGTTCAATGAAGAGTGCAGGAGGGCATGCCAGGAGCAACACCAGGCATACCTAAAAATGAGGTGTCAACCTGGTGAAGCTATAACACAGGACTAGCATGCCAAACAGCATAAGTAGCAAGTGATAGAGCTAAGCGATCCCACAACCAACGGATCAGATCCAAGCTCAACAGTCCTGCCACATCCAGTCGTGAATGGTGGTGGACAGTTAAACAACTGGCTGGTGAAGGAAGCTCCACAAATATCCCCATCCTCAGTGATGGAGAAGCCCAGCACAGCAGTGCAAAAGCTAAGGCTGAAGCATTCACAACAATCTTCAGCCAGAAGTGCTGAGTGGATGATCCATCTCGGCCCCCTTTGGACGTCCCCAGCATCACAGATGCCAGTCTTCAGCCAATTCGGTTCACTCCACGTGATATCAAGAAACATCTGAAGGCACTGGATACTGCAAAGGCCATGGGCCCTGACTATACTCTGGCAATAGTACAGAAGACTTTTGCTCCAATACTTGCTGTTCCCCTAGCCAAGCTGTTCCAGTATAGCTACAGCATTGGCATCTATCTGGCTCTGTGGAAAATTGCCCAGGTATTTCCTGTACACAAAGCAGGACAAATCCAATCCAGCCAATTGCCTCTGCATCAGCAAAGTAATGGAAGGAGTCATCAACAGTGCTATCAAGCGGCACTTTCTTAGCAATAACCTGCTGACTGCCCAGTTTGTGTTCCACCAGGGCCACTCAGCTCCTGACCTCATTACAGCCTTTGTTCAAACATAGACAAAAGAGCTGAATTCACGAGGTGAGATGAGTGACTGTTCTTGGCATCAAGGCAGCATTTGACCAAGTGTGGCATCAAGGAGCCCTAGCAAAACTGGAGTCAATGGGAACCGGGGAAAACTCTCTGCAATTTAGAGTCATACCTAGCACGAAAGAAGATGGTTGTGGTTGTTGGTCATCTCAGTTCCAGGACATAACTGCAGGAGGTCCTCAGGGTAGTGTCCTAGGCCTAACCATCTTCAGCTGCTTCATCAATGACCTTCCTTTCATCATAAGGTCAGAAATGGGAATGTAAACATGTTCAGCACCATTTGTGATTCCTCAGATAGTGAAGCAGTCATATGTCCAAATGCAGCAAGACCTGGACAATTTCCAGGTTTGGGCTGACCAGTGGCAAGTAACATTCGTGCCACACAACTGTCAGGCAATAACCATCTCCAACAAGAGAGAATCCAACCATCGCCCCTTGATGTTCAATGGCATTATCGTCACTGAATCCCCCACTATCAATATCCTGGGGGGATTACCATTGACCAGAAACTGAACTGCACTAGCCATGTAAATATTGTAGCTGCAAGAGCAGGTCAGAGGCTGGGAATCCTGCAGCAAGTAACTCATCTCCTGATTCCCCAAAGCCTGTCCACCATCTACAAGGCACAAGTCAGGAGTGTGATGGAATACTCTCCACTTGCCTGGATGAGTGCAGCTCCCACAACACTGAAGAAGCTGGGTACTGTCCAGGACAAAGCAGCCCCGCTTGATTGGCACCACATCCACAAACATTCTCTCCCTCCCTCCTCCACCGATACACAGTCGCAGCAGAGTGTACCATCTACAAGATGCACTGCAGGAATTCCTGAGACAGCACCTTCCAAACCCACTACCGCTACCACGTAGAAGGACAAGAGCAGCTGATACATGGGAATACCACCACCTGGAAGTTCCCCTCCAAGTCACTCACCATCCTAACCTGGAAATATATCGCCGTTCCTTCACTGTCGCAGGGTTAAACGCCTGGAACTCCCTCCCTAACAGCACTGTAGGTGTACCTACACCACATGGACTGCAGTGGTTCAAGAAGGCAGCTCACCACCACCTTCTCGAGGGCAATTAGGGATGGGCAACAAATGCTGGCCTAGCCAGCGAAGCCCACATCCCGTGAATGAATTAAAACAATATCAAAGGTTGTTGCAGAAAATAAAATCTCACGGTAAAGTGGGTAACATATTGGTACGGATAGGTGATTTGTTGGCTAGCAGGAAACAAGGCACAAATGGGTCTTTTTCAGGTTGGCAAGATGTAATGAGTGGTGTGCCACAGGGATCCGTGCTGGGACCTCAACTGTTCACAATTTAGAAAAATGATTTGGATGAAAGGGTGGATGGGATGGTTGCCAAATTTGTTGATGAGACAAAGATAGGTAGGAAAGTAAGCTGTAAAGAGGACATGAGGCTAGAAAAATAAAGGTAGGTTAAGTGAGTGGGCAAAGATCTGGCAAATTGAGTATAATGTGGGAAAATGTGAAATTGTCCATTTTGGCAGGAAGAATGAAAAGGGGCATATTATCTAATTGGTGAGAGATTGCAGAGCTCCGAGATTCAGAGGGATCTGGGTGTCTTAGTTCATGAATCGCAAAAGGCCAGTATGCAGGTACAGCAGGTTATTTGGAAAGCTAATAGAATGTTATTGTTTATTGCAAGGGGAATTGAATGCAAAAGTAGGGAGGTTATGCTTCAGTTGTACAGGGCATGAGTGAGATCACATTTGGAATACTGGGTACAGTATTGGCCACCTTTATTTAAGGAAGGATGTAAATGTGTTGAAAGCAGTTCAGAGAGGTTTACCAGACTAATACCAGGAATAGGCGGGTTGTCTTATGAGGAAAGGCTGGACAGACTAGACTTGTATCTGCTGGAGTTTAGAAGAGTGAAAGGCGACTTGATTGAAACATAAGATCCTGTGGAGTCTTGACTGGGTGGATGTAGAGAGGATGTTTCCTCTTGTGAGAGAATCTAGAACCAGGGGTCACCCATTGAAAACTGAGATGAGAAATTATTTCACTCAGGGCGGTGAGTCTTTGGAACTCTCTTCCTGAAAAGGTGGTGGAAGCAGAGTCTTAGAATATTTTTAAGGTAGAGGTGGATAGATTCTTGCTAAGCAAGGGGATGATAGGTTATCAGGGGTCGATGGGATGCAGAGTTCAGGTTACTATCAAATCAACCATGATCTTATTAAATGGCAGAGCAGGCTCGAGGGGCTGAATAGCCTACTGCTCCTTGTTCGTATGTTTTGAGAGTTATGCTTCGACTTTTAGTTTAACAATATTCTGGACTGATGTCACCTTTGTTTCCCTCCAGATCAGATTGTGGGTGTTTCCAGAAGGGACCAGGAACCATGATGGTAACATGCTGCCTTTTAAACGAGGAGCTTTCCACTTGGCCGTGCAGGCACAGGTAATATCTGAAAATGCGGGGATATTATATTCATTCAAGTAGAAGCTACCTTTGTAGTGATGTCTGCAGGTGATGATGCAGTGCTGAGCGAGTAGTACAGTGTCTGGGTGTGGTGGAAACTCACTTCATATAAGGCCGTTGGTCTACACCCAAACTATATGCTGGAACCTGGTGGAACCCAGCTCAGATCAACCATTCTGTACATTTGGGGATTCTGTTTGTGTCCCCACTTCCTAACAGTGCTGGGTAGGTGAGGTTCCAGAGGGGTTTGGAATGTGGGGCTCCTGGGGTTCAGAAAGAAACTTCAATTAAGCATTTGTTGCCCAAACCTGTTCAGTGTACAATGAGTTCTCATTTAACGTTTGCCCTGTTTAATGTTGTTTCACTTTAACATGAGTAAGTTCATGCGACCTGTAATCTTGTTCTGCATTGAGAGATTTTCAGCGTTGTCTCTCGTGTAATCGGTGCCCCGCTTGCCGCCCACCGGGGCACGGCCTGTGTTTTGCTCGCATTAAAATAATGTTTTTACATGTTCCTGCTTCGCTCCTCCTCTTCCAAGGCCTTGCTAACAGGAAGGGTTCCGGAGAGGGAAGCAACGAGAGGCTAAGTCTGAGAGTGGGAGGTCAGGTGAAAGGATGTGCTGGGGTGGGCGAGGCCACTACCTGGAGGGAGGGGGAGGATCTGCAGTGGACTGGAGGTACTGTAAGTAGAAAGTTATGTTTTCGTTTATATATTTAAACTTATTTTATCTTAATTTACCAATGTAAAATATGTCATCTTAGAGGTTTTAATATTTGTTTTTTTTTGCTGATGAAGGTCCTACAGAACCCAAATATAGTTTTAACATTGATTCCTCTGGCAACCAAATTATCCCCACCTCCGGCGCGCCCTGGCGCCTAAGTGTTTGCTCAGTTTTTTCAGTGGGACTTGAGGTCATGACCTTGTGACTCAGGCTGGCGTGGCATCATGCCATGCCAGCCTGAGTCATAAGGTCATGACCTCAAGTCCCACTGAAAAAACTGAGCAAACACTTAGGCTGCATTTGAGTGCAGGGCTCAGGGCGCGCCTAAGGAACGTTAAAACTATATTTGGGTTCTGTAGGACCTTCCTCATCAGTTTAAAAAAAAACAAATGTTAAAACATTAAAACCTCTAAGCTGACATATTTACATTGGTAAATGAAGATAAAATAAATTTAAATATATAAACGAACTCTTTTTTTTTTCTGTGTCTAAAAAGACAAAGTGAGGAAAAACTGCCCTAAACTGAGTGGGATGTAAATGCCGCAAGGCGAGAGCCAGATCGCTTTTGCATCTTTAAACAAAGATATTCAAATGGAAGATAGGATGCTCCTGGACACTGCAGCAGTGTCGAGATCTGATTATCCCTTTCACTAACTTCTCTCTACTTAGAATCTGTGTTACTCCACTTCCGTCTTTCTGATGTCAGCAGCTGTCTTTTTCCAATCCTGATGGGAGATAATATCTGCAATGCTACCATCTTTTCGCTTTGAGATTGAAGAATTTGCTCTCAGTTCCTGAATCGTTATTTTTAATTTCGGATTTGATATTTACTTTATCTTGGTTATGGGTGTTAAACTCCAGGGAAGTTGGATATCTAATACCCCAGTAAAAGTCAATCTTTTTGAGGGGAAGGGGAAGCAATAGTCCAGCCAACATTGATTATTGAAACAAAAACAAAAATACCTGGAAAACTCAGCAGGTCTGACAGCATCTGCGGAGAGGAATACAGTTAACGTTTCGAATCCGTATGACTCTTCACCAGAACTAAGGAAAAATAGAAATGAGGTGAAATATAAGCTGGTTTAAGGGGGGTGGGTGGGACAAGTAGAGCTGGATAGAGGGTCACTGATAGGTGGAGATAGCCAAAAGGACAAAGAGGTGTTGACAGTGGTGACATTAGCTAAGAAATGTGCTAATGGTGACATTAAGGGTAGAAAGCAGGACGAGCAAGGTACAGATAGCCCTAGTGGGGGTGGGGTGGGGGGTAGGGATCAAAATAAGCTAAAAGGTAGAGATAAAACAATGGATGGGAATACATTTAAAAATAATGGAAATAGATGGGATAAGAAATTATTTAACTCTTGTTTACTCAGATCTGTTGTGTTTCAGGTCCCAATTATCCCAGTGGTGTTCTCCTCTTACAATGACTTCTACAACAGGGCAGAGAAAAGGTTCACCTCTGGTATGTATCTGAACTGGAGCTTTGTCAACTTGTCTGAAGAATGGCCCATTTCAGACCTTTCCTTCTCTCAGACTCAAGTTAGTCCCTTCTCATCAACTACAAGTGTGGAACTCCCTTACCATGGTGGACTCAGCCTGTTCTCACTCAGCCTCTGCCCTTACCTGAAGACCACACTATAGTCCTGCCCTTCATAACTCTTCCATGCAAATCATTTTTACATCCATTGACTCATGGCCTTAATGAGTTTGAATCCTGGTTCCTCAACCTTTCCATAACCTCCCAAATGACTGAGTCAGTTCCCTTCACACATCTTCAAAGCTGCTTTGTTTCAGAGCTGGGTTGTTCTGCTCATCCTGGCAGCTCTTCAATCTATCTGCTTTTATAACTACGTAGCTACAGCTAAGCACCAACACTTGAGTTTGGTCTTTGTGTTTGAAAATGTGTTGCTGTTTTACTAAAATCTTTCTCAGCATATAGAATTAATTGTGTAAACTTAACAATCTGGTTAATGATCGGTGGCAGGTAGATTAAATTTTCAAAAGAAAATTGGATAAATACTTGAAGGGGAAAGAAACATTTGCAGGGTTTTGAGGAAAGAGCAGGCGAGTTGAGTAATATGATAACTTTGAAAGAGCAAGCAGAAGGGGCCCATTGCTGGAAGATTCTAGGATTCCATTCACATACCCCCAAGATACCCCCTACAGGATCTGACTGAATTAACTAACATAGACTCCAGTGGTTGGAAAGCATTGTAACATCCACTCCCAGTTCTGTTGGGGTTGAATGGATGAATATATTAAGCCTTGGCTACCTCTCAGCTGTGTAAGTGGGGCAGCAAATCTCTTCTCTCCCTGTGTGATGTGACTTCTTTATTTCCAGGCAAGTGTACAGTTCAGGTTCTTCCTCCAGTGGAAACAAGTGGTCTGACAACAGACGATGTGCCAGAGCTAACAGAGAGAGCACGGAATCTGCTAATGACCACGTGGAATGAAATCTCTGCTCCTATCCTCAAAGTGCGTGGAGCCCAGTGAAATCACCGTTCACCGATCTGTTCATGGAGTGTTTGCGTCAGTCATGTTTGTGCTGAAGTCGATACAGATGCTTCAGATCGTGTAATAAGAGGTTTACACTAAATGGATTTTCATGAAATATTAGGAATTCCTTACTGATCAGCAAGATGCTGTCACTTGCAGCATGTGGTAGTCTCTTGCTGGACAGCATGGGCAGGGGATCCCAACCAATGGATTTAGCGCCTGAGGCGGGATCTCTTGCTTGTAAGTAATAGGAAGAAGGCAGATGCTCTGTGAACTGTTTAACTGCTGTCAGTTCTACTAGCCAGGTGCTCCCTCACTCAGGCTGTTTATTGTTCATAATCTGAATACAGTTGTCTTCCTTTTGTGTCCATAAACAAATTCCAACGCCAGAGGTTGATCACAGGTCAACACGTAGATTGAGGAACTAGACTGAGGACTATTGCTGCCATTCACAATTGTGCACCATGACATCATTAATAAATTAACACTCCACAATGACCATAAGCCTGATCAGTCAGACTTCAAAACACCAGGATTTTTGTTTTAGAACTAGATAATTTTTGTGTGGAGACAGAGGCCATTTACACATTCCACATCCTTTCCTGAGCAGGCCTCAATTCAATTTCCTATTTCATTTGCTGCTTATCCAGGGAATTAGTGAGTGTTGCTACCTACCTTGCTGTAAGTAAGGCAGAGTTACTGTTCCAATCCGTACTTGCCTTGATCTTATCAATATTGATCAAACGCTTTCATCCAAATGTATTTCAATTGTTGAATTAGCTATAATGTATTTGTTGAGGTGAAGATGTCTTGAGCTCCACAGGAGGCAATTTCCCACCATTGAGATAGTTGCTGTTTGCATTACTGATGAGCTAAAGTCAGTGAGTTTCAGCACCAGGGTTGGGATCTGATGTCAATTACAAGTTTCAGTATTTATAACAATCTAAATGTACAGAATTTAACCTGCAGTAAATGTGTGCAAACTAGACACTAGAACATTTATGGCACTAGAAATGAACACTGTCCCCTCTCCCCAATCTAGTGACAGGCCAAATAATGTGGAGGCTACTTGGCCTGTAATGGTGATTCCAAATATCAGTGTTTAGGGCCATGAATATATGTTCTGCAGCTTATTTTTGCCGTATTGCTTTTGAATGTCTATTTCTGTACCATTCGCAATTGTCTGGATAAAATATTAAATAATGTTGCATGTAAATGTAATTTGCATTGCTTTGGGCTTTTATGTGAGAATATTTGATCCTTTTTAAAGTTGCCATTTTCAATCAAATTTTGAATAAATATTTAGCTACCATATCTCTTGCATCTTCTCTCTCTTCCACATTAACTATTTAGTTTTTGTCTTAATTCTGTGACTGCGGGTTTCATGAACAATAAATTAATTTGGACAATGATGTTTCAAGATTTGGGAGTAATTATAAAACAGTGAAAAGGATTTTATCAAAGATTGTCGAAATGTTGCCATAATTGATGTAAAATAAAAGACCAGCAGTGTTTCAAAATGACATTGCCCTTTCTTTGCTCTTTTGCAACAGCACCTCCTTTATTGCACACACTTGAATTGAACTGGGTCAACTTCTATACACGTTGGTAGCCAATTTTCACCTGTGTTTGCCTTAAACGTATGGGAGATAGAGGAGACACCAAAACCCCTATCACTTATTTGCAGCACTTCAATAGGTGTTCACTGACATCCCACAAAAACTTCAAAAAGTTGCTCTGGTGTGCAACTTTTTCTTTGGGTTGCTATTTCAGCTGATAAGTTGTAATATCAGGAAGGAAGGGAGAATTGTTTAAGAGCTCTTTCTGTTTGGAAGAGTTGCGTGGAAAGCCTCGGCAATACATCTAAGCAATTTGTTGAAATGCTTGGCTTGAATTTGGTCTCTTGAACATGGTGTTTCTCTTGGGCTCAATAACAATGGTGAGAATAAAGGCAAAGTGTGTGTTGTGGTTTTTTACTTTTTCTTTTGAATTATTCTTGCACTTCTGTCTAATGTGGCCTCTTTCAATAAGAAACAAATAATCTTAGAAATGTTAGCAGGAGTCTGCTCCTTCAATTGATAAGATCATAGTTGATCATCAATCTCAACTCTTTTCTGGCTTTATTCCCTATATCTATTAGTCCAAAAATTGATCTATCACGGCCTTAAGTATGCTCGATGTCTGAGCAACCACAGCACCCTTACATAGAGAATTCCAAAGATCTCAACCACTGTTTCCTCTTTTTTTTTGAAGATAAATTACTTTTTGTCGCTCCATCTAAGTCATGGTGTTGATTGTAAATAGCTGAGGGCCCAGCATAGATACTTGTGGCATTCCACTAGTAACACTTCCAACCTTAAAATGCTCCATTTATCTCTAATCTGCTTCCTGTCAACCAATCCTCTGACCAAGCTAATATATTACCCCCAAGTCCATGAGCCTTTGTGCATTAATCTTTTGTGTGGCACCTTATTGAATGCCTTTTCGAAATCCACATCTATTGGTTCCACTCTTTCTACCCTACCAGTTACATACTCAAAAATACTAATTTGTCAAGCAGGGTTTCCCTTTCATAAAACTATGTTGACTTGTTCTAATCATACTATGATTTTTGAAGTGCATTGTTAAGACTTCCTTTGTAATAGATTTTCCAGCACTCACCTGACTTATTCCAGGCTAACTGGCCTGCAGTTCCCTCTTTTCTCTCCTTTTTTGAATAACAATGTTACATCTGCTAACTTCCAATCTGCCAGGGCCATTCCACAATTTAAGGAATTTTGGAAAATCTTACTAGTGCATTCACTATCACCACAGCTAGCAGCTTTAGAACCCTAGGATATATGCCTTCCAATAACAGAAAAACCTCTGTACCCTCTTCTGAATATCCTTCACTGCACCCAATAAATAAATATCTTCTCGTGTCCCTCCAATTGCTGAATACTCCCTATTACCCAATAAGTGAACTTTTATTCCAATATCTGAATGCTCTTCTCTGTACCCCAAACACTGAATATCCTGCTCTGTTCTCCTTCCAATAACTATTTTTTCTGTGCCCTGATAAATGTTCTTCACTGCATGCCCTCTAACTGAATATCTTTCTCTGCACCCCAATAGCTGAATACCCATCTCTGTAACCACTCCAATAATGGAATATCCTTTTCTTACTCTTTCAAATAACTGAATATCCTATTTCAAAGTGAAATAAAACTGCACAGTATACTCCAAATGTGTGGCCCTATTGTTTCAATTAATATTTCCTACTCTGACACCTAAGTTCACTCCCATCTAGAAAAGAAATGCACCAACCTTCCCTTGGCTCAATCTCGGCCTTAATTTACCAGGTATTAAATCTCATCTGTTTCTCTACCAGCTGATCAGATTTGTTTAAGCTCCTTTTGAATTTATGCTCATCAATGGTTGTCATTTGCCACTGCTCCTAACTTGGTATCTTCAAATTCTGACACAGTTCTTACTTCTATTAAGTGAATAATTACTGTGACCTTGTTAGTAATATTTTATTTGGTTTTGGGTGAAAGGAAGTAGTCTATCTGGGGCAATTAAGCTTCATTTTATTCTAGAATGTATGGAGCCTCCGGTAGAATCCAATCAATGTCTGACTTGGATTGATTGACCTGCCTTCCTGAAACCAGCCACCTCTTGAGATTGAATAATGAAAAATAAATACTTGTATTTATATAGTGCCTTTCATGATCACTGTCTTAAAGTGTTTTGTAGAAGACCTTGGGATTCCCCTTTGTTAGCTGCCAGCCTCTTTTCATGCCTTCTCCTTGCTTGTCTTATTAGTTTTTTCACTTCCCCTCTGGTCCTTCTATATTCAGCCTGATTCTCCATTGTGTTTTCTACGTGACATCTTTCGTACACACACTTCTTCCTTTTCACCTTCACATCCATTTCTCTTGTCATCCAGGACGCTCTGGATTTATTTGTTCTACCTTTCCTCTTCAAGGGAATACACCTTGACATTGCCTACAATACTTTTTCTTTGAAGGTGGCCCATTGTTCAGCCACCGTTTTTTCAGCCAACGTTTGATTCCAACTCACTTGACTTAGATGTATTCTGAGCCCATCAAAATTGGCTTTCTCCCAGTTAACTTTCCCTGTTCTGGATTGTTCCTTGTCCTTTTCCATGCCAACCTAAACTTTATGATACAATGGGTCACTGTCCCCAAAATGCTCTCCCACTGATATTTGATCCACTTGGGCCAATTCATTCCCCAGAACCAGGTCCAACAGTGCCTGCCCTCTTGTTGGACTGGAAACATACTGCTGCAGAAAATTATCTTGAAGACATTCCAGGAGCTCTCACCCCTCTTGTCCCTTTGCACTATTCCAATCCACCCTGCATTTGGATAATTGAAGCCCCCCATTATAATTACTCTATCATTTTTGCACCTCTCTGTAATTTTTTTTTGCAAATTTGCTTCTACATCCTTTCCATTAGTTGGTGGTCTACATACCACACCAATCAATGTTATTGCACCTTTTTCATTCCAGAGAAATTTGTCCTTGACCCCTCTGGAACATGCTCTCTGTCTAGTACTGTGATGCCATCTATAATCAATACAGCCACTCCCTGCACCCCCCACACCCCTGCCTTTTCTTCCTTTCCTGTCTCTCCTAAACATCTTATACCCAGGAATATTTAACACCAAGTCCTGCCCTTCTTTGAGCCAGGTCTGTCTTGGCAATAATGTCATAATTCCAATTTTCAACCTGTGCCTGTAGTGCACCAATCTTATTTAAAAAAAAATCAATTCATGGGATGTGGGCTTCGCTGGCTGGGCCAGCATTTATTGCCCATCCCTAGTTGCCCTTGAGAAGGTGGTGATGATCAGCCTTCTTGAACAGCTGCAGTCCATGTGGTGTAGGTACACCCACAGTGCTGTTAGGGAGGGAGTTCCAGGATTTTGACCCAGCGACAGTGAAGGAACGGCGATATATTTCCAAGTCAGGGTGGTGAGTGACTTGGAGGGGAACTTCCAGGGGTGGTGTTCCCATCTATGCTGCCCTTGTCATTCAAGATAGGAGTGGTTGTGGGTTTGAAAGGTGCTGTCGAAGGAGCCTTGGTGAGTTGCTGCAGTGCATCTTGTAGATGGTACACACTACTGCCACTGTGCATCAGTGGTGGGTGAGTGAATGTTTGTGGATGTGATGCCAATAAAGTGGGCTGCTTTGTCCTGGAAGGTGTCAAGCTTCTTGAGTGTTGTTGGAGCTGCAATCATCCAGGCAAGTGGGGAGTATTCCACCACACTCCTGACTTGTGCCTTGTAGATGGTGGACAGACTTTGGGGAGTCAGGAAGTGAGTTACTCATCACAGGATTCTGAGCCTCTGACCTGCTCTTGTGGCCACCATATTTATATGGCTAGCCCAGTTCAGTTTCTGGTCAATAATAACTCCCAGGATGTTGATAGTGGGGAATTCAGTGATGGTAATGCCATTGAATGTCAAGGGGTGATGGTTGGATTCTCTCTTGTTGGAGATGGTCATTGCCTGATGGCTGTGTGGCATGAATGTTACTTGCCACTTGTCAGTCCAAGCCTGGATATTATCCAGGTCTTGCTGCAATTGGACATGGACTGCTTCAGTATCTGAGGAGTCACGAATGGTGCTGAACATTGTGCAGTCATCAGTGAACATCCCCACTTCTGACCTTATGATGGAAGGAAGATCATTGATGTAGCAGCTGAAGATAGTACACTACCCTGAGGAACTCCTGTAGTGATGTCTTGGAGTTGAGATGACTGACCTGCAACAACCAGAATCATCTTCCTTTGTGCCTGGTATAACTCCAACCAATGGAAAGTTTTCCCCATGATTCCCATTTACTCAAGTTTTGCTAGGGATCCTTGATGCCACACTTGGTCAAATGTGGCCTCGATGTCACTCTCACCTCCCCTCGGGAGTTCAGATCTTTTTTGTCCATGCTTGAACCAAGGCTGTAATGAGGTCAGGAGCTGATTGGCCTTGGCGGAACCCAAACTGGGCATCAGTGAGCGGGTTATTGCTATGCAGGTGCCACTTGATAGCACTGTTGATGACCCCTTCCATTACTTTACTCATGATGGAGAGTAGACTGATGGGGCAGTAATTGGCCAGGTTGGATTTGTCCTGCTTTTTGTGTACAGGACATACCTGGGCAATTTTCCACATAGCCGGGTAGATGCCAGTGTTGTAGCTGTACTGGAACAGCTTGGCGAGGAGTGCGGCAAGTGCTGGAGAACAAGCCTTCAGTACTGTTGTCATAATATTGTCAGGACCCATAGCCTTTGCAGCTTCCAGTGCCTTCAGCTGTTTCTTGATATCGAATTGGCTGAAGACTGGCATCTGTGATGCTCGGGACCTCTGGAGGAGGCCGAGATGAAACATCCACTCAACATTTCTGGCTGAAGATTGTAGCAAATGCTTCAGCCTTATCTTTTGCACTGCTGTGCTGGGCTCCTCCATCAATGAGGATGGGGATATTTGTGGAGCCTCGTCCTTCAGTTGGTTGTTTAATTGTCCACCACCGTTCACGACTGGATGTGGCAGGACTGCAGAGCTGAGATCTGATCCATTGGTTGTGGAATCACTTAGCTCTGTCAATCACTTGCTGCTTATGCTGTTTGGCATGCAAGTAGGCCTGTGTTATAGCTTCACCTGGTTGACACCTGATTTTTAAGTATGCCTGGTGCTGCTCCTGGCATGCCCTCCTGCACTCTTCATTGAACCAGGGTTGATCCCCTGGCTTGGTGGTAATGGTAGAGTGGGGGATATGCCGCGCCATGAGATTACAGATTGTGGGCGAGTACAATTCTGCTGCTGCTGATGACCCACAGCGCCTCATGGATGCCCAGTCTTGAATTGCTAGACCTGTTCGAAATCTGTCCCATTTAGCATGGTGGTAGTGCCACACAACACAATGGACGGTATCCTCAATGTGAAGGTGGGACTTCGTCTCCACAAGGACTGTGCGGTGGTCACTCATACCAATATTGTCATGGATAGATGCATCTGCGGCAGGCAGGTTGGTGAGGATGAGGTCAAGTATGTTTTTCTCTCTTGTTGGTTCCCTCACTACCTGCCGCAGACCCGGTCTAGCAGCTATGTCACTTAGGACTCAGCCAGCTCGGTCAGTAATGGTGCTACTGAGCCACTCTTGGTGATGGACATTGAAGTCCCTCATCGAGAGTACATTCTGTGCCCTTGCCATCCTCAGCGCTTCCCACAAGTGATGTTCAACATGGAGGAGCACTGATTCATCAGCTGAGGGAGGGCAGTACATGGTAATCAGCAGGAGGTTTCCTTGCCCATGTTTAACCTGATGCCATGAGACTTCATGTGGCCCAGAGTCAATGTTGAACACTTTCAGGTCAATTCCCTCCCGACTGTACACCACTGTGCCACCACCTCTGCTGGGTGGGACAGAACTTACCCAGGGATGGTGATGGTGGTGTCTGGAGCATCGTCTGTAAGATATGATTTCGTGAGGATGATTATGTCAGGCTATTGCTTGAGTAGTCTGTGAGAGAGCTCTCCCAATTTCAGCACATCACCCAGATGTTAGTAAGGAGGGCTTTGTAGGGTCAACAGGGCTGAGTTTGCCGTAGTCGTTTCCGGTGCCTAGGTCAACGTTGGGTTGTCCATTCAGTTTCATTCCTTTTTTGTGACTTTGTGGTGGTTTGATGCAACTGAGTGGATTGCTCGGCCATTTCAGAGGGCACTTAAGAGTCAACCACATTGCTGTGGGTCTGGAGTCACATGTGGGCCAGACCAGGTAAGGACAACAGATTTCCTTCCCTAAAGAACATTTGTGAACCAGATGGGTTTTTACAACAATCGACAATGTTTTCATGGTCATCATTAAACTTTTAATTCCTGATTTTTATCCCATCATGGGATTCGAAGCCCGAACCCCAGTGCATTACCCTGGGGGCAGAATTTTCTGTGCCTCTTGGCATCGGGCAAATTCGGCGGCATGAGCAGACAATATGGCAATATGGCCAAAAATCAGTATCACAACATCGTGAAACTAGTTTGCAATCTATGGTGGGCCGTGTTTCCCAGAGTCAGGAACTTAATTGTAATATATCAGCATATCATTATAAGCCCAGCTTGCCAGAAACATCCCCCACGATGGATCATCCGAGCACGTTGGCGTGATTGCACGCCGACATGTTTCACAGCTGTACCTAAGCGACAACTGGCAAACTGCACTTCACCTGGGACTTTGAGGTTTCTTTGCCTACCTTGCTTCAGGCAGCATTCACTGTCATCAGCGCCAGGCTTCACAGACAGCGCCACATCACTTTTAGGGGGTGTCGCGGGTAGGCCTCTACCTACCAGACCAGCCATATGTGGGTGGCTTTTCAGCAGCTGCAAGGCCAGGGCTTGCTTGGGGAAGGGGGAGAAGTGGCCTCAGGCAAGTCAAGAGGCTGCAGGGCGAGGGCTGCACTGGAAAAGGAGGGTAACCCAGGGTTTGTGGGGGCACATGTTGATCTGTGCAAGTGGCCTCAAGATGGTGAGGGTTGAGAAGGCAGTCTCCAGAGGAGATGAGGCGGGATGGAGGTCTGAGGGTGTGTATGAGAGAGTGAGTGGTGATGTCCCTTGAGCTGGCAGTGAGTGAGATGCCAGTGAATGTGTGATGGGCTTGAGTGTGTGAGTTTAGAGTGATGAGATGGTTGCCTTACCCTGGCGGCATGGATGAGATCATTCAGCCTCTTTCTGCATTGGATGGCCAACCTCTTCTGTGCAGCATTGGCACTGACCACCACTGCCATCGTCTACCAAGCTGGAGTGGTAATGTTGCTGCCTCGCCTGTGGCCAGAGTGGGGGTAGAGAACATCACAGTGGCCTCTACGGTGTCCAAAAGGTGCTCGAGGGATGCATTACTAAACCTGGGGGCTGCAGTCTTCTTGCCTTTCAGAGCCATGTGTCATTTGCAGCAGCCCTGGTCTGGAAGCACTGAGAGGTGTGCGCATGGCTGCACTTTAAATGTAGCACCCAATGTGATGAAGCGGTGAGGTGATGGCATGGCGGGCAAATCGGAGCCCACCCACCATTGAAACGGCGTTTCCTGGAAATGCATGATTAATGAAGCGGGATAGGGACGATACGACGTGAGAAGCTGCCATTGCGGCTGGTTACCGGACTTAGTGCAAATCTGGGATGATTCCACCCGAGGTCTCTGGATTACTCGTCCAGTGACAATACCACTACATCATCGCCTCCCCGCACAGAAGAGGAAATTAAGCAGATAAGGAAAATTCTAAGAAACAGGTTGACAAGTAAATCAAAACTGTTTAAGCAGCAGTCAGTGACCACTGAAGGAAGATTGAGAAACGAACTGAATGCGCAGGTGAAGTTGTTGAACTTGTATAAGGTTTCCACGGATAACTCTGAAACAAAGACAACTGATCCCACCAGGGTAGTTGCTGAGCTGAATAAAAAGACTAATTGGCTTGAAAAGGAATTGGAAAATAAGAGAGTAAAGAAATATTTGGCTAAAATTGTGAAACAAGTGGAAATTAAACTTCCATTTTTGAAATGTCAACTTCCAGGGAGAACAAGGCGGACCCCACGGAAAAGTAAACCTGAGTCCACTCCATGAGTGAACAGGGCAAACATTCCCTCCGGAAGGAACAGCTTAAGCCAACGGTATCTGATCAAAGAAGACGGATTGTCAACAACAAAATAAAACATAATGTTAAAGAGTGCAAGAAGTGAACCAAGTACTACAATTTCAACTCTGAACCACAAAGTCAGCCCGTAGGAACGGAGACTACCACTTCTCTGAATGGGAAGAGATCTGGAAGAGTTGTAAAGCCTCCAGACCATCTAAATTTGTAAAGTCAGAGAATTGGGGGAGAAGGGGTAGCATGAAAATATTATATTGTAAATATATTTGGGTGAGGACTTGGATGGAGGTGTAGTATAAAAGCGTTTGGGTTAGTATGGGTTAATGTTGGACCGGGAAAACAGTACTGCCCACATTATGATGTGGATTCGCACGAGGGTAGACTACATGCTGGGAGTCTGAGAGAGGTCAGCATGACGATAACACCCAGGCAGGGCTTTACCTTGGAGATATGCAATGAACAGTTTAAGTTCAACCACACATGCTCCCAGATTTCTTAGTGAGACACCAAATAACCTTACAACATCCTGCTACTCCTTCCTTCATAACGGATTCCAGTATTTTTCTGGTGATAGGTGTTAGGTTAACTGGCCTATAGTTTCTTGCTTTCTGTCTCTCTCCTTTCTTGATTAATACCCAGTCCTACAGAGTAGCTACTGATAGTGGTCCTATAAAGTACTCCCACCAATGATTTCTTGCTGTTTCTTATCTCCACCCAAACTGATTCTACATCTTGATCTCTGAGCCAAGAACATTTCTTACTTCTGTACTGATCTCATCCTTTATTAACAGACTTACCCCACCTCCTTTCCATTTCTTCCAATTCTTCTGAAATGTTAAATACTCTTGAATATTCAGTTTTCACCCTTGGCCACTTTGCAACCATGCCTCTGTAACATTTATCAATTTATACCCATTTATTTCTATTTGTGCTATCAATTCATCCATCTTGTTATGAATGCTGCATGCATTCAGATAAAGTGCCTTTAATTCTGCCTTTTTAACTATTTTTCCTTACCCTGATCCTATTTAGTCTATTTAGACTGTTAGTGCAGTCTTATGTTTGTGTGCTCTGTCCCTTCTTGTCACTCTCTTCTTTTCATTACCTGTATCATTGATCTGCACAATTCCTTTGTCCTTTCTCATTAACTTTTTAAATCTCCCCTATCATGGGCCCTCCCTTCCATTGTTTAGTTTAAAGTCCTCCCTATAGCCCTAGCTATACAATTCACCAGGAACTGGTCCCTGCACGGTTCAAGTGAAGCCCACCCCAATGGTACAGCTCTCTCTATTTCCCCATGCACCATGAATTGAAGCCTATTTCACCCACATCAATCTTGCAGCCACACATTCAACTCTGATCTTATTTACCTTGTGCCAATTTCTTCATGGCTCAGATAATAATCTAGAGATCATTACCTTTGTGGTTCTGCTTTTGAATGCAGTCCCTAACTGCTCATACTTCCTCAGCAGAATATCTTTCTTAGCCCTACCTATGTTGGTGGTATCCATGTGGACCATGACAACTGGATCCTACCTCTCCCACTCCAAGTTCCTCACCAGGCCCAAGGAGATGTCCTTATCCTGGCACTGGGCAGACAACACAGCCCTCAGGACTCATATTCTTAGCTGCAGAGAATGACATCTATCCTCCTAACTATACTATCCACAATTTGAATGACCCCCTGTACAGGGGTGCTGTGGTCAGCTGCTCATCCTCCCTGCAGTCGCTGCACTTGTTCACGCAGGCTGCAAGAACCTCAAACCTGTTGGGCAAGTTCAAGGTTTGTGGCTCCACCAGTGCTCCCTTCTGGATTCCCATAGTGACCCCACTTGTAGTCATATCCTCCTGTTCCTGGTCACAGACCAAATCTGAAGTACCTATCCCAAAGGGTGTGACTGCCTCTGGAAACAAAATTTCTCCCTCTCTGATACATTGCAGTGCCTACAGCTCGGCCTCCAGTTCATCAACTTTGAGCCAAATTTCGTTGAGTTGCTACACTTATTGCTGATGTGGTCGCTGTAGATCGCACCAGCGCCCATGTACTACAGCTGCAACACATCACTCAATGATTATTTGTAGTATTATTAAGTAGTTTAACTAGTTAAGTTATAAATTGAATACAGTGCTTTCATCTCCCTGGTCCCAGATTAAACTAATGCCCCAGTCTAGAGAAACCTCGCCAGTCAATCACCTACCTGCTTACCTAAACAATGCCTCTAGACCTCAGGTCTTGCTGTGTCCTACTTTCTCCCTTGGACCACACCTTGTTCTGTAAGGGACCAGAACAGCACCTCTTTCCTCACTCACCAAATTCCCACGTTCAATACTCTTATCAAAGCTGCACTCTGTTGAACTGGCCTCTGTACTACTTACTCTGTGCATTAGCAAAAACCTCCTTATTTATACTAACTGGAATTCCAGTTAGACCCGAGTCAGGTCCTGCTGACTAGCAAACCAGTTCGAACTAGCCACCTAATTAACTAACTGTGCAGCTTGACTGTTGATCAGGAGGTGTCAGCTGTGGCTCAGTTCATAGCACCCTTGCCTTTGAATCAGAGGGTTGTGGGTTCATGTCCCACTCCCAGAAACCAAGAACTGTGATTGTACTCGAAAGAGTTGCAATCTGTGACTGTTGATAACTTGAAAGAGTTGACTGTTGATAACTCGAAAGAGTTTACCACCAGCAGGCAGCTTGTTTCCCACTGACTCAGACTTAAAGAAACTGCAAATTAATGATAAAATAAAGTTAAATGCTAAATGCAACACTTGACTAGATTTTAGAAAGAGATAAACCCTTAAAACAATTAGAATGCCCTCACTCACCAAATTGATGAGTTCAGTACTCTGGCAAAGTTGTACTCAGTTGCACTGGCCTCTGTTTTTGGCTTCCCTGTTCTCTGGGTGAACTTTCTGTTGTGTCCTATAAGATGCAGCCAATTGATCTTTCCTTCTTATAGTAGTGGGCATTTCATTCCCTCATTTTGAAATTTGAATTAATATTTGCTATTCCATTATGATCAGACACAGGGCCTGTTTTAATGAGCTCCGAAAATAATCAAACAAAGCCTCCCCATTTGTTACTCGTTCTCTAGAGTTTTTAGGGTGTATGATATTTAGAACAGAATTCTTTATTACACATTTCCAACGTGAGCTTCTTCTCAGTGCAAGCTCATATTTGGATATCACAGGTATATTTTCCTAGCCTTTTCAGCAACACCCACATCCCATGAATGAATAAAAAGAGAAAATCAGGAGAGGGTTCCTGAAATTATTTAGTGTGTTCCCAGTCTGTGCTTGGATTGTTTAATGGAAAAAATGGCTGTTAAATAATTTGTATTTCTCCTCAAGAAATGTTTTAACGACCAATAAAACATTAAAACTAATATGGATCTGAAATTGGTCCATAGGCTTCATTTGTCAAACCAGATGTAAAGAATTCATTTGACAAATTTGTTGTTTTTAGTATCTGCCATATTATGCCCAACTCACTCGTTAACAACTGTATGTATACATGTTAACACCTACGTGTGCAACACCCATTACCAAACCTGAATGAGACACTGGTGAGGGGCTGTCATTATTGCTCCGGCCATTGCAAAATGCTGCTGATTTTTTAAATATATAAAATGCAGATCTTGCTGTTAAAATTTGCTTTCCAGCCACTTTCCCCAGTCAGTGTAAGGCAGCTATGCACACCTTGTATGAGTCAAGATACACAAAGTAACGTAGGAGGCAATGTAATTAGGGTAATGTTAATGTTAAGTCCACTACAAATAATAACTCTGGACTCTTCTGATTAATGGGTAGATCACAAGAAGTCTAAAATCTCAGTTTCTGAAAACAATCAACCATGTTTATCCTGAAATATGAACACCAACAAATACTTGCATTTAACATATAAAAGTTGTTTCAAGGCACTTCACAGAGAAATAAATTGATGCCAAGTGAACAGGTGGATTTTAAGGAAAGTCTGACGGAAGGAATGAAAAGGTGAAGGGTGAAGGGTCCGTTAGGGAATTTCAAAATTAGCAGATACTTGTTCACTAAAAATAAAAATTTCAGCAGTTTTACTTAACTTGTAAAATCTGTCTCAACGTAATGTAACTTCACTAATTTCTTTTAACTTTGAACATACTTCCGTGAGGAAAAGTTATCATACAATCATAGAATGATTCAGCACAGGGGCTGCTTGGCCCATCACGCTGGTCTGTGTGTGTGTATTTGGTGTTCACATACTCCTTCATGCCACTTCGTTGCCTTCAAGCTCAGAACTGAAATTACTAAAAATGCAGATTTAACCCACACTCTGTCCTTAGTCTATTTTTTTCCCTTAGATAATTCTCAGCAGGCAGTCCTGTAGGGAGATACAAAGTGATTGGTGTTATTGTACTGCAAGCCAGACAAAGAAAATAACAGTGACCAGTTTGGTAGATTTCATATGTAATATAAACAGAAAATGCTGGAAAAACTCAGCAGGTCTGGCATAATCTGTGGAGAGAGAAACAAGTTAACATTTCAAGTCGAATATGACTCTTCTTCAGAGCTGCTAATGCAGCTTTCAGTTCTGCAGAAGAGTCATATTGGATTCAAGCCGTTCTTAACTCTGTTTCTTGCTCCACAGGTGCTGCAGACCTGCTGAATATTCCCAGCATCGTTTTTTATTTCAGATTTCCAGCATCTGCAGTAGTTGGCTTTTATTGTGGTAGATTTTATAGATGGAAAGGTCTACAAATAGACAACAGGTGGCAATGTTAGAGCACTAGACCACATAGCGTTTTGGGAAGAGGTCAGCAATTAATAATTAGCACGTTAAGGAGTCTGCAGTCATTCATTGCCACATCAAGCTGGACCACATAGAGCACTACTGTTCCTGCTCTCCACTGTCAAAACTGCTCACCCTTCCAGGATTATCTTCAAATGCAAAGATGACCTCTGTCTTCTTTTGGTCTCTGCTCTGAAGTCTGTTCCCGAGCTACTGACTCTATCCCTCTCCCAACAACAGACTAAGATTAAGCCACTCTGTTCACAAACATAGTGTCACATCTGATCCAGAGATGAACTTCCAACCTTATATTCACACCATCACTAAGACTGCCTATTTTCATCTCTGTAAAATCACCCAACTTTGCTGCTGTCTCAATTCATCTGCCCCTGAAACCCTCATCCATGCCTTCGTTACCTCTAGATTTGACTATTCCAACTCACTTCTGGCTGCTGTCTCACATTCTACCCTCTATAAACTTGGGATCGTGCAGAAATCTGATGTCTGCCCTAACTCTCACAAAGCACCGTTTATCCATCAACCCTGTGCTCACTGACCTACATTGTCTATTTGTTAAGCAATGCCTCAATTTTCAAATCCACATCCTTGTTTTCAAATCCGGCATTGGCCTTGCCCCTCTCTGTAATCTCCGCCAGTCCTACAATCCTTTGAGATCTATTCGCTCCTCCAACACAGGCCTCTTGAGCATCTCCAATTTCTAGTGCTCTAACATTGTCTTTGTTCTTTCAGCTGCCAAGGCCCTTAGCTCTGGAATTCCCTCCCTAAAACTTTCGCTTCTCTCTCTTCCTTTAAGGTGCTCTCTAAAACCTACCTCTTTGACCAAGCCTTTATTAACCTAGCATAACATCCCCACCAGTGGATCAGTGCCAGATTTTGTTTAATAATGCTCCTGTGAAATGCCTTGGAATGTTTGATCTTGTGAAAGATGTTATATAAACTCAAGTTGTTGACCTTTACAATAAATCTGCATATTTTATTTTTGCAATTGAACCAATTACAAACTAAGACTCAAAACGAGGAAAAAATAAATTGATAAGATTCTCCATTTTTGTCACAGTGTCATTTATTTAGTGAAGAATCTTTCTCCAATGAGTAAGAATCATAAAGAAATCTTTCTCTTTCCTTGTGTAATTTCAGGGTTGTTTCCTAAAAGTAACAAAAAGCTCATGGTTGCTGAAAAGGTAAAATCCACAACATGACCCCTATTCAGTCACAGCCACAATCCTCTGTTTAGTTTTGCACAGAGATGAAGAATCTGCGGTGAAAGTGTCGGCCACTGTGCATTATTACTCACGGTACGAGTTTGAAGTGTCACAGCGCGTACCAAAAGTAATAATGGACTGTCACCAACATACATTTCTTTATCCTTTCTCAGGTGTGACAGGTTTTGACCTTAAATAATGAAATGGCCAAAGATTTTCAAACACGCGCAGGAGAACATTTGCTTTGGTCTCTTCGAGCACTGTTCCTGAATTCTGTACTACCAAACCTCATCAGAAATGCAACCCAAGTAAAGGTAAATCCGCTGACAGAAAGACTTTTAAACAGATGCTGCACATATGCCTTGAGAAAGGGCATTAGCTTCTCATTTATCTCCCATTGCACATTATTACCATTTCATTATAACTGTGCAAATCAGGATAATACTTGCTCATTTGCAGATATTTGTGAACATTTCTGGACTTGGCATATGCCAGTCCCCCAAGACCAGCCTTTGCCAGGCCCACCTACCCAGATCAGAATCAAAGGCTGGCATTCTAAAGCCAGCAATCGAGGGGGTCAGCACTTTAAAAGGTCCTTGCTTTTGAGATGTGGCTAAGGCTGAATTTATTGTGCATCCCAGTTGTTTGCTGGGTCTTCTCCATGAACCACTGTGGCCCTTGTGGTGATGCTGTTCCTATGATGGTGTTTATTAGGGGATTCAGGATTTTGACCTCATGATAATGAAGGGATAGTGATATATTTCCAAGTCAGGATGGTGTGTGACTTGGATGGGAACTTCCAGGTGATGATGTTCCCACAGCCTTGTTGCTCTTGCCCTGCTCAGTGGTAGAGGTTGTAAGGATGGGAGGTGCAGTTTTGTGCATTGCTGCAATGCAGCCTGTAGGTAGTTGATAGTGCACCAGTTATGGAACAGATCAATATTAGAATTTGGGCTCTTTCTGAACTAAATTGGGACCAATGTCCGAATGGAAAGGATAAATGGGGCTGTTGATAGGACCTTAAAATGAGTAAGACAGGGAGGGGAGCCTCTAGTACAAGTAACAGCATCAGAAGCTAAAAGATTTAGGGTATGGGTGTAAAGGTCAGACAAAGGTAAGAAATAAGATCACGAAACAGGTAAAATATTAGAACATCAATATCAGAGAAAAAATAAATAATAAATTAAATTACTTGTAGAGCAATGTGCACAGCATCCAAAACAAACAGGGAATTGGTGGCAATAATCTGTGGTGTGGAACATAGGAAAAGGAGTAGGTCAATTTGCCCCTCTGGCCTGCTCCACCATTCACGAGATCCATGAGACTATGGCTGAACTGTGATCCAATTCCACTAACCTTCCTATGCCCATATCCATTATTGCCTTTGGTTAACAAATCTATCAATCTCAGATTTGAATTTAACATTGATCTTACATTAATTGCCATTTGCAGAAGTGAGTTACAATTCATGGGATGGTACAAAGTGGTTATATTACAGGACAAGTAATCCAGAGGCCTAGACCAATGCTCCAGCGACATAAATTCAAATCCTACAGCAGCTGAGAGAGTTTAAATTCAAATTATTAATATATCTGGAATCAAAAGCTAGTGATCATGAAAATACCAGATTGTCATAAAAACCTTTCTGGTTCACTAATGTTCTTGAGGGGATGAAATCTTCCATCTTTATCTAGTCTGGTCTAAATGTGACTCCAGACCCATATCCATGAGGCTGACTCTTTAACTGCCCTCTGAAATGGTCTAGCAATTCACCACTCCCTGCTCAAGAGCAATAAATGCTGACCTTACCAGTGATGCCCACATCCCAAGAGCTAATAAAAAATACATTTCTACCGTCCTTTATGTGTAGAAGTGTCTCCTAACTTCACTCCTGAAAGACCTGGCTCTTTTTTTTAAGACTACATCCCCTGGTCCCAGGCTTTCCAACAGTAGATATAGTTTCTCTTTATCTACCCTATCAGTTTCCCTCAGTATTTTTGGTCAAATCATCCATTAACTTTGTAAATACCAGGGAATACAACACTTGTTTGTTTAACTCCCCGTAGCGTAACCTTTGGAGTCCAGGTATCATTCTGGTAAATCTATACTGCACTCCCTCCAAGACAAATATATCCTTCCTAAGGCATGGAGCCCAGAACTGCTCACTGTACTTCAGATGTGGTCTATAGGGCTTTGTATAGCTGTTGCATAACTTCTACACCCTTGTATTCTAGCTCTTACAGAGAGCTAGCATGGAGACAATGATCTGTGCTGTAACTATTCTATGATTCCATTACCCTTTTTTCTGCCTACGTCGATGACAATTTAATGATTTATATACATGGACTCCCAAGTCTCTTTGACCCTTCACTTTCACCATTTAGAGAGTACTCTGTTCTCGAATGTTATGTCCAATGTGGATGACTTCACATTTACCTACACCGAAATCCATTTGTTACAGTTTTGTTCATTCACTTAATCTATCAATATCTCTTCATAATTTTATGAAAGTCACTTGGTAGTACAGAACTTGGGTATTGTTGTAAAGAGAGACATGTTGCCGAACTTTTTTGTCTTGCACTCATCAGGACAAACATAAGAATGCCAAATTTCAAACGATCACAACAATATATACTACAGGAGAAAATGGCTGGTGATTAGTTGGCAAGGTGACTCTGATTGGACAAGGAGATGCCATGGAGAAAGCAATGGAAAATGATAGGCTCCCCAAGCTTTCTGTTAATTCAAAAAAGGTGCAAGGCTTGTGCACATTCCTTTTGTTTGCAGTGAATGGGTGCCTGTGTATGAATATCTGTCACTTCTAGCAAGTGTAAATGAGCCATGTTACGAGCTTGGCTGATTATCTTAAATTAGTGGTTAATGTAGCTATTAGCACACTCAGGATTGTTCAGCAAGTGCTGCCCAACAGTAGGCATCTTGAGTGTGATTTTCTGGTCTTGCCTGCCAGGGACTGGAAATTCCTGCTGGTCACATCCTAAGTTGTATCAAGTCCTATTGATCATCATTCCCATGCTCACTGACCTACACTGGTTCCTAGTTAAGCAATGTGTCAATTTTAAAACTTTCATTCTTGTTTTCAAATCCCTCCATAGCCTCATACCTCGCTACCTCTGTAACCTTCTCTAGCCCCATACCCTCCAGGATCTCTGCACTCCTCCAATTTGGGCCTCTGGAGCAATCTCAATTTTAATCATTTCACCATTGATAACCATGCATTCTGTTGCCAAGGCCCTAAGCTCTGGAATTCACCCCCTAAACCTCTCTACCTCTCTTTCTTCCTTTAAGATGCTCCATAAAGCCTGGCCCTGATTGCATCTTCAGATATTAAAAGAATTTAAGGAGGAGGTAGCAGATATCATTACATTTATGTAGCAACTCATTAGAAAAGGGAATTGTGCCAGCAATCTGGTGGACAATTAATATAATTCCTATATTTAAAAAGGGAGATGGAATGAGTAGAAGAAGCTATAGATCAATTAACTTAAAGCCAGTGGAATCTTTATTGAAACAGTTATGTTAAAGGACCTTGGCCAGAGCACACTGTGGCCAGGATTTACCGGTGATCGTTTGGGTGGGCCTGGGAGCAGTCAGGAAGCTGACCGCGCCCGCGATCGGACCTCGACCGCGATTTCACGCTGACTGGCCAATTAATGGCCAGCCAGCTTGAAACACGTGCTGCAGCGCTCAGCACTGCCGGGGTGGGGGCGGGAGGAGTGCGAGCACATGCACACAGTAAAAGCTCCCTGAGGCACGGAGCTGCCTCAGGGAGCTGAAGATTTTCTAAATAAAAAATAAAGATACTAAAAAACATGTCCCCTCATGCGACTCTGTCACATGAGCAGGGACATGTTAGAGATGAGTGCAAAAAGGTTTTTTTTTAACTCATTGGTCGAAACCTCATCTTGCCTGTGGATGAGGTTTTACCAGAAATGCAAAGGCCACTTGGCCTTTTCGCCCGCCTACCAACCGAACGGTTGGATGGGCAGTGAAAAATTTGAATCAATTATGTAATTAAGAGACTTAATAGGCTGCTTAATTGTCGGCGGGCGTGCTGCCGACTCCCATGCATGCCTGCTGACTGAAATATAGTGCCAGTGCACGTCATTTTATGCTCGTTTGGGTGGGCCGCATGCCTGCCTGACGAGCACAATATTCTGCCCTTAGAGTACTATGCACAATTCTGGTCTCTGTATTATAAAAAGGATTTAGAATCATTGGAGGGGGTGTCAAAAAGATTTGCAAGGATGATACCAGAACTGAAAGGGTACAGCAATCAGGTAAGGTTGATCAGGCTGGGGCACTTTCCATTAGTCAATAGGTGCTCGAAAGGGCAGACATTGAGAAGATGTTTCCACTTGTTCGAGAATTCAAAACTAGCACCGGAAGTATAAGATAGTCACTAATCGATCCACGAGGGAATTTGGGAGAAACTTCTTTATTCAGAAAATGGAGTTCATGACTACAAGGCGTAATTGAGGTAAAAAGCACAGGTGCATTTAAGGGCAAACTAGATAAACACATGAGGGAGAAAATAGATGGAACATAAATGCCAGCTTAGACTGGTTGGGCCAAATTACCTGTTTCTGTACTGAAAATTCTATGTAACAAAAATAAGGAGCGGTCAGACATTGTGTTATGTTATCAGAATGCAGCGCTCAATGTTAAATAACTTCCCAGGATCACCATCTTTACCTGAATCATAGACTGGAATTTCCGTGCCCCCTGGCGTCGAGTGTGTTCGGTGGCGTGAGCGGACAGTGTGGTGGGAAGGCCAGAAATCGGTCTCACGACATTGTGAAAAAAGTTTGCAATCATCCGCTCCGCCCGCCGATCAGCATATCATTGTAAGGCCAGCCCTGCAGATTCGCCCCCCTGCACCCCCACTGGATCGTCTGCCCACGCCTGCCTGATTGCACACCAACGTGTTTCACAACAGTATATAAAAGACGTGCAAAACAAAAACAGAATTACCTGGAAAAACCCAGCAGGTCTGGCAGCATCGGCGGAGAAGAAAAGAGTTGACGTTTTGAGTCCTCATGACCCTTCAGCAGAAGGTTCTGCTGAAGGGTCATGAGGACTCGAAACGTCAACTCTTTTCTTCTCCGCTGATGCTGCCAGACCTGCTGAGTTTTTCCAGGTAATTCTGTTTTTGTTTTGGATTTCCAGCATCCGCAGTAGTTTTTTGTTTTTATAAAAGACGTGCACTTGGCGGGCAGCACTTTGAGGGGAAACCGGAGATTAGTACACAGTAATGTTGCACAGCGCTCGCCTGGGTCGCCTGTAGGACTTCAAGGTTGAGATGTGTTGGGGGGCGGGGGGTACAAGGGCTGCCCAGCAGTTGAAGCAATGTTGTACAACCTCCTTGCTAAAACTGGCCATGGAGCAGTCACTGGTGGAGGTGCTCACAGCCCCTTGCAATGTCATCATCCCGGTTTGGACCTGTCTCTCCCATGGTTCAAACTAACTGCGCAGCCTTGCAGCGCAGGTTAGGAGAATGTCTGTGCCTGAGCTGAGAACACAGCATGAGGTCCAATGGGCAAAGCTGCTGCCAATCGGTTGGGTGGAGTGGGGCGGAGGAAGGTGGGGGTTCAGGCATCATTGCAGCGCATTAAACTCTGGCCATCCAACTGGTGGCCAGCTCTCTCCAGGATGCGTTAAGGGGCCTTCAGACTTAACCAAGGCATTTTCTTAGTAGACACAAGCTAAGCCACGTGTCCCTCTGTTTCATCCTGCAGGAGGAGTACACCAGGAGCTTGGAGCCTGGTGAGCTCGCTGTGAGCCTCGTGGCTGACAGAGAGCGGAGATGACAGAGAAGAGAGTGACTGAGGTGCCTGGCTGCGCAGAGGGAGGAGCAGCACCCTCAGGAAGAGGGGGTGGCTGGGGCTCCTGCACACGCTGCTGTAGAGCCACAGCGAGCCGTCACTGGTCAGCGTCTAGCTAGGCCCAAGGTCTATAAACACCGCCTTTCATTCCTGCAGATGAGAACCAGCATCGCCAAAGGCTGCACATGTCTAAGGAACTGGTCGGTCACATCTACCACCTACTGCGGGATTTGGTGCCACAGGGACATGGAGGGTAACCACTCCAGTGGAGTTGAAAGTGACCGCGGTGCTCAATTTCTACACCAGTGGCTCCTTTCAGGGCTCCACAGTGACCTCTGTGGGATATCACAAGCCTCCACACACAAATGCATCCATGAGGTCACGGATGCCATCTTTGACCAAGGAGGCAACATGGTATCCTGGAATCTCTTTTGCGGCCGCAGAAATGCCTTTCTGTTCCCCTTACTATTGAATCCCCGATCACTATAGTCCTGCCACCCTTCTTCCTCCCCTCTTGTGCAGCACAGCCACCCATGGTGTCATGGACTTGGCTCCGGCCGCTTTCCCCTGAGAAACCATCTCCTCCAACAATATCCAAAATGGTATATCTGTTAGAGCGGGAATGGCCACAGGGGACTCCTGTACTACCTGCCTTCCTCTACTCTGCCTGGTGGTCGCCCATTCCCTTTCTGCCTGTTTAGTCTTTACCTGCAGTGTGGCCACCTCACTGAACGTGCTGTTCATGATGATCTCAACATCGTGGATGTTCCACCGTGAATCTACCCGCAGCTCCAGCTCTGAAATGCGGTGACTCAGTAGCTACAGCTGGACACACTTCCTGCACACATGGTCACCAAGGACACTGGAAGTGTCCATGACTTCCCTCATAGTGCAGGAGGAGCATATCATAGGTATGAGCTCTGCGGCCATGATTTCCCTTTGTATTAAGATCATTAGTTACTCCCTTTAAAGAATACTAACTACGCTAGTGGCTTTATTCCGCTCCAAACACTCCCACTACAGTCCAAAGTCCTCACCTTATTTTGTTTAAGCTAATGGACTGCAGCAGTTTAATTAGTAGATAAAGTAGAAGTGGAAGTGCTCACCTGACCCTACTTACCAATCAGCTGCCTCCCCTGCGTCCCGTCACTTTTTGAATTGTGATGTCCTCGCTCTGCTCTCAGTCCCGAGTCTCCCCGGAACTCTCGCTCTGTCCTCGAGCCATTTTTAGCCCTGAGCCTCCCTGAAACTCTAGCTCTGTCATCGCGCTGCTTTCAACCCCGAGTTCAGCTCCTGCTCTTTTTAAATCTCTGCTCTAACTCTCAGCTCCCGCTCCTTTTAAATCTTACCACGGCTGCCACTCGTCTCGCACCGCCTCCTGGTCCCGCTCTGGGGGACCACCAGCTGTTTTATCTGCTTCCTCCTCTCACGCTGTAGGTGTTGCTGGGGGAGCTGGAGTGAGATCGAGCTGCCCCGCACCCCTCATGCATACGTACTGTTGGAGGCCAACTATGGTGTCAGCGATGGAGTTGAGCCCGCACAGCAGTCCAGGAGCGATGTCCTGAACCAAGGTCTCCATGGCGGCTGCCATCCTACCAGTGTTGATTTCGGTGTTTTGGCATGCTGGCACTATCACCTCAGCCTGAAGGCGGACAGACTCCTCCATCGTGCCTTGCAATCTGAGGAGTGCAGCTGCACTCCTCAGATTGCAAGGCACGATGGAGGAGTCTGTCCGCCTTCCTGATGTTCCCGAGCTTGCCATTGCTGCTCCAGCAACTGTGACATGACCGAGTCCAGTGGCTCGTCATCTGACTCGAACTCAGCAATGTTCTGGCCTCCAGCAGTCCTCGGAGTGACAGGGACCTGGGAAGTCCCTGCCTCCGCCTGCTGTGGATCAGACAGCGCGATGTTCTCACCAGATTGTGATCCCGAGGCTACTCTAAAGCTAGGTCCCACCGAGGTGTGTGTCTCCGCGCTGGTGGAGGGTGTGGGTGAGCGCTGTGATGGGACTTCAAGGAGGGTGCCTTCAGATTCCTCTTCAGAGGTTTCTTTGGGGCTTGATTGGAGGCCCTGGGTCATGGACTCTGTCGGCTGTTTCCCAGATGTGCCTGTGAAAGCAAGGGGAGATAATTATTGAATGGCAGTGGCCTGTGAAACAGGACACATCACTCACAACATGGTTGTCTGATGGATGTTGCGCTGCTGGATCCTCACTTGGTAGAGCATCACCAACCTCGCCATCAGCACAGGATTGGTCCAGATCCTCGCCGGCTAGCTGGATGGCTCTGTTTTCAAATTATGTGAGGACCTTGATTTCAGGCATTCCTCCACTAGTCTGTGACATCTCTTTCTTGTTCTGTGCCATATTGTCCTGCAAGAATAGAGATGGAGAGAGTGTAAGCAGGATGCCTGCCAGGCCAGATGATAAGTATGCCTGGCCTGTGTGGGAGGTGAGTGGTGCCATGGACAGGATGAGGACAATGAAGGTTGTGTGTGAGAGAGTGAATGATGATGTCCCTTGAACTGGCAGTGAGTGAGGGCCCTGTGGATGTGTGATGGGTTTGTGGGTGGGTAAGTTGAGAGTGATGAGAAGAGTGGTTTACCCTGGCGGAACGGAGGAGATCATTCATCCTCTTGCGGTAGCTGTCCTTTTTTGAAGGACATTGGCACTGACCGCCGCTGCCACTGCCTCTCAAGCCTGGTTGGTCACACAGCTGCCCATCCTGTGGCCAGAGTGGGGGAAGATGACATTGTCGTGGGCCTCCACGGCACCGAAAAAGGCGTTCCAGTGACGTATCATTAAACCTAGGGTCTGCAGTCATTTTGCCTTTCGTGGACATCTTCCCTGCAGTAATCCTGGGCTGCAGCACTGGGATGTGTATGCGCAGCTGGACTTTAAATATGGCGTCCGGCGTGGTGAAGCGACGAGGTGTGATGGCATGGTCGGCAAATGGTGCTGCCATGGAAACGGCATGGTTCCCGGGAATGAATAATTAATGTGGTGAGTTTGGGGTGATACAGAGTGAAAAGCTGCCATTGCAGCTGGCTGGTAAAATGATGAGTGCAAATCTGGGATGATTCCGCCCATAGTTATCAGCATCTCCCATGGTTATTCCCCTCATTTTCTATTCTAGTACCATGGGGCCTAAGAATGGGAGGCATATCTTGAGAGTTGAATCCAATCTTCTCCTTGCCAATATTTTTGCCCACAATTGATCAGCATTTTGATGGATCAATGATAGCCCCTGTAAGTGGGGTTATATTTTATTGTCCTTCCTCTTTGCACTTGACTTTTCTGCTGCCTTCACATTCTCTTCTGTATCTTCCCTACAGCAACCTGCATGGAACTTCTGTCTTATGCCGACTTGACTCAGCATAGCCAGCTCATCTCAGAAAGTTGCTGCTTCCATGCCCTTTTTGTTATCTCTGTTGTTCCTAGGGTTCCAGCTCTGCTTACCATATATTCATGATCTATGTGTTAATTCTCATAGATATCATCTGTAGATGGGGGGCATCTTACACACATAAAATACTAACATCTAAATCTACCTGTCTACTGCTGCCATCATGCCTCCAATACTGTCTGACTCCCTGTCTAACATCAAGGGATGGGTGAGTCGCTATTTTGTACAGTTCAACATGGACAAATCTGATTTGGTTTTCAAAACTACTCTTGCCTGCTTCTTGAGGACGTTAATCACTTGAGAGAAGTTAAAGAGAAAGGATAAAGCAATAAATAGGGTAGTGATGCCAACCAGAGTGTGACAGGGAGGGACAGCATACACAAACTTAAAAGAGAGCACCATCAGATAAGGTCAAAGTATGAAAGAAGTGTGTAAAAAGACAGAATTAAAGGCTCTGTATCTGAATGCATGCAGCATTTGTAACAAAGCTGACGAATTGATAGCACAAATAGAAATAAGTAGGTTCTGATGGTCATTACAGAGAATAGTTGCAGGGTGATTAAGGCTGGGACCTGAATATTCAAGGGAATTTGACATTTTGGAAGGGTAGGCAGAAAGGAAAAGGTGGTGGAGTAGTTTTGTTCATTAACAGGTGAGATTAATACAGTAATGAGAGACAACCTTGGTTCAGAAGAACAAGATATAATCAGTTTAGGTGGAGATAAGAAAGTCACTTGTGGGAGTAATTTATAGGCTGCCTAACAGTAGCTACACTGTAGGACAGAGTATACATGAAGAAATAATGGGGGCTTGTAAGAAAGGTACTGCACTAAACGTAAGCAACTTTACATATAGATTGGATGAATCAAATTGGCAAAGGTAACCTGGAAGATGAGTTCATAGAGTGCATTTGGGACAATTTCTTAGATCAATACATTCTGGAGCCAACCAGGGAGCAGGCTGTTTTAGACTTGGTATTGTATAATGAGACAGGGCTAGTTCAAGATCTTATAATAAAGGAGCATCTGGGCAACAGTGATCATAACATGATAGAATTTCACATTCAGTTTGAGGTGAGAAATGTGGGTTTAAGACTAGTGTATTAAGCTTAAATAAAGGCAATTACAAGGTAGGAAGGCAGAGTTGGTTAAAATGGACTAGGAGAATGGGTTGAAAGGTAGGATGCTGGAGAAGCATTGGCAGGCATTTAAGGGGATATTTCATATCTCTCAAAGATATATTCAATTGAACAAGAAAGTATCTATGAGAAAGATGCAACATCCAGGGCTAACTAAGAAAGTTAAGGCTAGCATCAATTGGAAAGAAAATGGGTGCAATGCTGCAAAATTTAGTTGTAGATCAGAAGCATAAGCAAATTTAAGGAACCAGCAAAGAATGACTAAAAATAAGGATGAAGGAATTAGAGTAAGAGAGAAAGCTAGCTAGAAATATAAAAACAGGCAGTAAGGGTTTAACAACTATACAGATAGGAAAAGAATATCTAAAGTGAGTATTGGTCCCTTAGAGGGTGAAACTGGGGAATTAATAATAGGAAATGGTGGAAGTATTGAACAGATATGTTGCGTCTGTCTTCACTGTAGAAGGCACAAAAACATCCCAAGAGTACTTAAAAATCAAAAGATAAAAGGGAAGAAGGAACTTAAAACAATCACAAATACTAGAGAAAGGTACTGGGAAAACCAATGGGACTAAAGGTTGACAGGTTCCTTGGACCTGATGGTTTTCATCCTAAGGTCTTAAAAGAAGTGGCTGCAGAGATAGTAGATGCATTGGTTGTAATCTTCCAAAATCCTCTGGATCCTGGTAATTTCGCAGAATATTGGAGAACCGCATATGTAACACCATTATTCAAGAAAGGAGGGAGATAGAAAGCAGGAAACTGTAGGCCAGTTGGCCTAACATCTGTCATTGGGAAAATGCTTGAATCCATTATTAAGAAAGGGCATTTAGAAAATCATAATACAATCAGGGAGAGTCAACGTGGTTTTGTGAAAGGGAAATCATATTTGACTAATTTATTAGAGTTCTTTGAGCAAGTAACAAGCAATATGGATAAGGGGGACCCTGTGGATGTGATGTACTTGGATTTCCAAAAGGCATTCAATAAGGTGCCACATAAAAGATTATTACACAGGATAACAGCTCATGGTGTTGGGCGTGATATATTATAGAGGATTGGTTAACTAACAGGAAACAGAGTTGGAATAAATGAGTCATTTTCAGGTTGGCAAACTGTAATGAATGGAGTGCCATAGGGATCAGTGCTGAGGCCTTAACTACTCACAATCTATATCAATGACTTGGATGAAGGGGAGTGTATGATAGCTAAATTTGCTGGTGATGCAAAGATATGTAGGAAAGCAAGTTGTAAAGAAGGCACAAGAATCTGCAAAGAGATATAAATGGTTTAAGTGAGTGGGCAAAAATTTGGCAGATGGCGTATAATGTGGGAAAATATGAGGTTATCCACTTTGGCAAGAAGAATAGCAAAACAGAATATTATTTAAATGGAGAGGCTGTAAAAATCTATGGCACAGAGGGATCTGGGTGGCCTGGTGCATGAATCAGAAAAATCTAGCAAATAGATACAGCAAGTGATTATGAAGACAAATGGAATGTTGGCATTTATTGCAAGGGGAATGGAATATTAAAGTAGGGAAATGTTGCTACAGCTGTACAGGGCGTTGGTGAGTTCCCATCCGGAGTACTGTGTACAGTTTAGGTCTCCTTACTTAGGGTGGGATACACTTGCATTGGAAGCAGTTCAGAGAAGGTTCACTAGGCTGATTCCTGGGTTGAGGAGTTTGTCTTATGAGGAAAGGTTGGGCCTATACCCATTAAAGTTTAGAGAATGAGAGATGATCTTATTCAAACACATAAGATTCTGAGGGGACTTGACAGGATGGATGCTGGGAGGATGAAGTGGGTGGGGATGACTTTGGAACTAGGAGGCACAGTTTAAAAATAAGGGGCCTTGTATTTAAGATGGCAATGAGGAGGAATTTTTTCTCTCTGAGGATCATTAGACTTTGGCATTCCCTTCCCCAGAGAGCAGTGAATGCTGGGTCATTGAATATATTCAAGGCTGAGTTAGATTTTGAATCAACAAGGGAGTTGAGGGTTATGAGGGGCAGACAGGAAAGTGGAGCTGAGACCGTCATTTTATTTAATGGCTGCTGGCTCGGTGTGGGGGGTGGGGACAATGAATGGCTAACCCTGTTCCTATTTCTTATGATCTAATTACCTTATGTTCCCTATGACCTGGAAATTGGATCTCATTGTCTGTTTTATGCCTGTAAGCGAGTGCAAAGAGGATAGATCTTGAGACCAACATCTCATGCCCAAAAGGACACCTGAAAGCCATCCAACCCATTGTAGAGTCAGGCCATTTTTCAGCCATTCCTTGCAGGTATCTAAAACAGACATCAGGGCTCTTATGCATGTAAACAAGGTGCTAACACATGGTTAATTGCGAGAGTCACTCTGCCCTGCACAGGTTGGGAACAGCTATTTGCCATCAGAAGATAAATAAGGTAAGTTATTAAAAGCACTCTGTGGCACAGAATCTTGACCACTTCTTTGCGATCATTACCAGTGAGACAATTAACATTGCTAAGGCCCAGTGCCTCTTTAGGGCTGTTCTCAAGCCTCCTCCTTGGATTCTGTTTGTGAGTCACTGGTTATTTGCCCAGAAATAGGCCTGAACCTTTTCCTAGAATTGTTTTTGATCAAACTTCAGTCTTTCTGTAAGTTATCCACCTCTTCTTTTGTAACAAATTGTATTTAAGCTCCATTGACAGTTGCTCAAAAAGTTTTGCTAAACAGTGCAAAAAGAAGCAATTAGAATTGTAATGGTTAGGCAGTAACTAGGTGTAATTATTGCTGCAAAAAGATAATTAATGGAATTGTTTTCTGGACTTGGATAATTGTAGTTCAATGAGGCAAAAATCAAGAATAGAAGTAAGAAGATAAAAGGTTTACCCAATTCAGTAACAAATGTGACATCGTATCAGTAAATTCTGATGATAAACATGGCCTGTCACGTTGAACATCTAAAATCAGCATCAGTTTCTACTGTAGAAGCTGGACTCTTCTGAATGTGTCATTTCCATTATTCTTCTATCCAGCAGTTTTGTGAGATCCTCCATTCTGAGAAATAATTGTATCCTGTGAACAATTTTGAACATGAGAAAATCTATTCAGCCCATCAATCCTTTTCCATTTGGATCCCGTGTCTGATTAGTTCATCATTGACACCTCATGCACCCACCACCCCCCATTTGTAAATCTACCTTAGGGGACATTGCTTTAATCATCAGGCCCCACCCATCCAATTTTTACAAGTATCACCCAAAGCTCCACCAATTCACTGTTCTGGGAAGGTATTTGAATAACCTCTGGGATCAAAACTGTTTCTAATTGTTGATTGTGATGAAATCTTATGCATTTTGTGCTTCAATCCTTTTCAGAAAATGTACTGCAAAACTTCATTCTGCTGAAAATGAGCTAAGTTACCAAATGTTTTTATTCATTCGTGGGATATGTGTGTCACTGGCTAGGCCAGCATTTATTGCCCATCCCTAATTGCCCTTGAGAAGGTGGTGGTGAGCTGCCTTCTTGAACCGCTGCAGTCCATGTGGTGTAGGTACACCCAGAGTGCTGTTAGGGAGGGAGTTCCAGGATTTTGACTCAGTGACAGTGAAGGAATGGCGAAATATTTCCAAGTCAGGATGGTGAGTGACTTGGAGGGGAGCTTCCAGGTGGTGGTATTCCCATCTACCTGCTGCCCTTGTCCTTCTAGGTGGTAGTGGTCGTGAGTTTGGAAGGTGCTGTCTCAGGAGGCTTGGTGAGTTCCTGCAGTGCATCTTGTAGATGGTACATACTGCTGCGGCTATGCATTGATGGTGGAGGTAGTGAGTGTTTGAGGTGGTGGATGGAGTGCTCATCATGTGGGTTGCTTTGAAGAAACTCAACACCATCCAGGGCAATGTTGTTGGAGACACATTCATTTAAGCAAGTGGAGAGTATTCCAGCTCTGACTTGTGTCTTGTGCTTTGTAAATGGTGGATATGCTTTGGGGGGGTCAGGAGGTGAGTTACTCACTGCAGAATTCCCAGCCTCTGACCTGCTCTATATTTATATGGCTGCTTCAGTTAAGTTCCTGGCCAATAGTAACCCTCAAGATTCTGATGGTGGAAGATTCAGTGATGATAATGCCAATGAAAGTCAAGGGGAGATGGTTTGATTCTCTCTTATTGGAGATGGTCCTTGCTTGGCACTGGCATGCTGAAAATGTTACTTGCAATTTATCAACCCAAGACATGGACTGCTTCAGCTTCTGAGGAGCCACGAATGGTGCTGAACATCGTACAATCATCAGTGAACATCCCCACTTCTGACCTTATGATGGAAGGAAGGTCATTGATGAAGCAGCCGAAGATGGTTGGGCCTAGGACACAGAATCATGGAATCTTTATAGTGCAGAAGGAGGCCATTTGGCCCATCAAGTCTGCACTGGCTGTCTGAAAGAGCATTCTACGTAGTCCCACTCCCCTGCCTTATCCCTATAACTTTGCACATTCTTTCTTTTCGGATAGCAATCCAATTCCCATTTTGATACCTCGATCGAACCTGCCTCCACCATACTCTCAGGAAGTTCATTCCAGACTCCAACCATAGGTTTGTTTGCTGTCTTCCATCTTTCCTAACCGAGGTTTCCCACCCACGGTGGTTGACCTCAGCCATGTCTGACCCATCTCCGACGCCTCTGCCCTCACACCTTCCACTCCCTCCCAGAACCCCTTGTCCTCACTTTTCACCCCACCAGCCTCTGCATTCAAAGGATCATCCTCCGTCATTTCCGTCAACTCCAGCATGATGCCATCACCAAACACATCTTCCCCACACCACCCCGTCAGAATTCCATAGGGACCATTTCCTACAGGACACCCTGGTCCACTCCTCCATCGCCCCCAACACCTCATCCCCTTCCCACGGCACCTTCCCATGCAATCATAGAAGGTGCAACATCTGTCTCTTAATCTCCTCCCTCCGCACCGTCCACGGGCCCAAACATTCCTTTCAGGTGAAGCAGCGCTTCACTTGCACTTCCCGCGATTTGGTCTACCGCATCTGCTGCTCCCAATGTGGTCTCCTCTACATCGGAGAGACCAAATGCAGACTGGGTGTTTTGTGGAACACCTTCGGTCTGTCCGCAAGCATGACCCAGGCCTTCCTGTCGCTTGCCATTTCAACACCCCACCCTGCTCTCATGCCCACACATCTGTCCTCGGCCTGCTGCAGTGTTCCAGTGAAGCTCAACGCAATCTGGAGGTACAGCACTTGACAACCTTCCAGGCTTAACATTGAGTTCAACAACTTCAGACCTTGAACCCTTTCCTCTACCCCCATCCCTCTTTTTAATCCCCCTTTTCTACATTCGTTTTTATTTTTTATCCATTTATTTTAATTTTATTCATTTATCTGTGGTTTTATCCCCTTTTTTATCTCATTTTCTATCCTTTTTTTGAAAGGATGGGAACACAACAGATGGGGCTCTTGGAGAGTTAAGGAACAGGGAGGTGGGCCTTTCTGGTGGGAATTGAATCTGGAAAAATTGGGTTGGGTGGAAAGATTTTTGAAAGACACTGGAAGTTTTAACCTGATGTGGCAGGGAGAAGTGAGCCTGTCAGAGAGCTGGGAGATACTTTGAGACTGTTCCTGCAATGCTACATATCTGCCAGAAGTATGGTGACTAGTGAAAAGAGTTGTAAGACATATCTCATTAGTTACTTAATGCGTAAGGGTCTTTTCTTTAATTTGATGTATTAGTTGCTTGTCAAGCAACGGTTGATTTATGTTGTCTTTAGTTTGCTTGTTTCAGTAAAAGTCTTAAAATGTGAAATTTTGTCCTTTGATTATTTCCATCAGTTTCTTGGAAATATTTCTTTTTTAAAAGTTATTGGTGTCTATGGGGATTGTAACACAGTCTGTGGGACGGCTCTCCCAATTTTGGCACAAGCCCCCAAATGTTGTAAGGAGGACTTTGCATGATTAAATGGGAAGGATGTGTCTTTGACATTTACGGTGTCTAGGTCGTGCTGGGTGGGCCGTCCAGTTTTATTCCTTTTTGACTTCTCTGTAGAAGTTTGGTCTAACTGAATGGCTTGCTAGGCCATTTTAGGGGGCAGTTAAGAAACAATCATATTGCTCTATGTCAGGAGTCACATGTAGGCCAGGCAGGGTAAGGACAGCAGATTTCCTTCCCCAAAGGACATTAGTGAACTAGACGGGTCTTAACGGCAATCCCACAGTCATGGTCACGGTTACTGAGGCTAGATTTATTAATTAAGGACATGGAGCCTGACATCGCATGATCTGTTGTTACTTGGTGGAATACGCACTAGCATAAAGCAGTTTGTGGTAATACAAAGAGGCATTTACTGGGAAAACTGGCTGCTGAAATGCTATTGTGGCACAACGTAAGGATAGAAAAACAGGTGTCATTCACAGCTACTAACAGAACTGATCAAAGTCAAGTGAGAAGCCTGACAAATAAACTTCAGCAGCCTCACCGAAGCCAATTCCTCTAGCTATGATCAGGGGAAATCAGCTCCGCTGGTCTGGACACTGCCTCCAACTGCCAAATAATCAGCTACTGAATCAGATCCTCATTTCACAACTTGAGGATGACATCCAATCTCAATGAAGACCAAGAAACATTTTAAGGACATTCTAAAGGCCCTCATCAAAAAGTGGATCAACTGACATCAGTAAGTGGGAGGAACTTGCTGCTAATCGTGCCATGTGGCTGTGCCTCATCCAGCAAGCCACAACACAGTCAGAAACTGACTGCATCAGCTCTGCTGCGGAGAGGCAACAAAAGTGGAAGGAGAGAGAGCAGAAGTGTGGCTCTAGGACTGACAGGAAGCGATAGGCAACATGGAAAAGGAGGAAGAGTTGCTCTGATAAACAGTAGAGAGAAAGGTTCATAGTCCAGGAAATCAAAAAGCTGAATCAGTTTGTACGGTGAAAAGAAGCAACAAGGAGCTGAAAACCATAGCGGGCCTAGTTTATAGTTGTACTTGGCAGAGTATAAATTAGGGAACTAGAGCTGCACATAATAATAGTAATACAATCATCAATGGGGTCTTTAATCTTCATGTTGATTGGGCAAACCAAATTTGCAGTAATAGTTTGAAGGATGAGTTTATGGAATGCATTCATTCTACATTAGTAGGTCATGAACCAACTACGGAATAAACTATTTTAGACCTAGTTTATGGAATGTGGAAGTGATGGTGTAGTGGTATTGTTACCAGACTAGTAATCCAGAGACCCAGGGTAATGCTCTGGAGACCCGGGTTTGAATCCTGCCAGGGCAGATGGTGGAATTTGAATCCAATAAAAATCTGGAATTAAAAGTCTAATGATGACCATGAAACCATTGCCGATTGTGGTAAAAATCTGCTGTCCTTACCTGGTCTGGCCTACATGTGACTGCAGATCCTGTGGTTGAATCTTAAATGGCTTAGCAAGCCACCCAGTTGTATCAAACCAATGCAAAGTCAATAAAGAGGAATGAAACTGAATGGACCACCTGGCATTGACCGAGGCACCAGAAATAACTATGGCAAACTCAGCCCTGTCGACCCTGCAAAGTCCTCCTTACTAACATCTGGGGGCTAGTGCAAAAATTGGGAGAGCTGTCTCAAAGACTAGTCAAGCAACACCTGACATAGTCATCCTCATGGAATCATACCTGACAGATAATGTCCCAGACAACACCATCACCATCCCTGGGTATGTCCTGTCCCACTGGCAGGACAGGCCCAGCAGAGGTGGTGGCACAGTGGTATACAGTCGGGAAGGAGTTGCCCTGGGAGTCCTCAACATCAATTCCGGACTCCAGGAAGTCTCATGGCATCAGGTCAAACATGGACAAGAAAACCTCCTGCTGATTACCAAGTACCGCCCTCCCTCAGCTGATGAATCAGTGCTCCTCCACGTTGAACATCACTGAGGGTAGCAAGGGCGCAGAAGGTACTTGGGATGGAGGCGATGGGGGACTCCAAATGTCCATCACCAAGAATGGCTCGGTGTATAAAATTACGAGGGGCATAGATAGGGTAGACAGGAAGGAATTTTTCCCCTTGGTGGAGGGATCAATAACCAGAGGGCATAGATTTAAGGTAAGGGGCAGGAGGTTTAGAGGGGATGTGAGGGGGATGGAACTCACTGCCAGAAAGGGTGGTCGAGGCAGAAACCCTTATAACATTTAAGAAGTATTTGGATGTGCACTTGCGATGCCATGGCATACAAGGCTATGGGCCTAATGCTGGAAAATGGGATTAGAATAGTTAGGTACTTGTCTGACCAGTGCAGACTCGATGGGTCGAAGGGCCTTTTTCTGTGCTGTAGACCTCTATGACTCTATGAAGGCATTGATAGTGCAAGGCTACGGGCCCTGACAATATTCCGGCAATAGTACTGAAGACTTGTGCTTCAGAACTTGCCGCGCCCCAGCCAAGCTGTTCCAATACAGCTACAACACTGGCATCTACCTGGTAATGTGGAAAATTACCCGGGTATGTCCTGCACACAAAAAGCAGGACAAATCCAACCTGGACAGTTACCGCCCCATCAGTCTGCTCTCCATCATGAGTAAAGTAATGGTAGGGGTCATCAGCAGTGCTATCAAGTGGCACTTGCTTAGCAAAAGCCTGCTCACTGAAGCCCAGTTTGGGTTCTGCCAGGGCCACTCAGCTCCTGACCTCATTACAGACTTGGTTCAAACACGGACAAAAGAGCTGAACTCCTGAGGTGAGGTGAGAGTGACTGACCTTGACATCAAGACAGCATTTGACCGAGTGTGGCGTCAAGGAGCCCTAGCAAAACTGGAGTCAATGGGAATCAGACTCTGCTGGTTGGAGTCATACCCAGCACAAAGGAAGATGGTTATGGTTGTTGGAAGTCAATCATCTCAGATCCCGAACATCACTGCAGGAGTTCCTCAGGGTAGTGTCCTCGGCCCAAACATCTTCAGCTGCTTCATCAATGACCTTCCTTCAGAAGTGGGGATGTTCGCTGATGATTGCACAATGTTCAGCATCATTCGTGACTCCTCAGATATTGAAGCTGTCCATGTCCAAAGGCAGCAAGACCTGGACAATATCCAGGCTTGGGTTTACAAATGGCAAGTAACATTCGTGCCATAAAGTGCCAGGCAATGACCATCTCCAACAAGAGACAATCTAACCATTACCCCTTGACAGTGAACGGCATTACCATCACTGAATGCTGCACTATCAACATCCTGGGGTTGCCATTGATCAGAAATTGAATTGGACTAGCCAGATAAATAGTGTGGCTACAAGGGCAGGTTAGAGGGTGGGAATCCAGCAGCATGCAACCCACCTCCAAGGCACAAGTCAGGAGTGTGATGGAATACCCCCCACTTGCCTGGATGAGTGAAGCTCCCACAACGCTCAAGAAGCTTGACAACATCTAGGACAAAGCAGCCCGCTTGATTGGCACCGCATCCACAAACATTCACTCCCTCTGCCACTGAGGCACAATAGCAGCAGTATGTGCCATCTACAAGATACACTGTAGGAATTCACCAAGGCTCCTTAGACAGCACCTTCCAAACCCATGACCACTGCCATTTAGAAGGACAAGGGCAGCAGATAGATGGGAACATCACCACCTGGAAGTTCCCCTCCAAGCCAATCACCACCCTGACTTGGAAATATATTGCCGTTCCTTACTATCGCTGGGTCAAAATCCTGGAACTCCCTACCTAACAGCACTGTGGGTGTACCCATGCCACATGGACTGCAGCGGTTCAAGAAGGCAGCTCACCACCACCTTCTCAAGGACTATTAGGGATGGGCAATAAATGCTGGCCCAGCCAGTGATGCCCATGTCCTGTAAATGAATAAATAGAAATGCGTTGGAAGCAGTTCAATGATCACTTGGCTGATTTCTGAAGGGGAAAGATTGAGGTTGGGCCTATACTTATTGGAGCTTAGAAGAATGAGAGGTGATCTTATTGAAACATATAAGATTCTGATGTGACTTAACAGGGTGGATGCCGAGAGGTTGTTTCCTATTGTCAGGGAGTCTAGAACTTGGGGCACAGTTTAAAATTAGCGTGTCTCCAATTTAAGATGGAGATGAGGTTGAGTTTCTTCTCTCAGAGGGTTATTAGTCTATGGAATTCTCTTTCCCAGGAAGCAGGGGGTCTGGGTCATTGAATTTATATTGAATTGATAGCCAATAGCAAACATTTAAATAAATAATTTATTATTTGCAATGATTATGCATTCTCTTAAGGAATTAGAAACCTCAGAGGAAAAGAGATTCAACCTTGGCTAACAAGAGAAAGTAATGATAGTATTAGATTAAAGGAAAGGGTTTCTAATGTTTTCAAAAAAGTAGCAAGCCTGAGGATTGGGAGAATTTTAAAATTCAGCGAAGGATGACGAGGAAACTGATATTAAAAAAAGAACATAGAATGAGAGTAAACTAACTGGAGACATAGCTTCTATATTCTGTAAAAGCTTTTATAGGTAGTGAGGCAATGTGAAGCAGGTCAGTATCACTGTGATGCAGACCGGGAGGAATGTGAAGCAAGTCAGCGTCACTGTGAAGAGACCGGAAGGGATGTGAAGCAGGTCAGCATCACTATGAAGAGACTAGGAGGGGTGTGAAGCAGGTTAGCATCACTGTGAAACAGACCGGGAGGGGTGTGAAGCAGACTAGGAGGACCGTGAAGCAGGTCAACATCACTGTGGAGAGACGGGGAGGGGTGTGAGGTGGGTTACATCACTGTGAAACAGACTGGTGAGAGTTGCTGCTGCTTTTCCTTTCTCCAAAATTAGACCTGGTGAGTAGCAGGAAACAGCGAGAGCAGAGTGGAGCTTAAAACAGCATGGAGGGAGCGAACCTTCATTCTGTGAGTGGCAGAAAAACAGCGAGAGCAGAGCGGAGCTCTCCACACCACCAGGAGGCAGCCGGGGGTTCAGAGCCCATGTTCAGAGAGACAAATTGAGGTGTGACATCACAGGGAATCTGGTAGGTGATTGGCTGGTTAGGATTTCCTATTGATCTTATCTGCACGAGGGAATTAATTGGTAAGCTTTATCTTTTTTTTAAAGTAAGGTTTACTCCTACCAGTAAGGTATATTAAGTATTATTAAAGTTTATTAGTATTGGTAAAAGATTATTAGGAGTAGCAAGGTTTATTAGCGGTAGTAAAATTATTAACTAACAGAAAAAAAATAGTAGGGCTGCGCCAACCTCTGGAGTGCACATCCTGTGCAGTGTGGGACACTTACTATGTCCTGGATAACCATTTGTGCAGGAAGTGTCATCAGTTTCAGCAGTTTGAGCTTTGGGTTTTGGAACTTGAGCAGCAGCTGGCCTCACTATGGTGCATCCATGAGATTGAGAGCTTTGTGGATAGCACATTTATGGATGTGGTAACCCCGCAGCTTAAGAGTGTGCATGGAGAGGGGGAATAGGTGACCACCAGACAGTCAAGTTGAAACAAGCAGGTAGTGCAGGAGTCCCCTGAATGCATTCCACTCTCCCACCAGTATTCAGTTCTGAACGCTGATGAGAGCGATGGTTCATCTGGGGAGTGCAGCTAGAGCCAAGTCTATGGCACTACAGGTGGCTCAGCTATACGCAGGTGCAAGGAAGACTGGAGAAGCAATAGTGATAGGTGATTCGATGATTTGGGGAATAGACAGGCGTTTCTGCGGCCACAGGTGTGAATCCAGTCGGGGACATTGCCTCCCTGGTGCCAGGGTCAAGAACGTCATTGAATTGCTGCAGAACACCCTGAGGGGGGAGGTTGAACAACCAGCACTTGTAGCACACATTGATATGAATGACATAGGTAGAAAGAGGGATGTGGTTCTGCAGTCAGAATTTAGGGAACTAGGTAGGAAATTAACAAGCAGGTCTCAAAATTAGGAATCTCCAGAATACTCCCAGCACCACGCACAAGTGAGTATAAAAATTGGAGGATAAAGCAGAGAAATGCCTGGCTGTAGAGATGGTGCAGGAGGGGGGAGTTCATCTTTATGGGGCATTAGGACTGGCTCTGGGGGAGCTGGGACCTGTACAGGCTGAATGGGTTGCGCCTAAATAGGGTTTCTTCATGGTGGAAGATACAGAAAATCTCCCAAAAATACTGGGGAATCAAAGGACTTGTGAAAATGAGAAACTGAAAGAAATTAGTATTAATAAGTGGGTAGTACTCAAAAAAATCAATTGTATTGAAGGTTGATAAATCCCTGGGACCTAATGATCTACATCCCAGAGTGTTGAAAGAGGTAGCTATAGCAGATGCATTGGTGGTTATCTTTCAAAATTCTACAGATTCTGGAAAGGTTTCTGCAGATTGGAAGGTAGTAAATGTAACCCCACTGTTTAAGAAAGCAGGGAGAGAGAAAATGGAGAACTACAGACAAGTTATTTGGACGCCATTAGTAGGGAAAATGGTAGAATCTATTATAAAGGATGTGATAATTAGACACTTAGGAAATCATGATATGATTGGGCAGAGTTAACATGGATTTATGAAAGGGAAATCATGTTTGAAATTTTTTGAGGATGTTACTTGTAGCATCAATAAAGGAGAACCAGTGGATGTGGTGTATTTGGATTTTCAGAAGGTTTTTGATAAGGTCTTATGTAGGAGGTTAATGAACAACACATGGGATTTGGGGTAATATACTCACTTGGATTGAGAATTGGTTAACAGACAGAGAGTAGGGATAAATGGATCATTTTCAGGATGACAGGCTGTTACTAGTGGGGTAACGCAAGGATCAGTGCTGGGTCCATAGCTATTCACAATCCATATAAATGATTTGGATGTGGGGACCAAATGTAATATTTCCAAATTTGCTGATGACACCAAACTGGGTGGGAATGTAAGTTGTGAGGAGATGCAAGGAGGCTTCAAGGAGATTTAGATACACTAAGTGAATATAATGTCAATAAGTGTGAAGTTATCCACTTTGGTGGAAAAAAACAGAAAGGCAGAGTATTTCTTAAATGGTGAGAGGTTGGGAAGAGTTGATGTCCAAAGGGACCAGGGTTTCCTTATCACTAAAAGCTAACATGCAGGTGCAGCAAGCAATTAGGGAGGTAAATGGTATGTTGGCCATCATTGCAAGAGGATTTGAGTACAGGGGTAAAGATGTCTTTCTGCAATTGTATTGGGCCTTGGTGAGGCTGCACCTGGAGTAGTGGGTATACAGTTTTGGTCTCCTTATCTAAGGAAGGATATACTTGCCATAGAGGGAGGGCAACAGGCTAATCCCTGGGCTGGCAGGATTGTTTTATGAAGAGAAATTGGGGGGACTGGGTCTGTATTCCCTAGAGTTTCAAAGAATGAGGTGCGATCTCATTGAAACTTATAACATTCTTACAGGATGTGACAGGGTAGATGCGGATAGGGTGTTTCCCCTGGCTGGTGAGTCTAGAACTAGGGGACACAGGCTCAGAATAAGGGGCAAGCCATTTAGGACAAAGATGAGGAGGAATTTCTTCACTCAGAGGGTGGTGAATGTTTGGAATTCTGTTTCCCAGAGGGTTGTGGAGGCTCAGTCATTGAGCATGTTCAAGACAGAGATTCTTACAGAGTGTGTAAGATTTCTGGCGACTGATAACATCAAGGGTATTGGAGAAAGTGGCATTGAGGTCGAAGAACAGCAATGATCTAATTGAATGATGAAGCAGACTCAATGGGCCGAAAGGCCTACTCCTATGTTCCCATGTTCCTATGTTCGTGAAAGGATTGAGAATGAGAGAATGAATTTAAAGTAATTGGCAAAAGAAGCAAAAGTGACATGAGGAAAGACTTTTTCACACAGTGAGTGGTTAAAGTCTGGATTGCACTGTCTGAGAGTGTGGAGGAGGCAGGTTCAATTGAGGCATTCAAAAGGGAATTAGACTGTTATCTGAAAAGGAAGAATGTGCAGGGTTAAGGGGAGAGGTGGAGCAGACACAATGGGCCGAATGGCCATCTTCTGCACTGTAACAATTCAGTAATTCCATGAGATATGGAAAAAAAGGAAGAGATTTATAAGAGTAAATATGGATCCCTCAATGACAGAAACAGATATAATTATAATGGGAATTAAAAAAATGGCAGATATTAAATAAATACTTTCTATCTGCCTTCACAGTAGAAAGATATAAAAAACATTCCAGAAGTAGTGGAATGAAAACGAAAGATTTAAGGCTATTAGTATCAGTAAAGAAACAGTACTAGAGAAATAATGGGACTTAAAAAAACCCAAAAATTTCCCTGGACTTGATAACCCATAACCTAGGAGCATAAGAGTGGTTGATACAGAGACGTTGGATGCATTGGTTTTAATCTTCCGGGATTCCATAGATTCTAGAACAGTCATCTTGGATTGGAAGTTAACAAATATAACATAGCTGTTCAAGAAAGGAGGGGGAAAGAAAACAGGAAACTGCAGGCCAGTTAGCTTGACAACAGTCATCAGGAAAATTGCTTGAATCAATTATCAGGGGCGTGATAATAAGGCACTTAGGAAAACATGATATTGCTGAGCAGAGTCTACTTAGATTTAGGAAAGGAAAATGGTGTTGGACAAATCTGTTTAAGAGTGTTGAGGATGCAGCTAGGAGGATGGAGAAGAATGGGCTGCAACGGTTCAAGAAGGCAGTTCAGCACCACTTTCTCAAAGGAAGTTAGGGATGGACAACAAATGATGGCCTTACCAGCAATGCTCATATTCCATGAAAGAATTAATTAAAAAAGGGGAACCAGTGAATGTACTGATTTCCCAAAAAGCATTTGATAAGGTTCCACAAAAGAGGCTATTATACAAAATTAGGCTGATGGGATTGGAGTAATGTATTAGCACGGACTGAGGTTTGGTCACCGGCAGAAAACAGAGTAGGACATTTTCATGTTGGCAGGATCAGGGCTTGAGCCTCAGCTATTTACAACCTGTATCAATGACTTCGATGATGGGACAGACGGGACATATCAAGTTTATTGATGCAAGGCAAGGTGAGAAAGTTAATAACGAAAAGAATGCAAAGAAGCTGCAAAAAGATTTAGACAGGTTGGGTGGGCAAGAAGGTGGCAGATGGGAGTATAGTTTGGGAAAGTGTAAAATTCCACTTTAGTAAGAATAACAGAAAAACGGAATGCCTGTATTTGTTAAATGGTGAGAGACTGGGAAATGTTGCTATTCAGAAGGACCTGGCTGTCCTTGTACATGAAAGTTAACATGTGGATACAGCGAACAATTAGAAAAGCAAATGGCATATTAGTCTTATTAGAAGAGGGTTGGAGCATAAGATTAAAAAAGACTTACTGAAATTATATGGGGGTTTGTTTCAAACATACTTGGGGTGCTGCATACAGATTTTTTTCTCTTTCTTAAGAAAATATATGGTTTGCCTTCGAGGGGTTAGGTGATTGAGAGATGCTCTCATTGAAACATATAGAATTCTTAAAGGATTTGACAGGGTAGATGCTGAGAGATAAGTCTGCTCTGACTGGGAATCTAGCGCTAAGGGATCACAGTCTCTGAATAAGGTGTTTCCCATTTAGGATTGAGATGAGGAAAAATTTCTTCATTCAAAAGGTTGTAAGCCTTTGAAATTCTCTTCCCTTGATAGCTGTGGATGCTCAGTTGTTGAGTCTATTCAGGTCAGGGATTACCAGATTTTTTTGATACTAAAGGAGTCAAAGGTTATGGAAGTCGGGTGGAGATCAGGAATGAGGTTAAAGTTCAGCCACAATCTTCTTGAATGGTGAAGAAGGCTTGAGGAAGTCCTATATCTTATGCCATAAAAACAAAAAACTACTGCGGATGCTGGAAATCCAAAACAAAAACAAAAACAGAATTACCTGGAAAAACTCAGCAAGTCTGGCAGCATCGGTGGAGAAGAAAAGAGTTGACGTTTCGAGTCCAATGACCCTTCAACAGAACTGAGTGTAGTTAGGAGAGGGGTGAAATATAAGCTGGTTTAAGGTGGGGGGTGGGGTGGGGGAGAGAAGTTGAGGGTGGTAGGGACAAGCAAGCAGTGATAGGAGCAGAGAATCAAAAGATGTCACAGACAAAAGGATCAAAGAGGTGTTGAAGGTGGTGATATTACCTAAGAGACTGTGCTAATTAAGAATGGATGGCAGGACACTCAAGGTACAGCTCTAGTGGGGATGGGGTGGAAAGATTGACAAGGTATTAGTTGTAGATTTAAAAATAATGGAAATAGGTGGGAAAAGAAAAATCTATATAAATTATTGAAAAAAACAAAAGGGAGAGGGAAGAAATGGGGTGGGGATGGGGGGAGGGAGTTTAAGATCTAAAGTTGTTGAATTCAATATTCAGCCTGGAAGGCTGTAAAGTGCCTAGTCGGAAGATGAGGTGCTGTTCCTCCAGTTTGCGTTGGGCTTCACTGGAACAATGCAGCAAGCCAAGGACAGACATGTGGGCAAGAGAACAGGGTGGAGTGTTAAAATGGCAAGCGACAGGGAGGTTTGGGTCTTTCTTACGGACAGACCGCAGGTGTTCTGTAAAGCGGTCGCCCAGTTTGCGTTTGGTCTCTCCAATGTAGAGGAGACCGCATTGGGAGCAACGAATGCAGTAGACTAAGTTAGGGGAAATGCAAATGAAATGCTGCTTCACTTGAAAGGAGTGTTTGGGCCCTTGGACGGTGAGGAGAGAGGAAGTGAAGGGGCAGGTGTTGCATCTTCTGCGTGGGCATGGGGAGGTGCCATAGGTGGGGGTTGAGGAGTAGGGGGTGATGGAGGAGTGGACCAGGGTGTCCCGGAGGGAATGATCCCTACAGAATGCTGCCGGGGGGGTGAAGGGAAGATGTCACCAGATGTGAGTGCTGGATGGAGATCTTTCAGGTGGCTAAAATTGAAAGGGCTTCCTTAACTAGTAATAAAAGACCTCATTTAAAAAAGGAAATGAATTGGAAGAGCCGATATTACAATCCCTAGTCAGGAATGTCTTTCACTAACTCCAAAAGCTGTACTTAGTAAACAGAATGCAATTACTTCACTAGTCCACAAGATGAGGTAGTTTCTCACTAAATCACAGCCAATAATTTCCTGGAAATTGCTGTCACCTCACATTGAAACTTTTAAGAATGGCAGAATAGAATCATGGAATGGTTACAGCACAGAGGAAAGCTGTATGGGTTATTGTGCTCGTGCTGGTTCTCTACAAAAGCAACTCACCCAGTTCCACTCCCCTACTTTCTCCCCGTAGCTCTACTAATTTTTTTCTCTCCAGATAATTATCCAATTTTCTTTTGAAGGCATCATTGAATCACTCTCAGGCAGTGAATTCCAGATCCTAACCACTCGCTGTGGAAAAAGATTTTTCCTCATGTTGCCAAGACCTCTTTTACCAATCACCTTCAATCGGTGTCCACTGGTCTCGATCATTCTACCAATTGGAACAGTTTTCTCTATCTTCTCTGTCCAGATCTCTCATGAACTGAAACAAAGTTTCTGTTGCACCAGAGTTTCTGTTAGTAAATTTGTATTCTATTTCTTCACAATATATGTTTTAATGATCTATGGGAATGTTAACAGATTTATGAGCCAAAGCAAGCTAAAATGCATTTGCCATTTACTGATTCATTAGAATTCACCTGTTGAACTTATCCTCCACTGGGTCCCTTATTATTTAACATTTCCTCTTACCTACTGACAGAAGATCCTCGTCTGCTTCACATACATTATTTTAATTGAGTTACTGCTTTCTACACGCATGGTAATAATATTCTCTCTAGCCACTGGGTTTGGGGTCGTGCCTTAGCAAAATCCTCCAAATCCAGTGGCCAGGGAGGTGGTCCAATGGCAGTGCCCTCTTTCAAGCCAACTTGCCCAGTATCAAGGTATGAACCAATCAAAACCAGCTCCGCTGGGTGGGGCATAGAACATAGGACTTAGGAGTAGGACTAGGCCATTCAGCCCTTTGAGCCTGCTTCACCATTCAATAAGGTCATGGCTGATCTGGTTGTGTCTCAGCTCCACTTTCCTGTCTGTCCCCCATAATCCTTGACTTGTCGATCAAAAATCTATATAACTCAGCCTTGAATATATTCAATAACCTAGCCTTCATTGCTCTCTGGGGAAGAGAATTCCACAGACTAATGAACTGCTGAGAGAAAAATATTCTCCTCATCTCTGTTTTAAAAGGGAGACCTCTTACTCTTAAACTGTGTCAAGGACGCAATTCACCCTTGATCGCGGGGGACTGCCTTAGGAGAAAACTAATATTTCTAATTAGCTGCACAAAATCTGAAGTTTGGAATAGAAAACCCAGTAAGTCAATGCCAACAGTCATTTAAAACATTAAAGAATGATGACTACAACAGGCTGTTCAAATAATGAATGATGGCCCTGTAAATTAATCTAAAGATCCAGGTAGTTTATATCCAGAATAGATACCTGGGAATGTCAGAGGCTGGATTTCTGTTCAAAGAGAGACCGTAATACATTACTATAGATGCCGGTAGTGATTTCAAAGTGGAAATATAATTTGACGGTGATGATATCTATGAGGTTTATAACTAGCAATTGTATCCTTATTTTTATGTGAATTCCTTCACATTAGTGACTTTTATTAGTACACATTGTAGAGCTGGCGGGTTAGCTCTGTGTAACCTAACTATCGACATTGAAGAGTTGTGTGAATGACAATGAAGGTAACTTTGCGGCTAAGGTGCTTCCGAGTAGCTTTTGTTCAATCATGATGTAAAATGATGCTGCATTGTTGTAAAAGGATTGACAATTTATTTGGAATAAGCTTCATATTTTGTTCACTAAAATACTCTGGAGTAAAGTTCATTTTTAAAGCCTTTTTAGAAGATGACCAGTTATTCCCTTCCCTTGAATATCCTGACTCTCCACTGGGGTCTTCCTCAAATGGCCTTGCTTGTGCAGGTCAGACAGTGAGCAGTGACGCATCTATTTTACCATCGGAGAATGATACAGCAGAGTTAGGACCTGTCCTCAGCCAATATCCACATGCACATATTTTCCAGCAGAAGCTATCGGCTAGGGATAAGGAGCAGAGCCCAGGCATTTCTCTCTCCGGCCATCAGCTAATTGTTGTCCCCAACCAGTGTCCTAATGTGGACAACTTGGTATAAAGCTTTCAATCAGACCTGGAATATTCCTATATGGTTTAGCTTTACCCTAATATTACCTTGATCGGAGAAGTCAGTTCCCATACTTGCAACTTTTCAGAATAAACAAACAGCTGTTTAGCTTGGTTAAATTTAGTTTTGATTTTTTTTTAAATGGAGGTAATAAATGATGATTTCACAAACAACCCTCAGCAAATCAGCCTCTATCTTCCCTGCTCATGATTTTCAACCATCGATGCCCTCCACCCACGCCCCCCGCTCCTGAAGTATATTTAATTTGTTTATTCCATCATTGCTTTCAAACTAACTTATCTTGAATCACCAGTTGGGAGGTTATTGATAGAGCATTCATAAAAATCAACAAGTACTTTTACAATTGATTTTTATATTCAGCAGGTCAGGCAACGTCGATGGAGAGAAGAACGGAGTTAACTTTCAGATTGATTGTTAACTCTTTTTCTCCCCACCGATACTGCTTGATGGGCTGAGCATTTCCAGCTTTTTTTTATTTCAGATTTTGAGAAAAAAATCTGCAGCATTTATCATTTGTTTGATTTTTTTAATGTTCATTGGCTTTATTTCAATTGTTAGATTAATTAAGTAAAATGTTTCTAAATGAAGCAATTCCAATTTGTTTAACTTGGAAAACCCAATCAAAAGAAATATTTCACATGTCCCGTGTGAGATCTGAAATCTGACAGTCTCCAAACTTTCAGAACTAATCGGCTGGAATAGGAGAAATAGTTCTATCGATGAAAAATGGGAGTGACCGTTCCCCACAAATGGAATATTCAGGAAAAGAGTCCTGTGCAATTTCGTCAATGTCTGAACCTCATTCTCCCGTATTCTCTCCATTAACTGTAGAATTTTGTTGCTCTGTCTCTTTCCTGTTGTGACAATAGTACAGCTCCAGCTTTCGATTTGTAATGTGGGTCTCTGTGTGTGTGTGTATGTGTGTGCGTGTCTCTCTCTCTGTCTGTGTGTGTGTCTCTTTCTGTCTGTGTCTCTGTCTGTCTGTGTCTCTCTCTGTCGGTGCCATTTCTGCCTGTATGTCTTTGTCTGTCTCTCTGTCTGTGTCTATCTGCCTGTGTATCTCTCTCTGGGTGTTTCTGTCTGTGTGTCTGTCTGTGTCTCTCTCTCTCTCTGGCTCTCTCTCTCTCTGTCTCCATCTATCTGTCTCTGTCCATCTCTTTCTTTCTGTCTGCCTGTGTGTGTCTCTCTCTCTCTGTGCCTCTCTCTGTCTGTGTCTCTCTCTGTCTGTCTCCGTCTGTGTCTCTCTTTCTCTCTGTCTGTGTCTCTCTGTCTGCCTGTCTGTGTGTCTCTCTGTCTGTCTGTGTGTCTCTGTCTGTCTGTGTCTCTCTTTGTCTGTCTGTCTCTGCCTGCCTGTCTCTATTTCTTTCTGTCTGTCCGTGTTTGTCTCTGCCTCTCTGTGTCTGTGTCCCTCTGTGTGTGTGTGTGTGTGTGTGTGTCTGTCTGTCAATCTGTGTGTGTGTATGTGTGTGTCTTTCTCTGTCTGTCCCTGCCTGTCTGTCTCTGCCTGTTTCTCTTCCTCTCTGTCCATGTATATGTCTCTGTCTCTCTCTGTTTGTGTCTGCCTGTGTCTCTCTCTCTGTCTGTGTCTGTCAGTCTGTCTTTCTCTGTCTGCCTGTGTCTCTGTTTCTCTCTCTTTGTCTCTGACTGTCTGTGTCCCTCTTTCTGCGTCTCTCTCTGTGTCTCCCTCTCTGTCCGTCTGTCTGCCTCTCTGTCTGTCTTTCTCTCTGTCTGTGAAATTCTTATTTGTTTTCAGATTCTCCGATAATGTCCGGATTCAGAACGTCTTGAGAAAATGCTGATGTGTGAAGTCCTATGGGAAATATAGTTCTGGCCATTTCTAAATGTAGGAAACTATCCATTGAGACTACCCATTGAGATTGCCTGTTCATTTCTAAACGGATATTTTATGTCTGATACCCTTTTGTTAACTTGAAGGAGAAGCACGGCGCAATGACATCGCGATTTGTGAACTTGCTGCTGTGAATTTTAAGTGACTCTGCTTCGATACTATTCTTTAACTAAAGAAATTTCAGACTCCATCAACTTTCGTTTAAAAAGTCCAGACTGTCCCCGAGCCCAAGCTGATCAAACGTGTTTCATGTTGCACATTCAATTCCCCCGATTACCTGCTGCTCAATCTCAGTCCACCTTGTCCACTTGTAAACTCCGCTCGCCAAGCGTCTCGATTCGCTTCTCCCATCCTCACTCTGTCAAAAAGCAAAGGTTGACGATTGGAGTTTGAGTTACATTCAGAGCTCTTTAAAGAGAGTCGCCGCCCCACATTACAGTCCCTCAAAAAAAAACATTCAATCAGGTTCCTACTCAATAAACAGGAAATATTTTTACTCTAGGTTTATAAATTCAAGTTCTACATTGTGAATCCGATTTTAAGAAATCTATTCTTCAAGTAACAAGTTGGAGTCCGTCGAAATTCTCACAATAAATGGAAGCTGTTCCAAATTAAAGAGATTTTTTAAAATTGAAAATGTTTCCTTACTACAGGAGTTAGTCTCTGCTGCTTCCGGACTTGCTCAGCTCTGTTCCGACTATTATTTCAAGCCGCTGATTTTTATGCTTTTGATCCAGTGACAATTGGTTTATAAATCAGGACTGGCCGACAATCCGAGCCGGAATTCCGTTACCTGGTGGGATTGATAAAGAGTTCGTGTAACAAACAGTCATCCTGCTGCTGCTAATCTGTATCTCGCAGCAAACACTCAGCTGCCGAAACTCAGCACTTTCACCGCAGAGCTTTTCCGCTCAGCAACTATTTCTTTTCACGGGTCGATTTTCAATCCATACAATTTTCTTCAATAAGTTGACCGTTTAATTACCCCATTTACTGGCGACTTCTTAACCCCTTTTTAATTCAATTCTCAAAAATGTGCACATTCACATTCACACACACACAATCACACCCACAACCCATACCGCAGCACCTCACTATCACACAATGATATAAAAACATAAAGACACACACACATAGAAATCATGGAGAATGTACCACACTGAAGGAAGTCTTTCCGTCCACTCACACTGGCACAACATACCCATATACCCAAGAATTAGGAGCAGAAGTAGGCTATTCGGCCCCTCCAGCCTGCTTCCCTTTCGATTAGATCATGGTTGATCTGGCTGTGGTCTCAACTCCACTTTCCCGCCTGTCCCCTCTAAACTTTGACTCCCTGTCGATCAAAGATCTGTCTAACTCGGCCTTGAATATGTTCATTGAGCCACGCTCCACTGCTCTCTGGAGAAGAGAATTCCAAAGATTTAACAACTCAATTTTTCTCCCCATCTCCATCTTGAATGGAGACCCTTTATTTTTATTTCTTGCGCAGCCCTCGTTCTGGTCTCTCCCAACGAAGGCAAACATCCTCTCAGCATCCACCCTGTCAAGTCCCCTCAGGATCTTATATGTTTCAATAAAATCACCTCTCATTCTTCTAAACTCCAATGGGTACAGGACCAACCTGCTCACCCTTTCCTCATAAGACAAACCCCCTCATCCCAGGAATCAGCCGAGTGAACCTTCTCTGAAATGTTTACAATGCAAGTCTATCCCTCCTTAAATAAGGAGACCAGATGTGTTTGCAGTACCAGCTGTGATCTCACCAACATCCCTGTACAGTTAGAAAGAAAGAAATGATCAATGAGAGCTAACTCAGAAAGATGCCTGGTCACAGTAAAACTGGAGGCAAAGGATGTGCCAAAACCAAGACCCACTCCTTCAGAGTTGGTCTCCAGTTCCCTGTTGGCCGTATCCACCGGCTGCTGCACAAGGGTCACCATGCCGAGTGTGCCGGGGCCGGAGCCCCCCACCCCGGCTACCTGGCCGCTGTCCTCGAGTACCTGACAGCCGAGATCCTCAAGCTGGCCAGCAACACGGCCCGGGGCAACAAGACCACCCACATCATCCCCCGCCCACCCACAGCTCACCATCCGCAATGACGGGGAGCTCAGCAAGCTGCAGGGGGGAAGGGTTCACCATAGCCCAGGGTGGGGTCCTGCCCAACATCCAGGCTGTGCTGCTGCGCAAGAAAATCAGCCACACCAGCAAGGTTTATGCCTGAAGGGGCAAGATCAGAAAAAGATAAAAAGAAAGAAATACTTGAATTTCCCTAACGCTTTTCATGACCACCTGAAGTCTCAAAGTGCTTTACAGGCGATGAAGTATGTTTGAATTGTAATCACTGTTATAATGTATCAATGGACCACCTGGCACAGACCTAGACACCAGGAACAACAGCAGTGCATTGTGCCCACTTGACCCTGCTCCTTACTAACACCTGGGGCTTTGCCAAAATTGGCAGAGCTGTCTCAGAGTCTGAAGTGAAAGTCACCATAGTCCCAGGGGACCTTAGGCTGCTCTCTTATTAGACAGTGAGATGACTGGTAGGAAGTTTAACCTAAAGGTCACCATACCTCAGGCAAGGGGCAAGGTTGATAAGGCAGGGCATGGATGACCTCAGCCAGTACAGGAATTGAACCCACACTGTTAGCATAATTTTTGTATTGCAAACCAGATGTCCAGCCAACTGAGCTAAACAGCCCCCACAGGCTAGTCAAGCATCACCCGGACATAGTCATCCTCACGGAATCATACCTTACAGATAATGTCCCAGACACCACCATCGCCATCCCTTGGTATGTCCTGTCTCACTGGCAGGACAGACCCAGCAGAGGTGGCAGCAGAGTGGTATACAGTCGGGAGGGAGTTGCCATGGTACTCCTCAACATCCGGACCCCCTGGAGTCTCATGGCATCAAGTCAAACATGGGCAAGGAATCCTCCTGCTGATTACCACGTACTGCCCTCCCTCAGCTGATGAATCAGTGCTCCTCCATGTTGAACATCACTTGGAGGAAGCACTGAGGGTGGCAAGGGCACAGAATGTACACTGGGTGGGGGACCTCAATGTGCATTACCAAGAGTGGCTCGGTAGCACCACTACTGACCGAGCTGGCTGAGTCCTGAAAGGCCTATCCTACAGACTGGGTCTGTGAAAAGTGGTGAGAGAACCAACAAGAGGGAAATACTTATTGACCTTGCCCCCACCAATCTACTTGTTGCAGACGTATCTGTCCATGACATTATTGGCAGGAGTAACCACTGCACAGCTCTTGTGGAGACGAAGTCCTGCCTTCACATTGAGGATACCCTCCATCGTGCTGTGTGGCACTACCACCGTGTGAAATGGGATAGATTTCGAAAAGATCTAGCAACTCGAGGCTGGGCATCCATGAGGTGCTGTGGACCATCAGCAGCAGCAGAATTGTACTCAGCCACAATCTGTAACTTCATGGCCCAGCATATCCCCCACTCTACCATTACCATCAAGCCAGGGGATCAACCTTGGTTTAATGAAGAGTGCAGGAGGATATGCCAGGAGCAGCACCAGGCATACCTAAAATGAGGTGTCAACCTGGTGAAGCTACAACACAGGACTACTTGCATGCTAAACAGCATAAGCAGCAAGTGATAGACAGAGCTGAGCGATCCCACAACCAAGGGATCAGATCTAAGCTCTGCAGTCCTGCCACATCCAGTCGTGAATGGTGGTGGACAATTAAACAACTCACTGGAGGAGGAGGCTCCACAAAGGGTCAGCGCTCTGTGAAAGCAAAACATAAAAACAAGTGACAGATGGCCCTGTGGGGAGAAGGGAGAGAGAGGTTTGGGGAAAGAGGATAAAAAAAACCAAATAAATAAAAGAATAAAATGTCTATTTTTTAAAGTAAATAAATAAATAATCATTTTTTAAAATTGCATTTAAAAAGGGGTGAGGATGGAGGAGAGAGCTCATGGTCTGAAGTTGTTGAACTCAATATTCAGTCCGGAAGGCTGTAAAGTGCCTAGTCAGAAGATGAGGTGCTGTTCCTCCAGTTTGCGTTGGGCTTCACTGGAACAATGCAGCAAGCCAAGGACGGACATGTGGGCATGAGAGCAGGTCGGTGTGTTGAAATGACAAGCGACAGGAAGGTTTGGGTTATGCTTGTGGACAGACTGAAGGTGTTCCGCAAAGCGGACACCCAGTCTGCATTTGGTCTCTCCAATGTAGAGGAGACCACATTGGGAGCAGCGAATCCAGTAGACTAAATTGAGGGAAGTGCAAGTGAAGCACTGCTTCACCTGAAAGGGAGTGTTTGGGCCCTTGGACGGTGAGGAGGGAGGAGGTAAAGGGGCAGATGTTGCACCTTCTGCGATTGCATGGGAAGGTGCTGTAGGAAGGGGATGTGGTGTTGGGGGTGATGGAGGAGTGGACCCGGGTGTCCCGGAGGGAACGGTCCCTACGGAATGCTGACAAGGGGGCGTGAAGGCATCATGCTGTGGTTTGCTGGAAATGGCGTATTTCCACCACTTCTGCCATTTCCACAAACTCAGCAACCACCTCCTCCCCCACAGGGCCATCTGTCACTTGTTTTTATATTTTGTTTTCGCAGGGCGCTGACCCTTGTTCTGCTATTAGCATCTTCTGCTATCTTACCTTAATACCACTATCAGCACCTTCTTTATTCTTTACCACTACCATTAACACTCCCTTTGTCTTGTGTCCATGACATCTTTGTCGATCTCTCCTTAGCTGTCACCTATCCCTGTCCTTCTATCTCGTTCCACCTGCTCCACCTCCTCTTAAACAGTATAAAATCCATCGTATATCTACTTCTCTTCAGCTCTGAAGTGGGGTCATACAGACTCAAAACGTTAACTCTGTTTCTCTCTCCACAGATGCTGCCAGACCTGCTAAATTTTTCCAGCATTTTCTGTTTTTATCCCCATCCTTAATGATGGGGGAGCCCAGCATATCAGTGCAAAACACAAGGCTGAAGAATTTGCAACCATCTTCAGCCAGAAGTGCCGAGTGACTGATCCATCTCGGCCTCCTCCAGAGGTCCCCAGCATCACAGATGCCAGTCTTCAGCCAATTAAAATCACTTCTCATGATATTAAGAAATGACTGAAGACTGTGGAAACTGCAAAGGCTATGGGCCTTGGCAACATCCTGGCAATAGTACAGAAGAATTTTGCTCCACAACTTACCACATCCTTAGCCAAGTTCCAAGTTCCAGTACAGCTACAACACTGGCATCTACCCGGCAATGTGGAAAATTGCCCAGGTCTGTCCTGTACACATAAAGCAGGAGAAACCCAACCCGGGCAACTCAGCAAATTGATGGAAGGTGTTGCCGACAGCAATGTCAAGCAGCGTTGACGCTCAGTTTGGGTTCTGCCAGGGTCACTCAACTCCTGATGTCATTAAAGCCTTGATCCAAACGTGGAAAAAAGAGGTGAGGTGAGAGTTACTGCCCTTGACATCCAGGGAACTTTTGACCGAATGTAGATCAAGGAGCCCTAGCAAAATTGAAGTCAATGGGAATCGGGAGAAAACTCTTCACTGGTTGGAGTCATACCTACGTGAAAGACAAGGGAGAGATGTGAGATGATTTCCCCTTTTTTTCTGCACTTTTCAATTGACTGCAACAACATATATTTTAAATAAGTATTTTAACCTCTTGGATGCTGTAATCCTCAAGAACAGATGCAAGACAAGCTTTCATGTAAGTTTTTAAAATAAAAGAAAGAATAAATGTCGATTTGACCATATTGTCCATTTAAATTGTCCATATTCCACACTGCTTTAAAAAGTAACATGTTCATCTTCTTCATAATTTCACAGGCATATGACATGGGCATACACCTCCCTGTAAAAAAGAAGAAAATGAAATTCCCTGACATCTATTTTTTTATTGCTCACATCACAGGGAGAAAAGATAAAACACAATAGCAACATTCACACACACCCATTCACATGCATTCCTCGAGGTCATTGGCACTAAACATTCCACAGATTATTTGTGGCATTTTCCCTGTGTTTAAAGTTTGGGTTACACATCATCGCTTAAGATGGGGAAAACTTAATTTATTTCTCTATTTGGTTGGAGTGCTTTGTAGTTGGGAAGGTTAGATTAAATTGAAAAACTTGGTATCTTCTTGCTTTTTCCACCTTGAAACCTCTTTAGGTGTTGACAAAAGTTGTTTTTATTTTTTTGCTAGCATATGTTGGTGGTCCTTCCAACACTTTTACATAAAAATAGACATTGATTTACTACTTCCTGACACATCTAGGTCTGTGCAATAGCTTTCAGCTTGTGAAAAGACCTGTCCCTGTTTCTTGCTCTTATACGAACATACGAATAAGGAGCAGTAGGCTATTCAGCCCCTCGAGCCTGCTCCGCCATTTAATAAGATCATGGCTGATCTGATAGGAACCTGAAATTTGCATTCCACTGACCCCTGATAACCTATCACCCCCTTACTTAGCAAGAATCTATCCATCTCTGCCTTAAAAATATTCAAAGACTCTGCTTCCACCACCTTTTCAGGAAGAGAGTTTCAAAGACTCACGACCCTCTGAGTGAAATAATTTTGCCTCATCTCTATTTTAAATGAGTGACCCCTTATTTTTAAACAGTGACCCCTAGTTCTAGATTCTCCCACAAGAGGAAACATCCTCTCCACATCCACCCTGTCAAGGCCCTTTAGGATCTTATATGTTTCAATCAAGTTGCCTCTTACTCTTCTAAACTCCAGCAGATACAAGCCTAACCTGTCCAACCTTTCTACATAAGACAACCCGCTTATTCTAGGTATTACTCTGGTAAACCTTCTCTGAACTGCTCCCAGTTATATCCTTCCTTAAATAAGGTGACCAATACTGTACACAGTATTCCAGATGTGGTCTCACCAGTGCTCTGTGCAACTGAAGCATAACCTCCCTACTTTTGTATTCAATTCCCCTCCCAATAAATGATAACATTCTATTAGCTTTCCTAATTACCAGTTGTACCTGCATACTAGCCTTTTGTGACTCATGCACTAGGACACCCAAATCCTTCTGCATCTCAGAGCTCTGCAATCTCTCACCACTTAGATAATATGTTTCTTTTTAATTCCTCCCTCCATAGACAATTTCACATTCTTTCACACTCCATTTGCCAGATCTTTGCCCACTCACTTAACATATCTATATATTTTTGTAGCCTCCTTATGTCCCCTTCACAATTTACTTTCCTGCCTATCTTTGTGTCATCGCGATGCAATTTTTTATTACTGCAACCTGATGATGCCTTTGCTGTTTGCAACCTTGCCTGCAAAGACTTTAACCTATGACGGGTGTTTTTACAACGCATGGCTTTAACATTTCAGTTTCAGATAAATTGGTAATTCTTATTTAAGTGGTAAGCTGTCATTTGGCACATGCAATGAATCTGGCCTCACTCCTTCATCCAGCACGTTCTTGTAGGGTTTTAAGTTCAGGCTCCTAGGTTCAGATGGCCTGGGATCTGGAACCAGCAAAACCTGGTTGCTTGACTCTTCAGCGGGTAAATCTGCTCTGACTTCACTCTCAGTCCTCCTGTGGTTTTCACAGCTATCTTTTGAATCTTTGCGCGCTACTTCCTTTTCTCTTGTATTTCTGGAATGCTTTGTCCCCAATCTGTCTGTCCCATATCCTGTGGGATGTTACTTCCTCCAGGCATCTGTTCAGACTCCACTCCACTCACTTGGGGCACTTCAACTATGTGAGTCATCCTCTTCACTTTCTGCTTGATAGCTTGGGAACTTTGCTCATCCCTGATTACATTTTTAAAGAAGGTTTCTACTAAGCACGCTTTTGGTGAGTGCTCTCAATGTCGGCTGTTTTTACTTTAGCATTTTTCCCTCTTCGTGGCTTTCTCTTGGCCTGTATAAATTCTGGTAGCTTTGTCTCCACCTGCTAGGTCCTTGCAGAAGTTTCCTCAACTTTTTGAGCTTCTGCGGAATTTTGCTTAGTCTTCCCAATGTCCACAGTCTCTATGGACTGTTCCAGAGCCTTTGGGAATAATATCCTATATCTTGCCAGATCATTGCCCAGTAATACATTTACACCTTGTATGGGCAAGCTTGGAATCACCCAATTGTTACTAGTCCTGTAACTAACTTACCCTGTGGGTATATCTTGAATAAGGGAACCTCCAAACATTCCCCAGTAAGTCCCTTCGCCGACATTCTGCATCTGCTCTGCTTTCGGGTGGAAAATCTCCATCTCCTGTCAGAAACAAAGTCTGTGTATCTCTGAGAACATTTACCTTTTTTCTCGGTCTCTTAGGAAAGCTAGGGTTCATTATCCCTTTCAACAAAAAAGTCTTTCCAGCTATCCTGGTCTGTTCCTGTTACATTGGGACATAAACTTACAACTTTCATGGCTATGGACATTGTTTTCACTGCAGGACCCACTGTTGGTTTACCCTTGTAATGCCAACGGACTGCCTTGACATGTCTAGGGTTGCTGCAGTGGAGCCGGTTGGGTGAGCCCTTTCTCTTCTCCTCTCCTGACTTTCCTTTTTAAAGTTGAAGATCAGTTTCTCCTTTCCACCCCATTCTCCTTCTCTTTTGAGCCTATTTCTCCTTTGCCTTCTGCTCTTTCGCTATTTCCCCATCTCTTATCATTCTCCCGCTTTCTGTCCTTCCCGGACATCTGGAGCAGAATTTTCCCATTGGCATGCTGGGGCGGGACCCGCACGCCGATGCGTAAAATGACGCGTGGCAACATCAGGTGAACGTTCCGACAACACCGTGCGCCATTACGATATTTCGTTGGACGGGCGCGTGATGATATCCGATGCGCGCCCACCATTAATTGACGCGCCACTTAATGCCCTTGAGGCGCCAATCAATGGCGATTTTTTTGGTGCCCGTGCAATCTTTGGGTCGGCGCACGGGCACAATGGGCAGGCGGCTAGGACAAATTTGTATAAACCTCACCCACAGGCAGGATAAGAGGGCTCAGTGGGGGTTGCGAGTGTGCTCTGTCAAATATTGATGTTTCAAATTACTGATACTTGCCTATGTGACCTACAATATTTCAAAACGCATACCAGCTGCTTGGCCTGGATTCTTAACCTTCAGGTCAGCACTCTGCAGTGAGGAATCTTTTTTGGGCCTGCAGGTTTCAGGAAGCCTTCCCTTAGCCTGGGAATCAGAGCTGAACTGTCCACTGGAGGTGCCTCCTCTGAGGAGGAAGGGAGGGCTAGAAGGGGCAGGAGGCCAGGAGTGCACGTTCAGCCTTCAGGGGAGCCACCTTTGGGAGGGCAGGCGCAGGCACAAGGGGCGCAGGGCACAAGGCGGAAGGGGCCGCAGAAGACATCACTATCCTGCTGCCAGGGTATACAGGCGGCGAAGCAGCTACCTCAATATGACTGAGGTGCAGTGCCGAAGGAGACTCTGACTCTCAAGTGAGACAGTCAACTATATCTGTCAAATGATTGGGCCTGAGATCTCCACTAACTCTGTGGGTGGACACCCCATGCCAATGGCTCCAAAGGTCACAGCTGCCCTCAACTTCTATTTCTCTGGCTCTTTCTAAGGTTTGGTGGGTGATCTTTGTGTTGTCTCCCAAGAAGCTGTCCATACTTGTGTCAAACAGGGGACAGGCGCTCTGTTCAGGCGTGCATTGACTTTAATCCACTTCTGCTGGGACGAGGCCAGCCAGACAGAGCGAGCCAGAGGCTTCACAGCAATTGCTGGCTTCCCCTGTGTCCAGGGTGCAATCGGCTGCACACATGTGGCCATCAAGGTGCCAGCAGCTGAGCCCAGTGCCTTCGTCAACAGGAAAGGCTTCCATTCCATGAACGTGCAGATAGTGTGTGATCACAGGATGCTGATTCTACAAGTTTGTGCAAGGCACCCAGGCAGCTCCCACGACGCCTACATCCTCAGACACTCCCAGGTGCCGGGGCTCTTCAGTGCTCCAGCCCGGCTTGATGGATGGCTGCTGGGTGACAAGGGCTATCCCCTCAGAAGGTGGCTCATGACGTCTCTCCACCATCCAAGAACAGAGGCCGAGCAGCGATACAATAGGAACCATGCCTCCACGAGGGCTGTGGTGGAGAGAGCCATTGGTCTTCTCAAGATGCGCTTCCGATGCCTGGACTGCTCAGGGGGCGCACTCCAATAGCCCCCAGATCGTGTGTTGCTGATAGTAGTTGCATACTGCACTCTCCACAATCTGGCGCTGGAAAGGAACAATGCAGTGGACGAGAATGATGTGGACGCAGTCACTCCAGATGCACACGATGAGTCCAGCAGTGAGTCCGAGGATGAGCATGCACAGGGAAATGCTGAGGGGGTAGACGCTGATCCAAGCATACTCCAGGGAGGCAGGGACACCCGGGAGGCTTTAATCCAATGAACCTTGAGCTAGCCCATCACAGATGGACCACCAGGACAACTTGGGCTGTAGGCTCCATACTCGATACCTGAGTGCTAAATCTGCCTGGATAGGAACATTAACCAAGGGCCTTTTCAATAAAGCTCAATGTGACATAACTCACTCATAACATTATTGGTAACCATCCAACTGCAGAAGAAAAGAGGCACCCTCAGACATGGTGACATATCTGAATTTAATATTACAACAAAAGGAACTTAAGAAAACACCAACAATCACAACAAAACAATCACACCAACTCATAAAGGCCTCATTGCAAGCCAACACAAAAGCACCAGTGATAAATCCTTGGTGTGCCTAAAGTGCCTTTTGTTTACGTTTTCAGGTGCTACATCTTGGTGCTGCCCGATTGCTGGGACTGGCATCTGAGACAGCCTGCTCACTCTGCTGTCCTGTTGGCATCAGTGACCTTGGTGGGCATCCTCTGGCCCGTGGAGCCTGTGCTGGCCCCACCTGGGAGGGAGCTCCAGTTCCACAGCTGGCACCTCCCCAGTCGTCACAGCCTCACTGGATGCAACGGTCACTGGGAGAAGGGCAGAGGAGCTGCTGCCCTCATCCGGAGCGCCCTGAGAGGTGCCCGCAGAGATGCCAGGCAGCTGCTGTGCCGACGTGAGGTCACTTTGGACCTCCCTGCTCACTGTGGATGGATGGGCTAGGAAACTTGGTGCCCAGACCATCTCCCATACTGGCACTGACCAGCTGAGGTCAATGCCGATGTGAGGGCTTGCTGGTCTGAGCGCATCCCCAGGAAGCCCTGATTGGTCTCCTGGAGGAGCCTCTCCACGAGAGTCTCCACTCTCTCCAAGGAGGACACATGGCGCTCGGACATGTGGCTCATTGCTTCAGCGATCGTCCGCGTAGATGACTCCACCACGGACACCAAGCCAAGCGTAGCCTCATGTATCTCTGTCTCAGAAGGTGGTGGAGGCGGGGTCATTGAATAATTTTAAGGCAGAGGTAGATAGATTCTTGATTAACAAGGGGTTGAAAGGTTATTGGGGGTAGATGGGAATGTGGAATTCGAAACAGAAACAGATCAGCTACAATTTTATTGAATGGCGGGGTAGGCTCAAGGAGCCGAATGGCCTACTTCTGCTCCTATTTCACGTGTCCTTATGTTTACTTTGATTAAAGGGATTTTTTGTAAGCTCATTTTCATCCGTCATTATATCTGGCACCCTTGTAACTCTTTGTTCAATTGGGACACTATTTTTAAATTCTTCCACTAGAATTTTCTCCCGTAAGTTTTCCTAAGAGGGATCCAACTTTAAAGATCTTATCCAGCGATCAAAAGCCATGTGTTTCTCTCTCTCAAATTTGATGTAGGTCTGGAGAGGCCTTTTCTGGAAGTTTCTGATTTTCTGATGGTGTGCCTCAGTTACTAACTCATATGCATTGATAATGGCAGTTTCTGTCTGTTGATAATTCACAGAGCCTCTCCTCTGACAACAGGGTATAAGATTCATGAGATCCCCCAACTAATTCACCTTGCAAAAGGAGGGCCCAAGGCTCTTTCAGCCATTTTAACCTCTTAGCAATTTTCTCAAATGAAATAAAGAAGGAGTCGACATACTCTGCATTAAATTTTGGCACTAACCATAAGTGTTTCAAAAAATCAAAGTTTTGCTCTGAATCTGATTCAATATCTGAGCTACTATTGGTGCCTGCATTATCCAATTTCAGTTCTTCCTTTTCCAACACAAACTGTTTGATCTCTCTCTTCCATTTTTCTCTGCAATCCTCTCTCCTCTTTTTCCCTTTGCATTTCTCTTTTCCTTTCTCATTCTCTTTCTTCTCTCTGCCCTTTTTTTCTTTGGAGCTCTAATTCCATTTTTTGTTTGACACTATCTCTGCCTGTCTGAATTCTAACGAATGTTACTCTGTCAGCTTCTGGTTCTAGGCTTGTTTCCTCTGTTTCTGATTCTATATCAAATCTACAGCTAAATTTGGATGATTTCGGGCATCTTTCTTTTGATCTTACATTTACTTCTACCTGCTTGACCACAGCTCTTAATTCCTCAATAGTTCATGCTTTTAGTACTGTCCTCACCCTGGTCTACAAAGGTTTTGGTGTGGAGCATTGCCATCTTAAATACTTAACACAGTAAAACTATGAGAAAACCTGTTGATTTTTTTTTAACAGTTTCAATGACCAATTTCACCTCTGTTTACAATTTACTTATTATCTAATATTGTCAATCCTGGATATGAGCTCCCAATCTGTCATAGACAGGGGAGAGATGTGGAATAGGTTTCCCCCTTTTTCCACCTCTCGACTGATGCAACAAAATGTATTTTAGAGAAGAAATATTTTAACCCCTTGGGTGCTGTAGTTCTCAAGAATATACACAAGACGGGCTTTCTCATAAGTTTTTAAATTGAAAGAAAGAATAAATGTTTATTTCCCAACACCCAGTGAAGTAATCGCAACACCACCCACTCCCCATTCACACAAAACACACACAAGAAAAGGTAATTACAAAAGAAAAGAGGTAGCATGCACTGAAATCTTTAAAAGAGTCAAAAAAGTCACTATTACTCCGTTCCTTCAAGGAGGTAGTTGGAAACGTTGCAGGCCTGAGGATTCTCTTTTAGTTCACTAAAGAAAAATGGAGGTTGGAGGTTTCTGGTGATGAACTGACACTGGTTTACTCCCATGCAATAACAGTCAAAGTTGAGGTCAAGGCCCTGTGGTGAAGATATAATCTGCAGGTAAAGAATAGCCCTGCTCCTCTGTCTGTGGTGGATTTTCCAGGCAGAGTTCTTCATTTCCTGGTTGAGATGCCTTCCCTCTGTGGGCTCTGTCCCAGACTGACTGCCTTGGTCTGTCTTTGTGAATTATTAAGGTATTTCTTGACCATTAGCTAGTTTCTGTCATGTGACCACAGTATAGGTGTTCCCATTGTCCACACAAATGGTTTGATGGGCTAAGCAATTGTCACACACTAGGGAACAAATGTCGGTCCTTTGTACTTTCTTGTGATAAAGTGATTTTCTTCACACACGTCTTTGTGGAATTTCAATTTGCAGATACCAAGTCCGGGTGACTATTGTATCTGAGATTCTTGGATATTTAGACAGTAATAATGGTTAACACCACAAGTGATCCATTAGATCTGATTTCCCTTCAATGGATGTCACCAAAAGTTCATTTACATTTTAATGACTGCTCAGAGACATGATCAGGCTTGAGCGGTCCCTGTCTGTACAGAAAATACAAAAGAAGGTGACCAGACCTCCCTAGATCCCATCTTGTCAAGGTAAACTCTCCATATTCCACACTTCTAAAAAAATAAAGTGTCCATCTTCTCATAAGTTCACAGACATATGACACAGGTGTAACACCTATCACAAAATAGGATGGTTGTGGTTGTTGGAGGGAAAACATCTCACCTCCAGGGCAAGACTGCAGGAGTTCCTCAGGGTAGTACCCTAGGCCCAACCATCTTCAGTTGCTTCATCAATGACCTTCCTTCCATCATAAGGTCAGAAGTGGGGATGTTCACTGATTATTGCTCAATGTTCAGCACCATTCGTGACTCCTCAGATACTGAAGCAGTCCATGTCCAAATGCATCAAGACCTGGACAATATCCAGGCTTGGGCTGACAAGGAGCAGGTAACATTCACACCACACAAGTGTCAGGCAATGACCATCTCCAACAAGAGAGAATCTAACCTTCGCCCCTTGACATTCAATGGCATTATCATTGCTGCATTCCCTACTATCAACATCCTGGGGGTTACCATTGACCAGAAACTGAATTGGACTAGCCATATAAATACTGTGGCTACAAGAGCAGGACAGAGGCTAGGAATCCTATGGAGAGTAACTCACCTCCTAACTCCCCAAAGCCTGTCCACCATCTACAAGGCACAAGTCAGGAGTGTGATGGAATACTCTCCACTTGCCTGGATGAGTGCAGCTTCAACAACACTCCAGAAACTCGACACACTACAGGATTAAGCAGCCCACTTGATCGGCACCCCATCCACCACCATCTATTCCCTCCACCACCAATGCACAGTGCTAGCAGTGCGAAACATCTACAGGACCTCGAAGGACAAGGGTAGCAGATGAATGGGAACACCACCACCTGGAAGTTCCCCTCCAAATCACTCACCATCCTGACTGCACCACCTGCCCTACATGTGGCTGAGGCTGCAGATGGTGCACTGGGCTTATTACCCACCTCAGAACCCACTGAACCAGAGTGGAAGCAAGTCACCCCCGATCCCCTAGGACTGCTTAAGAAGAAAAGATTCCCTCAGTATTGTACTGGAGTGTCAGCTTTGATTTCCCTACTTTTATACTCTATCACCCTCACAATAAGGGTCAATGTTCTATTTGTCTTCCTAATACTTGCTGCATTTGCATGCTAATGGTTTCTGATTCCCAACTCTCTAGCCTTTGGTCCTTTGTTCGCCAGAGCATTTCTGCAGCTACTGATTTGCTCAACTACACCCTCACCTCCACCTTTGATGCCATAGACCCCAATAAAGCCATTCCCCTCTCTCACTCAGGCCAGTCTTCCTCGCTACGGCCATTATTTCCACTCCCTTCAGTCCAAAGGACACAGACTTGAAAGGAAATGGCAGAAAACTGGTTTAGTCATCCACTACTTGATCTGACTGGACACTTAAAACATTATCAGGTTCTGCTATCATCTGCTAAAACTGCTGACTTGCAAAAATAACCCCGGCTTCTTTTCTTCACTGCAAACTATCTTCATAAACACTTCCCCCCTATTCTTACTACCCCATCTCCCTCCTTCAATTCCTTGAATTCAAAGGTTTAGGCGGTCCAGAGGCCTTATAACCCTTTCATATCTCGTTTGCACTACTGTTGGAGAATGGTAGGCTCTGTCGCTGCTGGTTCTTCCTGTAGGTTTGGAGGTTGTTCTGGCATCTGGTATGTTTTCATCCTTTTCTTCCATTCTTTTGTATTAAACCACGCTTGGATGGTTCGGCTGTTGTACTAATCAGTGGTTGCTACTCCAACATGTTTCTTGCGAGTTTATGACCATTGTACTTGACTTCTTGTCATTTCTTTTGCTTCTTCCATTGTTGTGTGGGTTGTTGTGATGTAAATGGAAGTTCACATTTCATCAATGGCACTTTCATTTCCATTTGTTTCACAATTTTACCCAAATCTTTGATTACTTTCTTCTTTTCTAGTTGTTTTTTGAGTTAATGAATCTTTTCATTCAGCTCAGCAACAACTCTGGGAAGTTGAGTTGTCTTTCTTTCAGATTCATCTGTGCAACTCTTATGCAAGTTTAAAAACTTCACCTGGGCCTTCAGTTCTGTTTGAAATCTTTTTCTGTGGTCACTGACTGCTCCTTGAACTCTTTCAATTCACTTGTTAGATCCTCAATCTGTTTTGTAGAATTTCTTTTACTTGCTTTCAAAGTCTGGATTTGCTCTTCCATATTGCCTATCTCAACCTCACCTTGTTTAGACTGGACCGAAGGTCAAGAAATTCATCAGTTTTGGTTGTTAATTCTGCTTCCAAACAACAGTTCTGATTCATCAGCAATCCCTTCGCCTGTTTTCATATTTAATAGAGACTTCTGATCACTGAAGTTCATCAAGTTTTAGATGATTTGTCTTTGTTGAATTTGCTTCTACAAGTTTATTATTTAGTGTTTCAAGTCCTCTTTCAAGTGTTCTGCTTCCTATGAGTGACATTCCAGTGCTGTCATCAGTTCTCATTTTTTCTTTACAAACTCATCTTTCGTGCATTGGTGGTGGAGGGAATAGATGGTGGTGGATGGGGTGCCGATCAAGTGGGCTGCTTAATCCTGTAGTGTGTCGAGTTTCTGGAGTGTTGTTGAAGCTGCACTCATCCAGGCAAGTGGAGAGTATTCCATCACACTCCTGACTTGTGCCTTGTAGATGGTGGACAGGCTTTGGGGAGTTAGGAGGTGAGTTACTCTCCATAGGATTCCTAGCCTCTGTCCTGCTTTTGTAGCCACAGTATTTATTTGATTCTCTACACTTCTACAATTCTCTGAAATTTGATTCTCCACACTAATCAGATTTTCTTCAGCAGAGTATAATTCCTCTGTGCCAACGTTCATTCTGTAATTGCACTTCTACCTATTGTTTCTGAGACTCTAAACTGCTTTTTGTGAGAAGTTCTACTTGTTCTGGACATTCTGGAATTCTGGCCCTGTTGGCATCGGGCATCATGTTGGGCGGTGGAAGGGAAGGGGAACAATATGGGGAGAAGGCCAAAAAATCAGTTTTACCCTTTAATGAAACCAGTTTGCGATCGTCCGCTCCACCTGTCAATGGCAGGCCGTATTTCCCGCCGCCGCCCATCAGGAACATAATTTTAATATATTTGCATCTAATTATAAGCTCTGCTCATTGGAATCAGCCCCGCCGTCAAATTTACCACCCACGTCGGCGTGACTTCAGAATGGCGAGCTTCACAACTGCCTTTAAAAGGTGTGCACGTGGCGAGCTGAACTTCAGGGGAACGCGGAGGTGAATGTGTACAACTTGTGCGGTGCTTATGAGCATCACCCATAGGACATTAAGGAAGAAGTGCTGCATATTCACGGGGGGCACAGGCACATCACTTTTACCCTGCTGGCTTTCACTGCAAGGGCTCCAGTGCACACCAGATGGGTGTTGGTGGGGTGGGGTGGGGGGGGGGGGGGGGGGGGGTGGGGGGTGGGGGGGTGCAAGGCAGCACAGACAGACTGAAGGAAATACTCAAGCACATGTCGGGGGATGGGGTGGGGCAGGGAGGGCGAGGGAAGCAGCCACACACTTTGAAAAGCTTGTCAAAGTGAGTATTCTTCCGCATCTGAGACCGATTAGCTGCAGCTCCATTGACATGCTTGGAGTCAGGCCTTTGCCTACTGACCAGGGACACGTGCCTTTATCAATCGAGGCATAGATTACAAAAGTAGGGAGGTCATGTTGGAGTTGTGTAGAATCTTGGTGAGGCCACAGCTGGAGTACTGTGTGCAGTTCTGGTCGCCACATTATAGGAAGGATGTGATTGCACTGGAGGGGGTGCAGAGGAGATTCACCAGGATGTTGCCTGTGATGAAACATTTAAGTTATGAAGAGAAGTTGGATAGACTTGGGTTGTTTTCATTGGAGCAGAGAAGACTGAGGGGCGACCTGATTGAGGTGTACAAGGTTATGAGGGGCATGGACAGGGTGGATAGGGAGCAGCTGTTGCCCTTAGTTGAAGGGTCAGTCAGGAAGGGACACAAGTTCAAGATGAGGGGCAGGAGGTTTAGTGGGGATGTGAGGAAAAACTTTTTTACCCAGAGAGTGGTGATGGTCTGGAATGCACTGCCTGGGAGGGTGGTGGAGGCGGGTTGCCTCACATCCTTTAAAAAGTACCTGGATGAGCACTTGGCACATCATAACATTCAAGGCTATGGGCCAAGAGCTGGCAAATGGGATTAGGTAGGTAGGTCAGGTGTTTCTCATGTGTCGGTGCAGACTTGATGGCCCGAAGGGCTTCTTCTGCCCTGTGTAATCCTGTGATTCTGTGACTGAAGCCTGACTAGCTGTAGGAGTTATGTCACATGACACCCTCAAGCTGCGTGAACCTGTATTATTGCCTTGTGGGGCTGAATCCAGGCAGTCTGCCATCTTCCATCAACAAAGCAGCAGCAGAACCAGAGCTCTGTCCAAGGCTAAGTTGCCTGGCCCTCACCCACACTGTTTTCCACTGGAACATCTCGGTTCTATACCAGTGCTTACTGCAAAACTGGTTCATCTCTATGTGCTTCCCCCATTGTGGAAGTCAGCGCTACTGGCTCAACCTGCAACATTTTCAGCCAGCCAGCCTCCTTGAAGGAATACACCACTGGACTTTCTGATTCTGGACTCATGTGAAACAATAATTCTTCTTTTGTCTGTGGTCTTTGCCCTGTATCTCTTTCTTTCCCTTACCCCTCTTTTATTGTGTGAATGTACCGGAGGTCACATAGCGACACCCCCTCCCTGCGTTTTGAGTCTGTGTAAAAATAAAGTAACCCTTTGATTTTACCCTATCTCGAGTTTGTTTTGGGGATATTAATAGAGGGCTGGATCACTCCAAAACTGAAGCAGTGGGGAAAATATGCCTTATGAAGGGGGAAATCAAAAATCAAATACACCTTTGTGTTTATGGATGGGTGGTGAGAAGGGAAAGTTACATTAAGCCCCCTCCTATCCATATCAAACTATAGGGGGTTCAAGGTTTATCGGGAGTAGGCAGGAGAGTGGAGTTGAGGTCAAGATCAAATCAGCCATGATTTTATTGAATGGTGGAGCATGCTCAAGGGGCCAAGTGGCCCACTCCATTTCTCATGTTCTTATGTTGACACATTGCCAGCTCACCAAGTCCCTGCTTGCAGAGTGCCAGTTCACACAGTGACAGCTCACACAGCATGAGTTTACACAGAGCCAGTTCACAGAGCATCAGAACACAGTGCCAATTCACAAGAGCATTTCATCAGCTTGAGTCAGCATTACAGTGAGTTGTATCCTTGATGCTTCAGTGTCAAAGGCTGAAATTAGGGCTGCCTGGTCTCAAATTTAGTTTCCTCATTGATTTAAAAATTAAAAAAAAGTGCCCTAGAAATTTGATGAGCCCTCTGTCAGATCAGGTGAGCAGAGGTGCACCCAATATTGGACAAATGGGAGCAGCAAGCCTGCAGTTACCTGCTGGGCCAGCCTGGGGTTGCTGGTGAAGAGGTTTTGAAATTCAGATGATGCACCTGGGAAAATGGGAGAAAACAAGACAGGGAATGGGGACATTTGAGAGGGGGCTCTGGGGGTGTTGGGGATGTGTTGAATGGGATGAAGGGTGCAAGTGTCAAGCGAGCTGAGAAATTGAGCAATTGAGGTGGATGTGGGGTGGGTGATCAAGGGGGATTGAGAGGGGTAGTGGGTAGACAAGGCAGTGATTAGGGGGAAGCAAGAGTTGGCAGGCAGTGCCCCCAACTTTACTGTGGGGTTGGAAGACACACGTCTGACCCACTTGGCTCTACATTCTGGTAACTTTACTTGTTGATGGTTGCCTGCAGAGGTCACTTTAAGAACTGTCAGTTTGACCTGGTTTTTCCTGATGACTGCATTCATGGAAAATCAGTTCTCAGCAGGAATCTCAAATAAACAGACATACTTGCAAGCACATGTTTCAGGGATTGCCCAAGGCCATTTGTTTTGCCTTAATCTACATGGTGGGTGCTGCACTTCCTGTCCATCAAACTGGTGATTTAAACAGCCATTTTAGGACCCACAAACCGTGTGTGACACCATTCAATGTCTTGGCCAAAAACATTTTAAAAGATGAAATTCATCAGCAGCAGCAGAATTGTACTCAAACACAATCTGTAACCTCATGGCCCGGCATATCCCCCACTCTACCATTACCATCAAGCCAGGGGATCAACCCTGGTTCAATGAAGAGTGCCGGAGGGCATGCCAGGAGCAGCACCAGGCATACCTAAAAATGAGGTGTCAACCTGGTGAAGCTATAAAACAGGACTACTTGTGTGCTAAACAGCATAAGCAGCAAGTGATAAACAGAGCTAAGCGATCCCACAGCCTGCAAATCAGATCTAAGCTCTGCATTGAGTGGATGATCCATTTCGGCCTCCTCCGGAGGTCTCAGCATCGCAGGTGCCAGTCTTCAGCCAATTCTTTCCTCTTCACTTGATATCAAGAAACGGCTGAAGGCACTGGATACTGCAAAGGCTATGGGCCCTGACAATATTCCAGCAATAGTACTGAAGACTTGTGTTCCAGAACTTGCCGCGCCCCTAGCTAAGCTGTTCCAGTACAGCTCCAACATTGGTATCTACTCTGCTATGTGGAAAATTGCCCAGGTATGTCCTGTGCCCAAAAAGCAGGACAAATCTAACCCGGCCAATTACCGCTGCATCAGTCTACTCTCACTCATCAGTAATGGACACGGTCATCAAGTAGCTATCAAGCGGCACTTGCTTAACAATAACCTGCTCACTGATGCTCAGTTTGGATTCCGCCACGGCCACTCAGCTCCTGACCTTGTTACAGTCTTGGTTCAAACATTGACAAAAGAGCTGAACTCCAGAGGTGAGGTGAGAGTGACTACCCTTGACATCAAGGCAGCATTTGACCAAGTGTGGCATCAAGGAGTCCATGGGAATCAGGGGGAAAAGTCTCCGCTAGTTGGAGTCATACCGATCATAAAGGAAGATGGTTGTGGTTGTTGGAGGTCAGTCATCTCAGCTCCAGGACATCACTGCTGGAGTTCCTCAGGGTAGTGTCCTCAGCCCAACCATCTTCAGCTACTTCATCAATGACCTTCCTTCCATCATAAGGTCAGAAGTGGGGATATTCGCTGATGATTGCACAATGTTTAGCACCATTCGCGACTCCTCAGATAGTGAAGCAGTCCATGTCCAAATGTAGCAAGGCCTGGACAATATCCAGGCTTGGGCTGACAAGGAGCAAGTAACATTCGCGCCATACAAGTGTCAGGCAATGACCATCTCCAACAAGCAAGAATCCAACTATCGTCCCTTGACGCTCAATGGCATTACCATCACTGAGTCCCCCACTATCAACATCCTAGGGTTTACCATTGACCAGAAACTGAACTGGACTAGCCTTGTAGATTCTGTGGCTACAAGAGCAGGTCACAGGCTAGGAATCCTGCAGTGAGTAACTCACCTCCTGACTCCCCAAAGCCTGTCCACCATCTACAAGGCACAATCAGGAGCGTGATGGAATACTCCCCAATTGCTTGGATGAGTGCAGCTCCAACAACACTCAGTAAGCTTGACACCATCCAGGCCAAAGCAGCCCACTTGATTGGCACCACAACCACAAACATTCACTCCCTCCACCAGCAACGCACAGTACCAACTACAAGATGTATTGCAGGAACTCACCAAGGCTCCTTCAACAACACTTTCCAAGCCCATGACCACTACCACCTCGAAGGACAAGGGCAGCAGATAGGTGGGAACACCACCACCTGGAAGTTCCTTCCAAGCCACTCATCATCCTGACTTGGAAATATATCGCCATTTCTTCACTGTCATTGGGTCAAAATCCTGGAACTCCCTTCCTAACAGCACTGTGGGTGTACCTACACCACATGGAATGCAGCAGTTTAAGAAGGCAGCTCACCACCACCTTCTCAAGGGTAACTGGGGATGGGCAATAAATGCTGGCCCAGCCAGTGATGCCCACATCCCATGAATGAATAAAGAAGAAGAAACCCACTAGTGTCAGAAAGATATTGGGGTGAACATTTAAAACATCAGCTAGCTTTTACAGAAAAGAACTGAGACTTCAGAAGTGAGTGAAGACTGGATTCAAGAATAGAACCAGCCCCTGAGTATCAGCCCTTCCAGTTCTCAGATGTACTTGGCAGTATTTTTAAACTGCTTAATTTTAGAGGGAAGTGAGGAATGCATATCTTGATTTTAACTCTTTCCATGATCCCACGATGTTGACAGCTTTAGATGAGATCAACATACAAATATAAACTTGCAACTCAACCTGACTTTCGAAGTTGCAAGATCCTGTCTGTGCTGCTGCAGGAAACACCCTTCAACATACATTGTCCCTTCGAGAGATTGTGGATTGGAATCTCACCAATTCCCAGAAATGTCTCCAATTGTGCTGATCTACATTGGGGATTTCATCACTTTTTGCCAAACAGACACCTTTAACTCAAAATTTCTTTGAAGCATGAGGGTGAAAGGTTTGAAAGGAAAACAATATTACCGTTACTTCAGGATATAAACCCAAAAGATGGATTCTAACTTTAAATACTTCAGACGTGAGGTGGAGGTGTCTAGAGAGGCAAAGAGATGGAGGCATGGAAAATTAGGTGAGCAAATTGGATAAATATTCAAGGATGTAAAAATTACGAGTTGTGGAGGAAGATCCATCATCATTGTTCCTGCTGGTGACAGTTTTTGAGTTTTGATCTCCTGTTCCTCATCTCCCCTACAGGTGGGCACTGTGGGTGCCCTCATAAAGGAAACAAAAAATAGACACTCCCTGAAATAGGCATTAGGCCCCCCAGCTGAATGGGGCAATAGATACCTACATGAAACAGGAATTAAGCAAATCAGGGATTGCTAGCGGCTGCTAAAAAATGGTAAGGGCATTTTTTAATGGTTTCATATCCATGTAGTTGAGAAGCGCAGGTGATCTCCTCCCAGCTCAGAAGGTTCCAGAAGTGACATGGAGACACTATGACCATATTAAATCATGCCTCCTTACAGTAAATGATGCAGCAATGATTGGTGTGGGCTCTAGTCTCTGAACTGCAGCTAAGCAAACAGAAACAGGATGACAGAGAAAAGACTTTGCAACAATTAGGACATCACATGACGGTGGAAACTGGAAAGATTTGAAATATGTTTTTGTTATATTCAGTAAAGGAAGGGCACAGGGAGACATTGCCCATCTTCGATCCTTATGTTTATCATCTCCTTTAGGCAGTTACATCTTGATATTTGGAATTGGGAACAGGCTTGAATTATAAAGGCAATTTATTTAAATGCTAAATTGATTGAAAGCACAAATTCAATACAAATTCAAGGCTCTAAGACTTTCCATCAGTGTGGCAGGAAATGAGTGGAAGTGGAAGATTGTGCATGTTTTAAAGAACAATTAACTTCCCAATGGGAAAAGGAAATGCGTCAAATGGATTCAGTTTTTGAGAGAAAGCAACGAACTGCTTACAGAATCTGAAGGCATAAAACGGAATTAAAAGAAATTTATTGAAAAATATCTAGGTTTCCTGCATACTGCGTGCATTTAGCTTTGTAATGCGTCGTGTGAAATGTATATGGCTAGGATTCCAATCATTAATTTTCATTAACACTGGCAGTGTTATACATAGACTGCACTTCCTCTACATTTGGTTTCAAACATATGGTCAAAGAAAATCATTGTGTGAAATATTAATGCAAAATAGAAAGGAAAAAATGAAGAGAACGACAAAAGTGTCATCGCTCTGTCTCCATGGCCCAATCACAATAAAAAATAATTGATAAAAATATTTTATCCTTTATCAGATGTCACTCCAGCTTTTGAAAACATTACATTCAGACCTCACATCACATTCAAAATATCAAGCAACTTTATTTTACTAGTGATGAAAAAGCAAATAAGTAAGTTACATTATATAGTTCGAAAGTGACAGTGGTCTCCTCCCAGCTCAGCCCTTGAGGGGGGTGGGGGTAGAGTTTGGTTTATTGTGAGAGTGTAAAAGGAATGATAGCAAGTCAGTGAATTTAAGTTAACGCAATTGAAAATTGAGAACGATGTTAAACGGAAAGTTGTTTTATCCATTTGTTCCAGGATAAAAGCGTCGCTGGCTGGGCCAGCATTTATTGCCCATCGCTTGAGAAGGTGGTGGTGAGCTGCCTTCTTGAACCGCTGCAGTCCATGTGGTTTAGGTACACCCACAGTGCTGGTAGGGAGTTCCAGGATTTTGACCCAGCTACAGTGAAGGAACGGTGATACATTTCCAAGTCAGGATGGTGAGTGGCCTGGAGGGGAACTTGTAGTTGGTCATGTTCCCATGCATCTGCTGCCCTTGTCCTTCTAGGTGGTACAGGTTGTGGGTTTGAAAGGTGCTGTTGAAGGAGATTTGGTAAGTTGCTGCAGTGCATCTTTGATATGGTAAACACTGCTGCTACTGTGCTTTGGTGGTGGAGGGACTGCATGTTTAAGGGGGTGGATGGGGTGCCACTCAAGTCGGATGCTTTGTTGTGGATTGTGTTGAGTTTCTTGTGTCGTTGGAACATAGGAGCAGGAGTAGGCCATTCAGCCCATCAAGCCTGCCCTGCCATTCAAACGGATCATGGCTGATCATCTACCTCTACGTCATTTTTCCGATGCTATCCCCATATCTCTTGATGTCATTAGTATCTAGCAATTTATTGATTTATTTGAACATGTTCAATGATTGAGCTTCCAGCGCCCTCTGAGGTAGAGAATTCCAAAGATTCACAACCCTCTGAGTGAAGAAATTCCTCCTCAGCTCAGAATAAGGGGCAGGCCATTTAAGACTGAGACTGTGTCCCCTGGTTCTAGACTCACCAGCCAGGGGAAACATCGTATCCACATTTACCCTGTCACACTTCGTAAGAATTTTTAAAGTTTCAGTGAGATCACCTCCCATTCTTTGAAACTTGAGGCCGAAATACCTCAATCTCTCCTCATAAAATAATCCTGCCGCCCCAGGGATCAGTCTGGTAAACCCCCATCTATGCCCTCCCCCTATGGCAGGTATATCCTTCCTTAGATAAGGAGACCAAACTGTACACAATACTCTAGGTGTGGTCTCACCAAGGCTCGATACAATTGCAGTAAGGCATCTTTACTCCTGTACTCAAATCCTCTTGCAATGAAGATCAACATACCCTTTGCCTTCCTAATTGCTTGCTGCACCTGCATGCTAGCTTTTAGTGACTCATGAACAAGGACACCCAGGTCCCTTTGGATATCAACACTTCCCAGCCTCTCACCATTTAAGAAATACTCTGCCTTTCTGTTTTTTCCTACCAAAGTGAATAACTTCACACTTATTCGCATTATATTCCATCTGCCATGTTCTTTCCCATTCACTTAGCCTGCTTAAGTCCCCTTGAAGCCTCCTTGCAACCTCCTCACAACCCTCATACCCACCTAGTTTTGTGTCATGAGCAAATTTGAAAATATTACATTTGATCCCCACATCCAAATCACTTCTATTGATTGTGAACAGCTGTGGCCCTAGCACTGATCCTTGCGGCACCCCACTAGTAACAGCCTGCCTTCCTGAGAATAACCCATTTATTCATTCTCTCTGTTTTTTGTCTGTTAACCAATTCCCAATCTATGCTAGTATATTACCCCAATCCCATGTGCACTAATTTTATTTACTAACTTGTGGATGACACAAAGATTGACCGGGTGGTTAACAGTGTGGTTGAGTGTTTTGGGCTAGAGGAAGATATAGACGGGATGGTCAAATGGGCAGATAAGTGGCAGATGGAATTTAACCCTGAAAAGTGTGAGTGATACACTTTGGAAGGAGTAATTTGTCAAGGAAGTATTCAATGAATGGCATGACACTAGGAAGTTCTGAGGAACAAAGGGACCTTGGCGTGTGTGTCCACAGATCTCTGAACGCAGAGGGGCATGTTAGTGGGGTGGTGAAAAAGGCATATGGGACACTTGCCTTTATCAATCGAGGCATAGATTACAAAAGTAGGGAGGTCATATTGGTGTTGTATAGAACCTTGGTGAGGCCACAGCTGGAGTACTGTGTTAAGTTCTGGTCGCCACATTATAGGAAGGATGTGATTGCACTGGAGGGGGTGCAGAGGAGATTCACCAGGATGTTGCCTGGGATGAAACATTTAAGTTATGAAGAGAGGTTGGATAAGCTTGGGTTGTTTTTGTTGGAGCAGAGAAGACTGAGAGGCGACCTGATCGAGGTGTACAAGATTATGAGGGGCATGGACAGGATGGATAGGGAACAGCTGTTGCCCTTAGTTGAAGGATCAGTCATGAGGGGACACGAGTTCAAGGTGAGGGGCAGGAGGTTTAGGGGGATGTGAGGAAAAACTTTTTACCCAGAGGATGGTGACGGTCTGGAATGCGCTGCCTGGGAGGGTGGTGGAGGCGGGTTGCCTCACATCCTTTAAAAAGTACCTGGATGAACACTTGGCACATCATAACATTCAAGGCTATGGGCCAAGTGTTGGTAAATGGGATTAGGTAGGTAGGTCAGGTGTTTCTCATGTGTCGGTGCAGACTCGATGGGCCGAAGGGCCTCTTCTACGCTGTGTGATTCTTTTTGTAAACCTCCTGCATGGGACCTTATCAAAAGTGTTCCGAAAATCCAAATACACCACATCCACTGGTTCTCCTTTATCAATGCTACAAGCAGCGTCCTCAAAAACTCCAACAGGTTTGTCAAACATAATTTCCCTTTCATAAATCCATGTTAACTCTGCCCAATCATATCATTATTTTTTAAATGCCCAGTTATCACATCCTTAAAATAGATTCTAACATTTTCCCCACTACTGACGCCAAACTAACAGGCCTGTAGCTCTCCATTTTCTCTCTACTCCCTTCTTAAATAGTGGGGTTATATTTGCTACTTTCGAGTTTGCAAGAACCTTTCCAGAATCTATAGAATTTTCACGTAAGAATACAAGAAATAGAAGCAGGAGTAGACCAATCAACCCTTCGAGCCCGCTCTGCCATTCAATGAGATCTTCTACTTCAACGCCATTATCCTGCACTTTCTCCACATCCCTTGATGTATTTAATATGTAGAAATCTATCAATCTCAGTCTTGAACAAACTCAGCAACTGAGCCTCTGGGACAGGGAATCCCAAAGATTCACCATCCTCTGAGTGAAGAAATTCCTTCTCATCTCAGTTCCAAATGTCCTTCCCCTTATTCTGAGACTATGGTTCTGGGCCCCCAGCCAAGGGAAACATCCTTCCTGCATCTATCCTGTCGGGCCCTGTAAGAATTTTGTATGTTTGAATGAGATCACCTCTCATTCTTCTAAATTCCAGAAAATAGCAGCCCCCGGCCTATTTAATCTTTTCTCATAGGACAATCCCACTAACGCAGGAATTAATTTAGTGAACCTTCATTACACTCACTTTATGGCAAGTACATCTTTCCTTTGGTAAGGAGACCAAAACTGTACACAGTATTCCAGGTGCATTCTCACCAAGGTTCTATACAATTGCATTGAGACATCTTTACTCTAATTTTCTTTTATTTGTTCATGGGATGGGGGCACCACTAGGCTAGGCCAACATTTATTGCTAATCCTTAAGAGTCAACCACATTGTAATGGTTCTGAAGTCACATGTAGGTCAGACCAGCAGATTTTCTTCCCTTTTTACAAGGGTCAGTAACAGTCATCATTAGACTTTTAATTCCAGATTTATATTGGATTCAAATTTCACCATATGCTATGGTGGGATTTGAACCCAGTCCCCAGAGCATTACCCTGGGTCTCTGGAATATTAGTCCAGTGACAATACTGCTATGCCATCACCTCCCCCAGTAGAGGCCAACATACCATTTGCCTTCTTAATTGCTTGAAATGCTTGCACGTTAGCTTTCTGTGATTCATGAACAAGACACCCAAGCCCCTTTGAAGTTCAACATTTCCCAGGCTCTCACCATTTAAGAAACACTCTGCGGGTTTTCCATCCCAGCCCATCACAGGGATTGTACGGTCCCGCTGAAAGTCAATGGACCTTTGGCTGGGTCGCCAAAACTCCTGCATCGGATCCCACCATGACAGGGCTGGAAAATCACAGTCACAGAATCTTTACAGTGCAGAAGGAGGCCATTCGGCCCACTGAGTCTGAAATGGCTCTCTGAAAGAGCATTCCACCTAGTCCCACACCCCTGCCTTATCACTGTAACCTTGCACATTCTCTCTTTTCAGGTAGCAATGCAATTCCCTTTTGAATACCTCAATCGAACCTGCCTCCACCACCTGGCCTCTGTACTTTTGTTTTTCCTACCAAAGTGAATAACGTCACATTACAGATAATGAAGCAGTCCATGTCCAAATGCAGCAAAACCTGGACAATATCCAGGCTTGGGCTGACAAGTGGCAAGTAAAATTCATAAGTGCCAGGCAATGACCATCTCCAACAAGAGAGAATCTAACCATTGCCCCTTGATGTTGGATGGCATTACCATTGCTGAATCCCCCACTATCAACATCCTGGGGGTTACCATTGACCAGAAGCTGAACTGGACTAGCCAACACTAAATCCAAAATGGGCTGATCCCTATTTGGCTCCTCAGCATACTGCTCCAGAAATCCATCTCGAACACACTCCAGGAATTCATCCTCCACAGCATTTGTGCTAATTTGGTTAATCCAGTTTGTGTGTAAATTGATGTTGCTTATTATTACTGCATTACCCATGTTAAACACATCTTGAATTTCCTGATTTATACCGTGCCCAACATTACCATTACAGTATGGTGATCTATAAACAATTCCCACCAACGTTTGCTGCCCTTTGCTATTTCTCAGTCCCACCCAAACTGATTCTATGGATGGAATTTTCTGCTCCAGCTATCATTCGGAGAGTGGCCAAAAATCAGATTCCCACCAGCGGGGAAAAATGTTTGGAATTTTCCCCTCGCCGCTTTCATGGCCAATTGGGTTCTCCAGTGATCATTGTTGGGAATGCCATTTGCCTACATTGCCATGTTATGAACGCTCATTAAAAATGTTACTTGCTGAAATCATGTTCTGCCTTCCAATCTTGCATCGCGCCAGCAGGAATTTAGACCAGTCTAAAACACGTTTGGAAGTGCGTGACATGCATCGGTCCACCCTTACTTTATTCACTGCTCAGGGCTGGTGCCTCCATACTCTGGGAGGACAGCACTCAGTGCCTGCAGTGGCTCTCAGGCAGGGCTGTACCCTGAAACAGAGACCAGCATTGCGACTAGGGGGGTGGGGGGGAGGATGGTGGGTACATGAGGGGTGATGGGGTATGGAGGGGTTGGAAAGGGGGGGTGATGCTGGCGGAGGGGAGGCTGAGGGTGGGGAAGCTGGAAGACTACAATGCAGGCACACAAGGGTATGGATGGGTATCAAAATATATGAATGGGAAGGAATGTATAAAGACTCTGGAATAGGAAGCAGAGGGCACTGTGTTAGTGTGGCATAAGAGGGATGCGTTGCACAGAGACTCATGGAGGGGGTGTGGTGGGGGGGAAGGGAGACTGTGTTGTGATCAGTCATGGGGGAATGGGGGTGCTCATTGAAAGACAGTCATAGTCCCTGGTCTGGGGCCAACATGTTAGATTGAGAGATTAAATGCAGTCCTGGGACATTGCAGGCCATGTTACAGGGCTATGCATGGCACACACATCACATTCCCACTCCAGGGAGGGGCAAGGCCTGTGTGCTCAGTGCTGGGTGTGTTCACAATCAGTGACAATGGGCTTGTCTGGCTTGGTACTAAGCTGCAGAAATGATGGCCATGGTTAGGGGAGGCATCTGCAGCCTGTAAATGCAACCTCAACGAAGTGTGAGAGTTTGGTGAGCTGAGAGAAACTTAAATATCTTTCTACAAATCTAATGTTGTTTGTATTTAACATTTAATTGCAAGTACTGTTTTACTGCAAGTACTGTTTAAATACTAAGTCTCATCCAGGAGGCTAAGCAGGGAGACAGAAGCTATCCACTAGGGCAGCAGCTGAAATAGTTAGTTAAGGAAGCTAGCTTGAACTGGTCTTGCTGTACCTGGGCTCAGCTGATCCTTTTTTTTAGAAAATATAAATTCAGATATTCTAAGTCTGACCAGCACTGGAGCCTGACCTCAACAAAGTGTGAGAGGTTGGTGAGCTGAGAGAGTTCGGTGAGGAGGGGAGTGAGGTGCCCCTTTGCTTTTTCTAACTTTTTCACCCTGTAGGAATTGGTTCTTGCTCTACGAGGGTTTGTGGCTTGAGGAACTTTGGCTCAGATTCATTGAGCTGGAGGCTGAGCTGCAGACTCTGTGATGCTTCAAGGAGGATGAGAGTTACATGGACGCCTTGTGCCAGGAGGCAGTCACACCACTTAGGATAGGGTCTTCTGATTTGGAGGGTGGTCAGGGACAGGAGGGTGTGACTGCAAGTGAAGCAGGTAAGGGGACCCAGAGGGCAGGAGTGCAGGAGTGTGAGCCTCTGCAAATGTCCAACAGGTTTGAGGTTCTCTCAGCTTGTTTGGTTGAGAGTTGGGGGCTGAATGGGATGAGCTGACTGGCCATGGCACCATGGTACAGGAAACCATCCAAGTGGGGGGAGCAAAAAGGAATGTAGTGGTAGTAGGGGACAGTACAGTGAGGGGAATTGATAGTTCTCTGCAGCAAAGAGCGAGAGTCCAGTCGGCTTTGTTGCCTGCCCGGTGCCAGGGTTCGGGACACCTACTCAGGGCTGGGGAGGAACCTGCAGTGGTAGGGGGAGGATCCAGTTGTCGTGGTCCATGTAGATACCAATGATGGGCAGGATGAGGAAGGAGGCTCTGCATAGTCAGTATGACAAGCTAGGCACCAAATTAAGAAGCAGAACTTCAAAGGTAAAAATTTATGGATTATTACCTGAGCCATGTGCAAATTGGCACAGGGAAAATAAGATTAGAGAGATGAATGCGTGTCTCAAAGACTGGTGTTGGGGAAGTGGGTTCTGGTTTGTGGGCACTGGTGGCAGGGCTGGAGAAAGTGGGGGCTGTACCATTGGCATGGTCTATACCTGAACCATGCTGGGGCTGGTGTCCTCGTGAGCCACATAACTAGAGAAGTATAGAGGGTTTTAAACTGAATAGTGGGGGCAGGGGATTAAATTTGGGAAGATGTGGTAAACGAAAGAGTAGAGCCAAGGCAGGAGAGAAAGGTGCTAATATGGGAAATGATGAACAGACCGTGATAGGAAGGGACAGAGAGTACAAATCTAAGAGTAAATCAGCAGATAAGGCTAGATGCTACAAAAATAATAAAGGGACAAAACTAAAGGCTTCATATCTAAACACATGGAGCATTTGAAACAAAATTGATTAACTGATAGTGCAAATAGAAATAAATAAGAATGATCTGATATCCATTACAGGGACATGGCTACAGGATGACATAAATTGGGGCCTGATTGTTGAAGGGTATGTGACATTGAGGAAGGACAGGGAGTTAGGAAAAGGTGGAGGGGTGGCTCTGTTAATTACTGATGGTATAAGCACATTAGAGAGGGATGACCTAAGTTCAGGAAACCAGGATGTAGAAGTGGTTTGGGTTGAGATGAGGAATGATAAAGGCAACAAATTACTTGTGGGAGTGGTGTACAGACCCCCTAATTCTAACTAGATGGTAGGACAGAGTATAAAAGAAGAGATAGTGGGAGCTTGCCAGAAAGGTACAGGAATAATCATGGGGGATTTTAATCTACATATAGACTGGAAAAATCAGATGGGCAAAGGTAGATGAGGAGTTCATAGAATGCTTTCGCACTAGTTTCTTAGAACAGCAAGTTCTGGAACCAACCAGAGAGCAGGCTCCTCTGGTATTATACATTGAAATAGGATTAATCGATAACCTCATAGTGAAGGCATGCCCTAGGTAGCAGCGATCATGATATGATTGAATTTTACATTCATTTTGAGGGAGAAACGAGTGCGCCCAAGACAATTATTTTAAATTTAAATAAGGGCAGGTATGAGGGCATGAAAGCAGAGCTAGCTAAAATGAATTGGCAAATGAGGTTAAGGGATAAATCAATAGGAGTTCAGTGGTAGACATTTAAAGGGGTATTTCAGAATACACAGAATAGATACATTCCAATGAGAAAGAAAAATTCCAAGGGGAGGGCGCACCATCCATGGTTAACTAAAAAAGTTAAAAACAGTATCAAAGTTAAAAAAAAAGCATATAATTATGCAAAGATGGGTGGCAGGACAGAAGATTGGAAAGAATATAAAGAACAGCAAAGAATGACAAAAAGATTAACAAGGAGGGAAAAATAGAGTATGAGCGAAAGCTAGCTAGTAATATAAAGACTGATAGAAAGAATTTCTATTGATATTTAATTAAGAAAAGAGTTAGCAAAGTGAGTGTTGGTCCATTAGAGAATGCGTCTGGGGAATTGATCATGGAAAGTATGGGAGATGGTGGATGAATTAAACAGATATTTTGCTTCAGTTTTCACTATAGGGGACACAAGTAACATCCCGGAAATATCTGTAAATCAGAAAGTGGAAGGGAGGGAGGAACTTGGGAAAATTACAATCACCAGGGAACTAGTATGGAGCAAATTATTGGAGCTGCGGGCTGACAAATCCCCAGGTCCAGATGGACTTCACCCTAAGGTCTTGAAAGAAGTGGCTAGTGGGGATAGTTGATGCATTGGTTTTAATTTTCCAAAACTCTCTAGATTCGGAGAAGGTCCTATTCAATTGGAAAATAGCAAATATATAATGCCTTATTCAAAAAGGGAGGATACAGAAAGCAGGAAACTACAGGCCAGTTAGCCTAACATCTGTCATAGAGAAAATGTTAGAAGCTATTTTTAAAGACGTTATAGCAGGGCACTTGGAAAATTCAAGGCAATCAGGCAGAGTCAACAGGGCTTTGTGAAAGGGAAATCATGTTTAACCAATTTATTCAAATTCTTTGAAGGAGTCACATGTGCAGTGGATAAAGGGGAACTGGTGAATGCACTGTGCTTAGATTTTCAGAAAGCATTTGATAAGGTGCCACATCAAAGGATATTGTGGAAAAATAAAAGCTCATGGTGTAGGGGGTAACATATTGGCATGGATAGAAGATTGGCTAGCTAACAGGAAACAGAAAGTTGGCATAAATGGGCCTTTTTCTGGTAGGCAGGATGTGATAAGTGGTGTGCCACAGGGATCAGTGCTGGGGCCTCAACTTTTTACATTTTATATAAATGACTTGGATGAAGGGAGCGAAGGAATGGTAGCTAAATTTGCTGACGACACGAAGATAGGTAGGAAAGTAAATTGTGAAGAGGACATAAGGAGGCTACAAAGTTATATAGATAGGTTAAGTAAGTGGGCAATGATCTGGAAAATGGAGTATAATGTGGGAAAATGTGAAATTGTCCATTTTGGCAGGAAGAATGAAAAGGGGCATATTATCTAATTGGTGAGAGATTGCAGAGCTCCGAGATTCAGAGGGATCTGGGTGTCTTAGTTCATGAATCACAAAAGGCCAGTATGCAGGTACAGCAGGTTATTTGGAAAGCTAATAGAATGTTATCATTTATTGCAAGAGGAACTGAATACAAAAGTAGAGAGGTTATGCGGTGAGACCCACATCTGGAGTATTGTGTACAACATTGGTCTCCTAATTTAAGGAAAGATGTAAATGCATTAGAAGCAGTTCAGAGAAGGTTTACCAGACTAATACCAGGAATGGGCAGGTTGTCTTATGAGGAAAGGCTGGACAGTTTAGACTTGAACCCGCTGGAGTTTAGAAGAGTGGGAGGTGACTTGATCTAAACCTTTAAGATCCCGAATCATCTTGACAGGATGGATGTGGAGAGGATGTTTCCTCTTGTGGGAGAATCTAGAACTAGGGGTCACTGTTTAAAAATAAGTGGCCACTCATTTAAGATGGAGGTAAGGAGAATTTTTTTCTCTCAAAGGGCCGTGAGTCTTTGGAACTCTCTTCCTCAAAAGGTGGTGGAAGCGGAGTCTTTAAATATTTTAAAAACAGAGCTAGATAGATTCTTGATTAACATGGGGTGGGGGGAAGGTTATCAGGGGTAAGTATGACTGTGGGGTTGAGGTTACAATCAGATCAACCATGATATTATTGAATGGCAGAGCAGGCTCGAGGAGCCGAGTGGCCTATCATAGGATCACAGAATTGTTACGGTGTAGAAGGAGGCCATTCAGCCCATCGTGTCTGCACTGGCTCACTGAGCATTTTAACTTAGTGCAATCTCCTGTCTTTTCCTGTAACCCTGCACATTGTTTCTATTTAAATAACCATCCAATTCCCTCTTGAATATCTCAATTGAACCTGCCTTCACCACACTTCCAGGCAGTGCATTCCAAACCCTAATTATTCGCTGTGCGAGAAAGTTTATTCTCACCTCACATTTGTTTCTTATGCAAAATACTTTAAAACTGTACCCTCTGGTTCTCAATCCATTTACGAGCAGCAACAGTTTCTCCATATCTACTCTGTCCAGACACCTCCTTATTTTGAAAACTTCTATCAAGTCTCCTCTCAGCCTTCTCCTCTCCAAGGAAAACAGTCCCAACTTCTCCAATCTTTCCTCAAGTTGAAGTGTCTCATCCCTAAAACAATCCTTGTAAACCTCTTCTACGCTCTCTCCAATGCGATCACCTCCTTCCTATAGTGTAGCCCAGGATTGTACACAATATTCAAGCTGAGGTCTAAACAGTGTCTTATAAAAGTTCATCATAACCTCCCTGCTCTGGGACTCTATGCCCCTATTAATGAAGCCTAGAATACTGTATGATTTAGAAACTGCTCTCTCTATCTTTAATGCCACCCTTAATGACTTATGTACATATACACCCAGGTCCCTCTGCTCCTGCACACCTTTTAGATTCGTACCATTTATTTTATATTGTTTTTACATGTTCTTTGTATCAAACTGCATCACCTCACACTTCTATGCATTGAACTTCATCTGCCACCTATCTGCCCACTCCACCAATGTGTCGATGTTCTTTTGAAGTTCTACACTGTCCTCCTCACAGTTTACAAATCTCCCAAGTTTTGTGTAATTTGCAAACTTTGAAATTGTCCCCTGCACACCAAGATCTAGACCATTTGTACATATCAAGAAAAACAAGGGTCCCAATACCGATCCCTGGGGAACTCCACTACAAACCTTCTTCCAGCCTGAAAAATACCCATTAACCATTACTCTCTGTTTTCTATCCCTCAGCCAATATTGTATCCATGTTGCATCTGTCCCTTTTATTCCATGACCCATAACTTTCCTCACAAGTCTGTACAAGGCACTGTATCGAACACCTTTTGGAAGCCCATATACACCATATCAATGGCCTTGCCCTCATCAGCCATACCTGTTATCTCTTCAAAAAACTCCAGCAAGTTAGTTAGACACAATTTTCCTTTAACAAATCCATGCTGACTCTTCCGAATCAATCCACATTTTTTCCATGTCATAATTAATTCTATCCCAAATAATTGTTTCTAGAAGTTTCCCCAACACCGAAGTTAAACTGACTGGTCTGTGATTGCAGGGCAGGTCTTTACAACCTTTCTTGAACAAGGGCGTAATGTTTACAATTCTCCAGTCCTCCGGCACCTCCCCCGAATCCAGGGAACATTGGAAGATTATTGCCAGTGCCTCTGCAATTTCCACTTTCACTTCCTTCAATATTCTTGGATGCATCCTATCCTGTCCTGGTGCTTTATCAACTTTAAGTACCGGCAGCTTATCCAATCCCTCCTCCTTATCAATTTTAAACCCTTCTAGTGAGTTTCCTCCTCTGTCACCATGGCCTGGGCAGCATCTGCCTCATAGGTAAAAACAGGTGCAAAGTTTTCATTTAATACCTCAGCCATGACTCTTGCCTCTATGTGTAAATCCCCTTTTTGGTCCATTATCGACTCTACTCCTCCTTTTACCACCCTTTTATTATCAATATGCTTATAGAATACTTTAGGATGTCCTTTTATATTAGCTGCCAGTCTTTTTTCATAATCCCTCTTTGCTTCTCATATTTGCTTTTTCACATTCATTCTGAACCTTCTGTATTCAGCTTGGTTCTCAATTGTATTTGCTACCTGACACCTGTGGTAAACACACTTTTTCTTCTTTAACTTAATTTCCATCTCCTTTGTCATTCAGGGCGTTATGGATTTGTTTGTCCCACCTCTGCCTTTTGAGGGATCATGCCTTGACTATGCTCAAACCACCTCCTCTTTGAAGGTAGCCCATTGTTCAGCTGCTGTTTTTCCCGTCAACCTTTGGTTCCAGTCTATCCGGCCCAGCTCCGTTCTTGCCCCATTGAAGTCCGCTCTGTGCCAGTTGATTATTCTTACTCTGGATTGACCAATGTCATTTTCATCTGTCATCCTAAACCTTAAGATACAATGATCACTGTCCCCTAAATGTTCCCCCACTGTCAATTTATCTACTTGGCCCACCTCATTCCCAAGAACCAGGTCTAGCAGTGCCTCCTTTCTTGTTGGACTGGACACATACTGCTGTAGGAAATTTTCCTGAACGCAATCTAGGAACGCTTGTCCCTCACTGCCCCTTACACTACCACTATTCCAGTCTATATACGGATAATTAAAGTCCCCCATTATAACTACTCTGTGATGCTTACATCTCTCTGTAACTTCCTTGCAGATTTGTTCCTCTATATCCTTCCCACTAGCTGGTGGTCTATATATTACACCGAGCAATGTAATCTAACCCTTCTTATTCCTTAGCTCTAGCCAAATTGATTCTGTACTCGAATCCTCTGACACATCCTCTTTCTCCAGTGCTGCAATACTCTCCTTAACCAGAAACACCACCCCTCCTCCTGTTTTCCCTTTCCTATCTTTTCTGAACACTTTGTAACCAGGAATATTTAACACCCAGATCTGCCCTTCCTTAAGCCAGCTGTCCATTATTGCCACAACATCATAATCCAACAAGGCAATCTGTGCCTGTAACTCCCCAATTTTATTACCAATAACATACATGCAGTGTAACCCTGATTTAGATTTCATTACTTGCTCCCTTACTCTGACCCCATCTATTCTACTCCTACTCCTGCTCCTAATACGTATGTTCATAAAACATAGTAAAGGAGGGTACTTGAAGCTCTTCTCGGGATGGTGCTGGAATGTCCACCACAATGACAATGGAATCCAGGGTCACTGCGGGAGGCTGGCGAATAACCGGAGGGAGCTCTACCTGCACATTGTGAGGCTCCAGGAACATTGGAGGGACCTGAACACTGACAGGAGGGAGGGTCAAAGCTGGTCTCAACATAAAAATGCAACACTGCCATCTTGAAAGCATGAAGTAATGGCACAATTTGAAATCGAAACTGGAAAAGAATCTGCATGGGAGGTGTCTGAGGCAGCGTGGGAGGAGCACACAGTTGGGCTAAGTGGCCGTTTCACGGGGTGCCCTCAAGCTGCTTAGAGTCACAACAATGAAATAGAGTCAGAGCTGAGAGAAAAGAGGAAGACTTCCTTTGAAAAGGTGCCATCGGAGCCAATGCTTTTTGGTGTGCTTTAATGAGGGACTGCAGGAGTCATTGGCTTCACAATGCAGTTGCTCCATTTGAGTTTTAACAGAGAGAATGTGAGGTTGGAGAATACAGGCAACTGTTAGGGAGGCACAGCTGCTGCATATCTGCCAGATCATAAATGAAAGCCTCTAGTGTGCTTTCTCCAATTGGCATGCATAATGAGCCAAAGATCATTGAGTTATAGCTCATGTGCAAGTTAACCTTAATCAGCATACGAGATCAGAGATTGCAAGAGTGCCTTTGGTAAGGTGGCACATTTCATGAATGTGTCCAAACTGCTTCCAATATCTGTGGGATCGAGATGCCAAATATCAGGGTTGGCATCTTGGTCACCCAGATCTGTGAGTTTATGCCTCAGCTATAAGGATGTCTTGGTGAGAAGCCAGTAGCGCAGATGCACCTTTAGGTCATGACAGTGGCTTTCCGTTTGCGTGTGGGAGCTTTACTCTATTCATTAATCTGTTCCATCTATCAGTCCACAGGGAGAAGGAGGATTGAATGATGGGGCCTGGGCACAATACTACCTTCTTGATGGTACTGACCTGATTGAGGAGCAGAAGAAAAGCCTGGCACCACCTAGCGCAGCCTTGAGAGGAGGCCCCACCTAAGGCCCATGGCCCAGGGAAGCCCTAGCAAGAACCAGAAGATGAGAAATTTAAACCCATCCCATGGAAGCGACTCGCACGACCACGGGCCTACCAAAGAAGACTTTCCTATCTGGAGATGAGTGAAAGAATGCCGTACACATCTACGCGTGTCAAGGGGTTTGGTGGATCATATCTGCCACATTCTGTGGGGAGATCTAACGCCCCATGGACTGCGAGGACATCCTCTGTCAGTGCTCCTTAAGGTCACTGCCGCACTCAGTTTTTTTATCTGCAATTGTTCCAAGGATCCACATGGGACCTATGCAGCACCTCACAGTCATCAGCACATAAATGTATCAAGGAGGTGATGCAGTAAGGCTCATCATGATGTGAAGCTTACACTCAATGAAGCTAGCCAAGCTGTTAGATTTCTGGGGTTAACAGCCATCTCAGGCTTTTCTAGAGTACAGGATGCAATAGTTTGTGCATTGACCATATTGAAATGATTGTAATATTCATTGATTGTATTGATGCACCTTGTGATACATGTGTAAAAGTTGAATCTGATTGTACTTATGTGATGGTGATTTTGAAATGTTTTGGAATGTTCTTTCAGATATTTTATGAATAAAGTATATTTTTCAAAAAAAAACAGGATGCAATAGTTTGTACACATGTGGCCTTGAGAGCTCCATGGCAGCAGCCCCTGATGTTCATTAACAGGAAAGTGTTCTACTCCCTGAACATTCACCTGGTGTGTGATCATCAGAAGCATATCATGCACATTTGTGCCAGGTACCCTGGGAGTTGCCATGACTCATACATCTGGAGTCACCCAGGTGCCTTACATATGCGAAGGGCCTCAGTGATTACAGGGTTGGCTGCTTGAGGATAAGATGAAACCGCTCAAATGATGGCTCATGACATCCATGCACCATCCTCAGAATGCCTCGGAGGAGAGATACAATGCAGTTTATAGCTCCACATGATCCATCATCAAGCAGCCAATTGACATCCTGATGATGCGCTTCTGATGTTTGGACTGCTCAGGTGGGGCTCTGCAGTACTCTCCACAGAGGGTGTCCTGCATAATCATGGCCTGTTACACCCTTCACAACCCGGCACTTCAAAGGGGGGACAGAGAGAGACACGGGGAAGGCTGAGAGTTCCTTGGACGATGAACAGCAGGAAGGGCAAGAAACTGAAGAGGGAGATGAGAGTCAGCTTCCAAAAGAGGATGCCACTGAAGAAGCACGATGTGGAAGACCTGCCCATGCCACACTGATAGCCACAAGTTTCTAGGAGGAGTAAAGTGCAGGCAACGGGAGATGGCCACATTCCTCCTGTTCCTTAGTGTCATGTCGATGCACTGAAAGGCCTTTACATCCAGTCACATCGAGAGCAAGTCCAGCACTCAGACTTGCACTTTCAGTCCTCATGATTCACCAGGCCCTAATCTTTGGAAAGGTCAGCGGAAAGGTCCATGCGCTCTGGGAAGTGAAAGTTAGCACAACAGCGCAAATGCTGCGTCAAAGGACTTGACGCAGTCGTCGCTAAAGAGCCTTTAGCAGGCACTGAGGTGCACGCATGGTTGGAGGGACCATCATGGCTGCAGGACTTGTGCTTTGGCACTGCCAATGAAGGCAGCACTTCTCATGTTGAGAGACAATTACAGCTTCCAGGCTAGTGAGCATGCCTAACTCCATGTTGTCTTGTAAGGAGTACGGTTGCTAATGCACTTTGCAGACACTTCCAGTAAAGTTTGGCACCTCTCCCTGACATAACACAAGGGTTGAGTAACTATCATGAGTCAGCTACACATCATATGAATGTGAGACTCACAAAGGGAGGTGACCCCCGAGTGCGATTACCCTCGCAGTAAGAGGGCACATAGATGCATATGTATGACACTTTAAAATGACGAGACCATTCTCATGAATAGCAAATGTATTTACAAAAGTGCATGATATATGCAGTGATTGAATACCCGTGACTCAGAAGTGATGTCAAAGTTTCTTAATTTTCCCAACCCTATCGCTACCACTGGGTGCAGCCCCGAAATTTGCAGCAGAGGTGGAGACAGCCTGCTTACTGCTTCGCTGCCTTGTCTGAGATGACTTTGGTGGACGCCCTCTGGAAGCCCAAGGCCTGGAGGACCCTGACCTGATAAGGGTCACCTACTCAGGGCAGGTGCATGTCCCTCAAACTGGCCAGCTGGAGTTGATGAGGGGATTCGGAGGGACTGAACATCCTTAGAGTGTCCTGTGTGGAGGCCTCATGGTGTACAGCTGACACTTATCCTCCCTGTGGGTGCCTGAGGGGCCCTCCCTGACTCCTTGAGGGGAAGGACAACTGGAGGGAGGTCGAGGGGCCCTGCCCCCACTGTCACCTAGCCATTGATGGATCCCACCAATGTCTATAGTGATGGAATGCAGGTCCGAGCGCAAATCCGGTGGGATCTGCTGGACCAAGGTCTCCAAGGCGGTCACCACCAATCCCATGGAGGCTTCGAGGTGCTTGCATGTCAGAGCCACGGCATCAAACAGAACATGGACAGTCTCCTCCATCCTACACTCATGCCTCTCGCAACTCCAGCTGATGTCCTGCCGCCTGTTGTTACATCTCCAGCATTGTGAATGGCTCGCAGAGGCTCATCATCTGACCCCGAGCCTAGCCTAGAACTTTGACCCGCCGAGGTGTGTGTCTCTGTGCTGGTGGAGGGTGCGGGCGAGTGCAGCGATGGGTCTTCTTCAGATGGCTCCTCAGTACCTTCCTCTGAAAGTTGGGGGCTGGGGCTTATGTTGGCTTTGCTCCTCTGCCTGGACTTGTTGACGTCTGTAAGGGAAAGAAAATAGATTTAGTTCATGAAAAGGCTGAATACAACATTTCATGTCGCTCACTGTGAATGTCAGGATATGATCAACTCATGGAGGCCTCATCTGTCCTGGGCTGCTGAGAGAGGCCGACCTCGCCTTCCTCACAGGAGCAATCTCTGTCCTCCCCACCAACTCGGCTACATCCTCCTCGAATCTGGAGAGCTCAACTATGTCGGCTGCCCCTCCTCTTATCTGGGATCCCTCCCTCTTGTTGTGGGCAAACTTGGCCTGCATAAAGGCAGATTGATAGGACGTGACAAAAAGGGATGGAGGAGAGGTTGGGAGGCATGCATGCCTGCCGTGTGTGCTGAGACCTCCACAGTGAGGGCTGAGGATGGAGTTTGTGCAGCATGATAGGTGAGATTCTGCTGATGTTAAAGTGCCGGTGAGACAGTCAGTGCTGATGTCTCCCCCGCAAATAGTGTGTGAGATCCCTGAGCAGTGTAATCCTTTGAGTGCATGATGCCATTGTGAGAGTGTGAGATTGGAGTGAGCTGAAGGCTGCCTTACCCTGGCAGAGCGGATGAGATCATTCATCCTCTTCCCGCACTGAATGGTGGTTCTGGGTCGGGTACCTGATGAGCTGACTTGCCTTGCGACCGCCTCCCAGGCTGGCGAGATGGGGCTGGTGGGCTTCCTGGAGCTATCCCTGGGGTAGAGGACATCCCGGTTCTGGCGGACTCCATGGATGAGAGCCTTGAGGGAGTCATTACTAAACCTGGGTGTAACCTTCTTCTTTTGTGCAGCCAACCCGAGAGTCTCCCCACCGCACGGCTGGGCAGGAGAAAGTGAATCTGTGCGTTTGGGTGGTGTTTAAATCCGGCACCCGGACTTTCAGCCCCATGCAGTGATGGTGTGGCGCGGACGAATCAGTTCCCAAGCTGCCATGTGAATCGGAGAAATAGTTGCCAATTCATAATTAACGAGCTTCCGAGCACGAAATCGGGTGCATTTCCTGCCACCCTGACTGGCGGGAAAGGCACTGCGAGACCCAGCCGCCACAGCACTCAGTTTCAAAAATGGAAAATTCCACCCTACATCATGATCCATCAACCTAAGATACTCTCTCACTAATGTAGGGGAGGTTGTGTAATGCTAATGTCACTGGACATGGGTTTGAATCCCACCACAGCAGCTGGTGGAATTTAGATTCAGTTCATAAATCAGGACTTAAAAGCCAGTCTCAGTAATGGCGATTGTTGTAAAAACCCATTTGGTTCATTAGTGCCCTTTAGGGAAGAAAATCTGCTGTCCAGACCCACAGCAATGTGGTTGACTCTTAAATGCCTGAAATGGCTGAGCAAGCAGCTCAGTTGTAACAAACCACCACAAAGTCACAAAATAGGAATGCAACCGGACAGACCACCCGACATCAACCCAGGCACTGGAAATGACAACGGCAATCTCAGCCCTGTCGACCCTGCAAAGTCCTCCTTACTAACATCTGGGGGCCAGTGCCAAAATTGGGAGTGCTGTCTCACAGACTAGTCAAGCAACAGCCCAACAGTCATCCTCACGAAATCATACCTTACAGATACTGTCCCAGGCTCCACCATCACCATCCCTGGGTATGTCCTGTCCCAGTGGCAGGACAGACCCACCAGAGGTGGTGGCACAGTGGTACACAGTCAGGTGGGAGTTGCCCTGGGAGTCCTCAACATTGACTCTGGACCCCATGAAATCCCATGGCATCAGGTCATACATGGGCAAGGAAACCTCCTACTTATTACCACCTGTCCCCTACTTAGTGGATGATTCAGTGCTCCTCCATGTTGAACACCACCTGGAGGAAGCACTGACGGTGGCAAGGGCGCAGAATGCACTCTGGGTGGGGGACTTCAATGTCCATTACCAAGAGTGACTGACCACTGGCCAAGTCCTAAAGGACATAGCTGCTAGACCGAGTCTGCAGCAAGTGGTGAGGGAACCAACAAGACGGAAAAACATACTTGACCTCATCCTCACCTTTCTGTGGTTCTGAGTGACCACTGCACGGTCATTGCAGACGAAGTCCCGTCTTCACATTGGGGATATCCTCCATCATGTTGTATGGCACTACCACCGTGCTAAATGGGATATATTTTGATCATGTCTAGCAACTCAAAACTAAGCATCCTTGGGGCTTTGCATCATCAGCAGCAGGATTGTGCTCAACCACAGTATGTAAGCTCATGGCCCGGCATATCCCTCAATTCTACCATTGCAATCAAACTGGGAAATCAACCCTGGTTCAATGAAAGAGCGCAGGAGGGCATGCCAGGAGCAGCACCAGGCATCCATAAAAATGAGGTGTCAACCTGGTGAAGCTACAAAACAAGACTACTCTTGTGACAAACAGTGAAAGCAGAAAGTGATTGACAGAGCTAAGAGATCCCACAGCCAACTGATCTAAGCTCTGCAGTCCTGCCACATCCAGTTGTGAATGGTGGTGGGCAATTAAACAACTCACTGGAGGAGGAGGCTGCACAAATATCCCCTTCCTCAATGATGGGGGAGCCCAGCACATCAGTGCAAAAGATAAGGCTGAAGCATTTGCAATAATATTCCGCCAGAAGTGCCGAGTGGGTGATCCATCTCGGCCTCCACCCATGTCCCCAGCATCACAGATGCCAGTCTTCAGCCAATTCGATTCACTTGGTCACGTGATATCAAGAAATGGCTGGAGGCACTGGATACTGCAAAGGCTATGGGCCCTGACAATATTCCAGCAATAGTACTGAAGACTTGTGCCCCAGAACTTGCCGCGCCCCAAATCAAGCTGTTCCAGTACAGCCACAATACTGGCATCTACCCAGCTATGTGGAAAATTGCCCAAGTGTGTCCTGTACACTAAAAGCAGGACAAATTGAACCCAGCCAATTACTGCCCCATTACCCTACTCTCCTTCATCAGTAAAGTAATGGAAGGGGCCATCAATAGTGCTAGCAAGCAGCGTTTGCTTAGCAATAACCTGTTCACTGATGCCCAGTTTGGGTTCCGCCTGGGCCACTCAGCTCCTGACCTCATTACAGCCTTGGTTCAAACATGGACAAAAGAGTTGAACTCCCGAGGTGAGCTGAGAATGTGTGCGCTTGACATCAAGGTAGCATTTGACCGAGTGTGGCATCAAGGTGCCCTGGAGTCAATTGGAATCAGGGGAAAGCTCTCCACTGGTTAGACTAATACCCAGCACAAAGGAGGATGGTTGTGGTTGTTGAAAGTCAATCATCTGAGCTCTAGGACATCACTGCAGGAGTACCTCAGGGTAGTATCCGAGGCCCAACCATCTTCAGCTGCTTCACCAATGACCTTCCCTCTGTCATCAGAAGTGGGGATGTTCGCTGATGATTGCACAATGTTCAACACCGTTCGCAACTCCTCAGATACTGAAGCAGTCTGTGTCCATATGCAGCAAAACTTGGACAATATCTAGGCTTGGGCTGACAAGTGGCAAGTAACGTTTGTGCCACACAAGTGCCAGGGAATGACCACCTCCAAAAAGGAGGATTCAACCATCTCCCCTTGACATTCAATGGCAGAACCATCACTGAATCCCCCACTATCAACATGCTGGGGGTTACCATTGACGAGAGAGTGAACTGGAATAACCATACAAATACTGTGGCTACAAGACCAGGTCAGGGGCTGGGGATTCTGTGCAGAGTAACTCACCTCCTGACTCCTCAAAGCCTGCCCACCATCTACAGGACACAAGTCAGGAGCGTGTCGGAATATTCTCCACTTGCTTGGATGAGTGAGTTTCAACAACACTTAAGAAGCTTGACACTATCCAAGACAAAGCAGCCTGCTTGATTGGCACCCCATCCACCACCTTTATCATCCACTCCCTCCACCACTGACGCACAGTAGCAGCAGCGTGTACCATCTACAAGATGCACTGCATGAATTCACCAAGGCTCCTTAGACACCACCTTCGAAACCAATGACACTAACATGTAGAAGGACAAGGGCAGTAGATGCATGTGAACACCACCACCTGGAAGTTCCCCTCCAAGCCACTCACCATCCTGACTTGAAATTATATTACTGTTCCTTCACTGTTGCTGGGTCTATATCCTGGAACTCCCTCCATAACAGCACCGTGGGTGTACCTACACCACATAGGGACTACAGAGGTTCAAGCAGGCCGCCCACCACCACCTTGTCAAAAGCAATTAGGAATGGGCAATATAAATTCTGGTCTAGCCAGTGACGCCCATGTCCCATGAAAGATTAAAAAAAAGTACTGATCTCACCCCTTATTAACAATGCTACCCCACCTCCTTTCCTCCTCTGCCTATTCTTCCTAAATGACGAATATCTCTGAATATTCAGTTCCCAATCCTGGTCACCCTGTAACCACATTTTTGCACTGGCAATTAAATCATACCCATTTACCTCTGTTTGCACCTTCAAATCACCTACCTTGCTGCGAATGCAGCATGCATTCAGATAGAGTGATTTTAACTTTGTCTTTTTAGCATTCTTCTACATTCTGATCCTAGTTGATGATTGCTTTCTTTTTGTTCTGCCTTCTAATTTCATTCACTACTTTTCCACTCCTGCTGCTACCTTGCTTCCCTCCAATCTCAGCTCCCTTTCAGAACCACAGAATTGCTATGGTGCAGAAGGAGGCCATTCGGCCCATTGTGTCTGCACCGGCTCTCTGAACTTTTAGCTTAGTGCCAATCTCCTGCCTTTTCCCTGTAACCCTGCACATTGTTCCTATTTAAATAACCATCCAATGCCCTCTTGAATGCCTCAATTGAACCTGCCTCCACCACACTTCCAGGCAGTGCATTCCAAACCCTAACTACTCGATGTGTGAAAAGGTTTTTTCTCACCTCACATTTGCTTCTTTATCAAAACATTTTAAAACTGTGCCCTCTGGCTCTTGATCCATTTATGAGTGGGAACAGTTTCTCCATATCTACTCTGTCCAGACCCCTCATTATTTTGGAAACTTCTATCAAGTCTCCTCTCAGCCTTCTCTCCAAGGAAAACAGTCCCAACTTCTCCAATCTTTCCTCATAACTGAAGTGTCTCATCCCTGGAACAATTCTCATAAACCTCTCCTGCACTCTTTCCAGTGCGTTCACATCCTTCCTATAGTGTGGCATCCAGAGCTGGACACAATACTCCAGCTCAAGTTCCCACCCCCTGCCATTCTAGTTTAAACCCTTTGTGGCAGCAAATCTCCGTCCGAGAATAATTTAACTTTACAATCTCTAAAAACAAAAAAGAAGCATATTATCTAAATGGTGAGAGATGGCAGAGCTCTGAGATTCAGAGGGATCTGGGTGGCCCAGTGCATGAATCACAAAAAGGTTAGTATGCAGGTACAGCAAGTAATGAGGGGAATTGAATACAAAAGTAGGGAGGTTATGTTTCAGCTTTACAGGGCATTAGTGAGACCACATTTGGAGTACTGGGTACGGTATTGGTCTCCTTATTTAAGGAGGGGTGTAAATGCGTTGGAAGCAGTTCAAAGAAGGTTTATTAGACCAGCACCTGGAAAGGGTGGGCTGTCTTATGAGGAAAGGCTGAACAGGTTAGGCTTACATCTGCTGGAGTTTAGAAGAGTAAGAGGCAACTTGATTGGAGCATATAAGATCCTGAGGGGTCTTGACAGGAGAGGATGTTTCTTTTTGTGGGAGAATCTAGAACTAGAGGTCATGTTTAAAAATAAGGAGTCGCCCATTTAAAACAGAGATGTGGAGAAATTTTTTCTCTCAGAGGGTTGTGAGCCTTTGAAACTCTTGTCCTCAGAGGGTGATGGAAGCAGAGTCTTTGGCAAGAATTTTACGCTGGTTGTGCAGTCATGCGCGCAACCTGACAGCACGTGAAATTACGTGAGAAGACGCCGGGTGTGCGTCCACGATATTTTGCTCGGCGAGCGCGCATGGCTGTCAGAAGCGTTCCCGCTGACATTTAAGCCGGTAACTAAGCCCATTAAGGAAGAAATTGAAATAGATTTTGCATGGCCCATCCACTTTACGGTTGGTGGACGGGCCAACTGACCAGGCGGCCTTTACATTTTTGCTGAAACCTCGATCCAGGTTGGGATGAAATGACTGGGGTGTAATATAATAAAAAAAATCTCTCTGGGTACTGATGTGTTTTGAGTTCTGCTGTCAGGTGCTTGAATGTGTTGCATAGACACAGTTTGGTGCATTTTTCTCTTGCCATTTAATCTGTACAGGATTGCAGCTCCCTGAGGCAGCTCCGCAGCAGCTATATGCCTTAGGGGGCTTGCTAGAAGTGCCCACCCTAAGGTGCTTCTGGCATTGCCTCTCACTCATCTGCAGGTAGCTGCAGTGCTTGCGATATACCCGAGTTTGGGCCAATGCTCACCATCGCACTGGCCCCTGGCTGCCAGCATTCTGCCTCTCTTGAGGTTCTGTTGCTCTGGCTGTTGCTTCTCCTGGCCCTGGGCCATCCTGCTGTGGTTCCTCCTCAGCTGGACCATAGCCAGTAGAAGGGCAAAGGAACATAGGAACATAGGAACAGGGGAAGGCCATTCAACCCGTTGAGTTTGCTCCGCTACTCAATATGATCATGGCTGATCGAACACTTCAATGCCTTTTACCCACACTATCCCAATAACGCTTTACATAATTGTTAATCTGGAATTTATCAATCTCAACCTTAAGCATACTCAATGACTGAGCTTCCGCAGTCGCCTGGGGTAGAGAATTCCAAAGATTCACAACCCTCTGAGTAAAGAAATTTCTCCTCATCTCAGTCCTAAGTGGTTTCCCTCTTATTTTGAAAGTGTGTCCCTTGGTCCTAGGCTCCCCAACCAGGGGAAACACCTTAGCTGCATCTACCCTATCTATTCCTTTAAGTATTTTGTAGGTTTCAATGAGATCACCTCTCATTCTTTGGAACTCAAGAGAATACAGACCCAGTTTCCCCAATCTCCCTTCATAAGATAGTCCTGCTACACCCGGAACAAGTCTGGTGAACCATTGTTGCAGTCCCTCTATGGCAATATCATCCTTTCTGAGGTAAGGGGACCAAAACTGCACACAGTACTCCAGGTGCTGTCTAACCAAGCTTCTATACAATTGAAGCAAGACTTCACTACTCCTGTACTCAAATCCTCTTCCTCTTCACCAAGATTCCCCCTCACCCTTCACCATCACTGCCTTGTTATTCCTCTCCCCGCTGTGACCTTTCACCTCCCCCCATTACTCTAGATCCTATTGTTATCTTTGTGGACATTCCTGTTCGCCCCCTGAGGCTATAACGATCAAAATGCCCATGCCCCTTCTGAGGCTGACCCCTCCTGTTCTTGAGGTCAGCTATTCCCTGAATTTTTTTGACCCCACTTGCCATGAGACCTAATACTATCTGGCCATGACCTTAGAACTTCCATCTTCCTGATTCAACAGCCCCCTGTCACTGTACCTTCTGCCTCCCAATACCCTCAACTCTTGACATCGTCCACACCTTTGAGAACCATCACTGCCCAGAAAGCCAGTTCACTGCCCTACAATGGGACCAACACATGTGAGACATGCTTACCCTCCCAACCTGTCCTGGACAGTCTGGCTTCCTTCCCGGGAACTCTGCCGCCCTTCCCTGCTTTCCCTGCCTCTCCTGTCCAGTCTCTGTGCAGCTTGGACGACCAGCACCCAATCTCAATCAATAGGCTGACATTTCTGAGCGGTCCCGAAGAAGGATGAAGCAATGAGTATTCACTGCAAACTCCAGGAAGAAGTTTACCTCTCCAGGTGCCTGCCACTTATATGCAGTTATGAATCTAAAGGCACAAATTTCTTGCTCGCGGAGAGCCTAATTTGGGCGGAGGCACTTAATTCTGGTGAGCTGGCCTTTTAACGAGAATGCATGACATGCAAATACACGCAAAAGGACTGTGCTCGACCTGCCTTTAAAGTTCCATGCACTTAATTGCAACAGTTTACCCTGCCTTTGGGAAAGTTAATTCTGGCCTCCAAGGCAATTAAGTTCTCCCTCCTGCTTTTCTTCCTGCTCCAGGCAGGCCTGGAAGATTCCAATCCCTCTCTCTACATGAGTCTCTGTCAATCGGTGACTCTCATTCTCTTAGTCTCTCTCTCTTTCTGCCTATGTGCCACTCTCTGTTTCCCTCGCTGACTCAGTCTGTATCTCTCCCTTCCTTTGTCCATCTGTGTGTTTCACATTCAGTCAGTTGGTGTCTTTCACTCTCTCTCGCTTACTCTGTGCATTTCTAAGTGTCGCACTCTCTCCATCTATGTCACTCTCTCTCTCTCAATCTAGGTCTCCCTCCTTCAATCTGTGCCGCTCTCCCTTTCTGTCAGTTTGTCTCACTCCCTCTCAGTCTGTCTCTTTCACTTCCTCTCAGTGTGTCTCTCACTTTCTCTCAGCCTGTGTCTCTCTCAGTTTTGTGTCTCTCTTCCTCTCTCTTTCTCTCTGTGTCGCTCTGACACTCAGTCTGTGCCCCTGTCTTTCTCTCAGTCTCTCTGTCTGTGTGTTTCTCTTGGTCTCTTTCTTTGTCTAAGTCTCTCTCTCTCTCTCTGTTTCATTTCGTGTGTGTCTCTCTCTCTCAGTCTGTCTTTCTTTCCCAGTCTTTTTGTGTATGAGCCTCTCTCTGTTTCCTTTTCTCTCAGACTGTGTCTCTGTCTCTCTATCTCTGTTAGTGTCTCTTTCTCTGTCTCTCTCTGTCGGTCTGTGCCTTTATCTTCTCTTAGTTGCTGTGAGCTTGTGTCTCTCTCAGTCAATATCTCTCTTTCGCACATCTCCCTCTCTCTCTCTCTCTCTCTTTCTCTCAGTTGGTATGAATCCCTTTCGGATTGAGTGTGTTGGGTCACGGAATTGGTCCTTTGTTATGGTCCAATCTCCAACCTACTCATGTTTTTCTGAAAAGTCACACCCCAGGAGTAAATCTCTTTAAAATGCCCTTTAAACCAAATCGCCACATCTCTTAAGGTTGAGATCAGATAGTGATATGTATATTCTCAACTTTGGTATTGTGGGTAAATTCAGAAACTCATGTTTGGAAAAGCAAAGGCACTGCCTGTTTCTTCATGTCATTTAACTCTAACGTAGTGGCTTTCTTTAAGAGCCAGCATGTTTTTTCCTTTGAGGAGGAAGCTCTTCCTTTTAAGATATTTTCTTTCAGGCCAATTTGAAACTGGTCATGATGCAGTGTAGCAGTGTTCTGAGCCCAGCCAGCCTCCTCAGCCCCGCTGTACGTTGGCACAGTACATTCACTCTCAATCTGCAGAGGTTAAGGCAATGCACCCATCTCCAACATGCAATAGAATGTCAGGTTGTTCCTAATGCAGTTAAGGATTGCTGGGTAGTTTTCATGAGAATATAGCAATATTGGATTAAAGGGATATTGGTTGATTGGTTAGTTTCAACATCTAGGATTTCATTGAGAAATTTATATTGAGAAACGGCCGAAAGTATACTTTTTAACTCTTTTTACATGAAACCACTTTTAGTTGGTTACATGAGGCAGGAAATTCCTCGACGCAGGCAGCTCCTTCCTCTCAGTCAGTAGATTGTGACTGCAACAGAGAGATAACAGGGAGTCACACACATCACTTCCGCCCTTTGTTTCATAATTTTGCAGCTTTCCTCAGTTTTGCACTGCAAATGAAATTTGTCTGAATTTCTTGCAAGCAAAGAGCTCTTTAACTTCCACAATCCATTGCTGCTGTTTGCTTAATCTCTACCAAATAAATTAGATCTGGTGAATGCACAGGGACCCCCCTCCCTACAGTGTTCATTATTGTGTGAAAGCGGCAAAAAAAAGCAATTAAAAAGGCAAAGGGAATAATTGACCATTACCTCAGGAGTGTTGGAATACAAAAGGGTGTAAGTGACGTTACAGTTACATATAAAGTTCTGCTCAGACCCCATTTGGAGTCTTACATTCAGTTCTGGGCCCCTCAGGAAGGAGATATTGGTTTTAGAGAGAGTAGAGCACCAGAATGATACCAGGGCTAAAAGGGTTAAATTATGACAGCAGGTTACACATAGGCTAGGCTTGTATTCTCCTGAGGTTAGGATGTAAAAGGGTGATCTAATTCAGGGGTTTAAGATGATTAAAGGATTTGATAGGAGAGATAAAGAGAACCCATTTCCTCTTGTGGGAGAGTCCAAAACAAGGGAACATAGCATTAAAATTAGAGCCAGGCCATTCAGGAGTAACATCAAAACATATGGCAGCAAAATTGGGCTCCATATGGTGCTGTTGGTGTCAGCACTGTGGAAGCCTGGAGGGGCTAAAAATGGTAGGAGGGTGATTGCATTTCTGATGATTTCCAGCATGTCCCATGTCAATTCCAATTGTTGGAAGGGTGCCGGTGCGAGTGCAGGGTGGGCAGATCAAGATCGACTGCTTTGGACCTCTTATACCCTGTTGCCCTCTTGTAAACATGTGCGGGACCCCTTGTGCTGGTTAAAGGCATCAGTATGGTGCTTTCGAGTGGGGTGTTTTGACTTTCTTTTTCTGCTGCAGAGTTCATGGATGTGTAATTGCAGGTGCTCACACAATTTCTTTGTCAGAAGGGAGTGCATTGGACTTTGGGAAGAAATTGAATGGTTTTTGAAGACTTCGGACTAGAAAGCTTGCTCTGACTCCTGAGGGTGACCATTTCCTCTTGGGCTGCAGAACGACCAAAGATGGGGCACAGGTAGCAGAGAGGGGAAGCTGTGTGCAGAGGGAGGAGGAGAAGAGCTTTCAATAGAGCACCTAGGACCTTCAGGGAACACTTCTACTTCTACCTCAGCCAGGAGCAGTGTCTGAGCTCGTGATGCTTCACCAAGGAGGTGGTCACTGAATTGTGCCACCTTCTTGAACTAGGCTTGCAGCCACAGACCAAAATATACATGGTGTTGCCAGTGGCCTGCCAGCATGGCCCTCAATTCTACGCCTTAGAATCCTTCCAGATTAGAGCTGGCATCATCTCCAACATCTCTCAGTTTGCTATGATTCACTGCATAGGAAGGGCACTTCCAGAGGAGAGAACATCATATCTCCTGGGGAGATGAACTAGAACTGCAAGGGGTGCAACTCCCTCACCATACGGGTATGATGTGACCATGCACAGAGCATCACATCAGTCAATGCCCAGTATGCTGCCAGTCAGCCTTCCCCACAACCTTTGTGCTGCCACACTGATCCAGAGGATGTTATCTTGCTTTGCTGAGAAAGCGGGTCTAGATTCCACTCCGCCATCTGATCACACATGGGCAGTGCTCATAAAATGAGACTCATACTGCAACCATGAACATCATGGGACAAACCTTTGCCATTCTCACACAATGGTTCCACTGCCTGAGCCAGTCAGAGGAGCCCTCCAATACTCATTGGGGTGTGTGCCATATACATTGTGGTCTACTGCATTCTACACAATCTGGCAATCATAAGGATGCAGACATTACCACCAGGCCTTCAGCAAACACCTAGAAGGGAGGAGGAGGAGGAAGGGAGTTGGCATCTGGGACATCAGCACTCCAGGCGGGTGGTCAGTAAGAGTTTATCAAATTCCAGTTCCCCAGAAAATATCCCCGCATCACCTTTGTTCCACAATTCCCCACCTTTCCATCCCACTGCTATGAAGCTTTAGCATCCTCTTGGCTAATATGCTAAAATAAAAGACAGCACAAAAAAACATCTTTATCCGACAACACTTCCAATAATATACGGAAACTGAACTATTCACTCATATACTTTCCCCTTGTGCTTCTGTACAGTGCTACCCCAGTGACAGCTCCATGGTTGTTGGAAGGCTGCTGACTTTCATTGGTGAGGTCTGTAGATGGCTTTGCAGGGTACCCTTGAGCAGGCCTTTGGGTTACTAGTAGAGTATCACAACCACTATGCTACTATTCCCTTTATCCTCCCCCCATAAAGTTGTGCCAATTATTTCCCCCCTCCTCCCTTTTCCTCCCTCCTCCTCCTTCTTCCTACACTTTCCTCCCCTCCCTCCCCCTTCTTCCCCATGCCCTCTCTCCTCCCTATCCTTCCCAGTCCTCCTCAGTTCCTCTCCTTCTTCCTCCACCCACTCCCTTCTTCTCCTCCCCACTGCTTCCTTCTCTATGTATTTTGAACATAATGTAAGTTTCAGGGCTACACAATAATAATAGTGAGTAAATACTTGCTGTGCTTCAGTGCATTGGACACCCACCATCACACTATAGAGCTCTCTGAGTACTGGATCAGAACTTCCACTCCAATTTGATATATGTTCAGTTGTCAGAAAATATCCCTAAAATTAAGTAGGAAGATACCTCTGCATAAATTTAACCAATTGTTTTATTAGCATCTATAACTTTCTACTAGTAGGTCAATGTGCTGAATGTTTATTGATAAGATCCTATATCCAACAGGAAATGCTGTGTTTTCTTGACAGTTGGCACTATTATGCCCCAGTCTCATCTTCATTGAAATGCCCAGAAATTCGAATTGAGTATATTATAGTGAAGGAAAGAATACTGGTGCTTATTGGGGTGTGAGCAGCTGAACATCGCCCTGAGGAATGGGTCGGAATGTTATCCAATCTCCATTAGCAGCTGTTTCCGCTCACTCCACCCTATTCATATGTTGACCCCTTTTTAAATAAATTGCTGATTCCTGTAGCCTATTCTGGAGAGGAAAAAGGAACCTGTGTTTTAAACTTAATCTGCTAAGGGCTGTGGGGATGGAAACAGACACACAGTGTCTTCCTGTAGTTGCCTTGCTGATTAGACATTTGCCAATTCTTCACATTCCAGACTTATATAAGAAACAGCAAGCAACCTTTTTTAGCCAACTGTAGTTACAAACATATGAACAAATGAAATAGGAGCAGAAGTAGGCCATTCAGCCCCTTGAGCCTGCTCCACCATTCAATAAGATAATGGCTGATCTTTTTGTGTTTCGATTTCCCCATTCCCATCTATCCCCGATAACCTTTGATTCCCTTGCCTAACAAGAATCTATCTACCTCTGCCTTAAAAATATTCAATGACCCCGCCTCCACCGCCTTCTGAGGCAGAGAATTCCAAAGTCGCACAACCCTCTGAGAGAAAAAAATTCTCCTCACCTCTGTCCTAAAAGGGCGACCCCTAATTTTAAAACAGTGCCCCCTAGTTCTGGACTCACCCACAAGAGGAAACATCCATTCCACGTCCACCTTGTCAAGGCCGTTCAGGATCAATCAAATCATCCCTCACTCTTCTAAACTCCAGTGGAAACAAGCCCAGCCTGTCCAACCTTTCCTCATAAGACAACCCACTCATTCCAGGTATCAATCTAGTAAACCTCCTCTGAACCACCTCCAATGAATTTACATCCTTACTTAAATAAGGAAATCAAAAACTGCACACAGTATTCGAGGTGCGGTCTCACCAATACCCTTTATAACTGAAGCATAACATTTTTCCTTTTATGTTCAATCCCTCTCATAATAAAGAATAACATCCCATTAGCCTTTTTAATTACTTGCTGCATCTGCATACTAACTTTTTGTGACTCACGCACCAGAACACTTAGATCCCGCTGCACCTCAGAATTCTGTAGTTGTTCTCCATTTAAGTAATACTCTGCCTTTTTATTCTTCCTGCCAGTGTGGACAACTTCACATTTTCCCTCATTAAACTCCATTTTCCAGATCTTTGCCCACTCACTCAACCTATCTATATCCATCTGCAACCTCCTCATGTCCTCTTCACAACATACTTTCCTATCTATCTTTGTGTCATCTGCAAATTTAGCTACCGCGTCTTCACTCCCCTCATCTAAGCCATTGCTATAAATTGTAAAAAGCTGAGGCCCGAGTACAGACCCTTGTGGGACTCCGCTCATTATATCCTGCCAATCAGAAAATTACCCATTTATGCATATTTGCTGTTTTCTCCCAGCCAACCAATCTTCTATCCATTCTAGTATGTTACACCCTACACCATGAACTTTTATTTTCTGCAATAATCTTTGATGTGGGACCTTATCGAATACCTTCTGGAAATCCAAGTACAGTACGTCTACAGGCTGCCCTCTATCAAAGATCTCCAATAAATTGGTTAAACATGATTTCCCTTTCACAAAACCATGGGCAAAATTTTACAATCAGCGTGCTGGGGTGGGCCCGACACGCCGGAACATAAAATGACGTGCGATGACATCGGGCGTGCGTCCCGACATCACTGCGCACCATCGTAATATTTCGGTAGGCAGGCGCGCTATGAGGACGGAGGCACGCCCGCCATTAATTAACGGGCCAGTTAAGGCCCTTGAGCCACCAATTGAATTTGATTTTGAGCAGGCCGTGCAATTTTCAGGGCGTCGCACCGGCACAACAGGCAGGCGGGTAGGCCACATTTTCAAAAACCTCATCCACCGGCGAGAAAAGAGGGGGGTTGGGCTCACTAATGCGAGTTGTTAATACTTTAGATTATAACTTACTGCCACTTGCTTGTGTGAACAGGACTTCATTTCGCTTCAGAGCTGCTTTGACAGAAATAACAGGCTTCAGTTCAGGACTCTGGAGGAGTCATACCACTTGGGGCCTCCCAGGTGTCAGACAGCCTGGTAATGGGGGTTGTGGCCTTTGCTGGAGGCACCTCCTCTGAAGAGGAAGAGACGGCCAGAAGGGGGAGGAGGCCAACTGCCCCTATTCAGCCTCCAGGGGAGCGACCTGTGGGAGGACAGGCGCAGGCACAGGACCAACAGGAAGACCAAGGCAGAAGGGGTCTCAGAAGATGCCACAATCCTGCTGCCAGGGTTTACAGGTAGTGATGCAGCTACCTCAATATGTCTGAGGTGCAATGCCGAAGGAAGCTCTGCCTCTCAAGAGAAACCGTGACCTCCATCTGTCAGATGATTGGCCCTGAGATCAGCTCCAATAGTGTGGGTGCACACCCCATGCCAGTGGCGCTGAAGGCCACAGCTGCCCTCAACTTCTATGCCTCAGGCTCTTTCCAGGGGTCAGTGGGTGATCTTTGTGGGGTAACCCAATCAATTGTCCACACTTGTGTCAAGCTGGTGACAGACGCTCTGTTCAGGTGTGCATTGACTTTCATTTACTACCGCACGGACAAGGCCACCAGGCAGAGCGAGCCAGAGGCTTTGCAGCGATTGCTGGGTTCCCCCGCGTCCAAGGTGCAATCGACATCACACATGTGGCCAGCAGGTGAGTCGGGTGCTTTCGTCAACAGAAAAGGATTCCACTCCATGAACGTGCAGATAGTGTGTGATCGCGGGATGCAGATTCTGCAAGGCGGTGCAAGGTACCCAGGCAGCTCCCATGACGCCTACATCCTCAGACACTCCCAGGTGCCGAGGCTCTTCAGTGCTCCAGCCCGGCTGGATGGATGGCTGTTGGGTGACAAAGGCTATCCCCTCAAAAGGTGGCCCATGACGCCTCTCCGCCACCCAAGAACAGGGGCCGAGCAGCGATACAATAGGAGCCATGCCTCCACAAGGGCGGTGGCAGAGAGAACCATTGGCCTTCTCAAGATGTGCTTCCAATGCCTGGACTGTTCAGGGGGCGCACTCCAATAGCCCCCAGATCGTGTGTCGCTGATAGTGGTTGCATACTGCGCTGTCCACAATCTGGCGCTGGAAAGGGGGATGTAGTGGACGAAGAAGATGTTGACGGAGCTGCTTTGGCAGCAGATGATGAATCCAGTGGTGAGTCCGAGGACTAGCACGGTCAGGAGAACACTGAGGGGTAGACGCTGACCTGGGCAACCTCTAGGGAGGCAGGGACCCCTGGGAGGCTTTGATCCAATGCTCCTTCAGCTAGCCCACCAAAGAACAACAACCACGAGCCAATCTGCAGGCTCCATACTCAACACCTGACAGGAACATTTGCTTGGTCAACATCATGCACTATGTGCCATTTCAATAAAGCTCAGTGACAAACAAGTCATTCATAACATCATGGGTTACCCTTCACCTGCAGAACTAATAAAGCACCCAGAGGCTTGATCAACACAAACACAGTTAATGGTGTGGTGCCTGGCATACATAAAAAAAATTAAATGGAAAGGTGTTCTCCATCACACCTACTAATGAATAACTTAAAAGTGGGGCAAAAAATATCACCAGTGATAATCCTATATTGTGCTTAAGGTTCTTTAAGTTTTTGTTTGTGGGTGCTATGTCTAGGTGCTCACCGCTAGCTGGCACTGGCATCTGAGAGAGCCTGCTCACTCTGCTGCCCTTGCTGGCCTTGGAGGGCATCCTCTGGCCCGTGGAGCCTGTGCTGGGCCCTGACTGGGAGGGAGCTGCCAGTGGCATGGCTGCCATCTCCCCAGTCACTGCAGCCTCATCGGATGCCATGGTCGCTGGCAGAGGTGTGGAGGAGCTGCTGCCCTCATCCGGAGAACCCTGAGAGGAGCCCACAGAGACGACGAGCAGCTCGTGCGCCAATGTCAGGTTACTTTGGACCTCCCTGCTCACCATTGATGGATGGGTACCTAGCTATTATCCTGGGTGCCCAATCCATCTTCCACACTGACACTGACCACCTGAGGTCATTGCCGCTGTGAGAGCTTGCAGGTCCAAGCGCATCCCCAGGAATCCCGTATTGAGCTCCTGGAGGACCCTCTCCATGAGAGTTGCCACTTTCTTCTTAGAGACAGTGCGCTTGGCCCTAGGGGCATTGCATTGCTCATTCTCCGCCTTGACTCCTCTACAATGGAGACCTTGGCACACATTCCCTCATGTATCTCCGCCAGATCCTCCTGCACACCCTGCTGGACTTCCAGCCTCTGTTCAGCTGCCGGGTAGGAAAGACCGTGAATTTTAATTTTCTCTTTCACTAAAATCAAGTGTTCTTTAAGGAAGATTTTCATGAATTAGTTTAGAACTCACAAGTCAAGGTACAGAAACAGTTCTCATCAAAATCACAAACGCGACTGTGACAAAGGTAAACTGTCCCTCCTTGTCCTCCTCGACCTGCCCGCAGCCTTTGAAACAGTTCATCCTCCTCCAACACATTTTTACCATTGTCCAGCTGGGTGGGACTGCAGATGCACATGTTTACAAGCCTAACAGTGAAGGCAGCATGCGATAGACAGAACTAAGCGATCCAACAACCAACGGATCAGATCTGCAGACCTGCCACATCCAGTTGTGAACAGTGGTGGGCAATTAAATAACTCACTGGAGCAGGAGGCTCCACAAATATCCCCATCCTCAATGCTGGGGGAGCCCAGTGCATCAGTGCGAAAGATAAGGCTGAAGAATTTGCCACCATCTTCATCCAGAAGTGCCGAGATGATGATCCATCTCAGCCCCCTCCTGAGGTCCCCAGCATCACAGATGCAAGTCTTCAGCCAATTCTATTCACTCCACGTGAAATCAAGAAACAGCTGAAGGCACTGGATACTGCAAAGGCTATGGGCCCTGACAACATTCCGGCAATAGTGCTGAAGGCTTGTGCTCCAGCATTTGCCGTGCCCCTAGCCAAGATGTTTCAGTACAGCTACAACACTGGCACCTACCCGGCTATGTGGAAAATTGCCAGGTATGTCCTGTACACAAAAAGCAGGACAAGTCCAACCCAGCCAATTACTGCCCCATCAGTCTACTCTCCATCATCAGTAAAGTGGTGGAAAGCGTTGGCAACTGTGCTATCAAGCAGCATTAGTGAACCAGATGGGCTTTTACGACAATCAATGATAGTTTCATGGTCACCATTACTGAGGCTAGCTTTATATTCCAAATTTTATTAATTGAATTTAAATTCCACTAGCTGCCATGGTGGGATTTCAACACGTGCCCCAGAGCATTAGCCTGGGTCTCTGGATTACCAGTCCAGTGACATTACCACGATGCTACCTTCGCCCCCAAATGAGAGTGACTTCCCTTGACATCAAGGCAACATTTGATCGAGTGTGGCATCAAAGAGCCCTAGCAAGACTGAAGTAAATTTGTATCAGGGAGAAAACTCTCCACTGGCTGGAGTCATACCTAGCACAAAGGAAGATGGTTCTGGTTGTTGGAGGTCAGTCAACTCAGTTCCAGGGCATCACTGCAGGAGTTCCTCAGGGTAGTGTCCTCGGCCCAACCATCTTCAGCTGCTTCATCAATGACCTTCCTTCCATCATAAGGTCAGAAGTGGGGGTGTTCGCTGATGGTTTCACAATGTTCAGCGCCATTCGCGACTCATCAGACTCTGAAGCAGTTCATGTCCATGAGCAGGCCAAAGGCTGGGAATTCTGTGGAGAGTAACCCACCTCCTGACTCCCCAAAGCCTATCCACCATCCACCATCTCTGACTTACTCTTGTAGCCACAGTATTTATATGGCTAGTCCAGGTCAGTTTCCGATGAATGGTAACACCCAGGATGTTGATAGTAGGGGATTCAGCAATGGTAAGGCAATTGAATATCAAGGGGAGATGTTGTATTCCCTCTTCTTGGAGGTGGTCATTGCCAGGCACTTATATGGCGCTAATGTAACTTGCCACTTGTCTGCCCAAGTCTGAACGTTGTCCAGGTCTTGCTGCATATGGACGTGGACTGCTTCAGTATCTGAGGAGTCGTGAATGGTGTTAAACATCATGTAATCATCAGCAAAATGAAGATCATTGATAAAACAGCTGAAGATGGTTGGGCCTAGGACACTACCCCGAGGAACTCCTGCAGTGATGTCCTGGAGCTGAGATGACTGACCTCCAACAACCACAACCATCTTTTTTGTGCTAGGTATGACTCCAACCAGTGGAGAGTTTTCCCCCGATTTCCATTGACTCCAGTTTTGCGCGGGCTTCTTGATGCCAGTGTGTTGGAATACTCTCCACTTTGCCTGGATGAGTGCAGCTCCAACTATACAGTAAAGGGTTAATGGTTATGCTAATTAGACAATAATGTTAATGATGATGTAAGTGTGACATCAAGGTCAGATGACCAAGAGATTCCAAGGGAAGAAATACAGAACATTCTGTGTCCAGAGAACAATGAGGTCTTAGATGTAAATAGTTCGAAATAAATGGTTCCCAGAAAAGCTGACTATCTCCAAGTCACACACAGAGTAAGAGAAACCTCACTGAGCCAGGAGACCAAACAAGTAAAGTGCAACAAGCCAAGCATAATGGCAGCGTAAAACAGCAACAACACTCAAGAAGCTCGATGCCATCCAGGACAAGGAGTCTGCTTGATTAGCATTTATCAATGATCTTCATTTTGCTGATGATTACATGATGTTTAACACCATTCACGACTCCTCAGATACTGAAGCAGTCCACCACCTTAAATATTCACTCTCTTCACCACCAATGCACAATGACAGCAGTGTGTACCATCTACAAGATGCACTGCAGAAACTCACCAAGGTTCCTTTGACAGCACCTTCCAAACCCAAAACCTCTACCATCTCGAAGGACAAGGGCAGCAGAGACATGGGAACACCTCTAACTGAAAGTTCCCTGTAAGTCACTCATCATCCTGGCTTGGAAATATATTGCTGTTTTTTCACCGTCGCTGGGTTAAAATCCTGGAACTCCTACACCACATGGACTGCAGCGGTTCAAGAAGGCAGCTCACCACCACCTTCTCAAGTGCAATTAAAGATGGGCAATAAATGCTGGACTATACAGCATTTTCCTGCATCCAATGAATGAACAAAAACAATAAATATTGCTCAGTCCCTTTCTTATCTCAGTGTAACCAGGAATTGCCAACAATCTCATAAATACCAAGAAGGACAAGGGCAGTAGACGCACGTGAACACCACCACCTGGAAGTTCCCCTCCAAGCCACTCACCATCCTCTCTTGGAAATATATCACCATTCCTTCACTGTCGCTGGGTCAAAATCCTGGAACTCCCTCCTTAACAGCACTGTGGGTGTACATACACCACATGGGCTACAGCGGTTTAAGAAGGCAGCTCACCACCACCTTCGCAAGGGCAATTAGGGATGGGTAATAAATACTGTCCTTGACAGCGACTGCCACATCCCATGAAAAACTGTTTAAAAAACCTTGTATTTATAACTCCTGGTTCTGCTTCCCCCGCCCAAGGATCTACCTTAAAGATATTCAAGGATCAGCCTCGACCACCTTTTGAGAAAGAGAATTCCAAAGTCTCACAGCTCTCTGAGAGAAAAGATTTTCTTTATCTCTGTCCTAAATGGGCAACTCCTCATTTTTAAACAGTGATCCCAAGTTCTAGATTCTCCCACAAGAGGAAACACCCTTTCCACATCCACCCTATCAAGTCACCTCAGGATCTTATGGGCAGAATTTTACATTTGGCATGCGGGTGCACGCCCGACACGCCGGAATGTAAAATGGCGGGTGATGATGTCGGGCGTGCGTCCCAACGTCATTGCGAACTCGCGAGATATTTCGTTCGGCAGGCGCGCGCATGAGTCGATGATTGAAAAGCCAATTAAGGCCATTAACAAGGTAATTAAGTTGAATTTTACGCTGCCCGTTCAACCTTACGATTGGTGGTCAGGTGAAAAGGCCAAGCGGCCTTTGCATTTTTTAGGAAATCTTATCAACGAGCGGGATGAGGTTTCCTAAAGCTAATACTAATGAAATAAAACCTTTATTTTGAAAATAAAAACATGACACAGTCACATGAGGGGACATATTTCATTAAATTTTTATTGTCTTCATTTATTTTTTTAAAAAGCACTTCAATCTCCCTGAGGCAGCATTTTTTGCTCTCTCCTCTTGTATTCAATTCCTCTTGTAATAAACAATAACATTCCATTAACTTTGCTAATTACTTGGTGTATTTGCATGCGAACCTTTCGTGATTCCTGCACTAGGACACCCAGATCGCTCTGTATCTCAGAGCTCTGCAATCTCTCATTGTTTAGATAATATGCTTCATATTTTTATTGTTCCTGCCAAAATGGACAATTTCACATTTTCCCACATTATACCCCATCTGCCAGATCTTTGCCTTCTCACTTAACCTTTGTAGCCTCATTATGCCCTATTCGCAACTTATTGTCCTACCTTTCTTTGTGTCATCAGCAAATTTAGCAACTATGCCATTGGTTCCTTCATCCAAATCATTTATATAAACTGTAAAGAGTTGAGGCCCCAGCGCTGATCCCCAAGGTACACCACTCGTTACATCCTGCCAGCCAGAAAATGAGCCATTGATGGCTGCTGTCTTTACCCTGTTAGCTAGCCAACCTTCTATCCATGCCAATATGTTACCCCCTACACTGGGAGTTTTTATTTTCCACAATAACCTTTGATGAGGCACCTTATAAAATGCCTTCTGAAAATCTAAGTATAGTACATCCGCTGGTTCCCCTTTATCTGCTACTTCAAAGAACTCCAATAAATTTGTTAAATGTGATTTCCCATGCGCAAAGCCATGTTGGCTCAAAGAAAAAGGCAAAATACTGCGGATGCTGGAAACCTGAAACAAAAACAAAAATAGCTGGAAAAACTCAGCAGGTCTGACAGCATCTGCGGAGAGGAATACAATTAACGTTTCGAGTCCGTATGACTCTTCATCAGAGCCATGTTGGCTCTGTCTGATTGACTTGAATTTATTTAAGTGCCCTTTTATAACATCTTTAATAATAGCTTCTACAGGTCACTATTCTCTGACTTCATTCCTGAACTCTCCTTGGTCTCTGACTTTTATACCCTCTGACTGACTCTGGGCCCTTCCCCTTTGACATATAAGGCAAAACCCTGAAACAGGTCAGGGGTGAGGTGGGGTTCGAGGTGCAGACCAGTAACAGATGTTACTTTGGGCCACCTTAGCTCAGATGCAGCAGGAAGAAGGCTGCTTACATCTTCCTAGGGGAGTCATTGTCTTTGAGTGTTGTTGCAGACAGTGTTTGATGGTGTAATCAGTCTGGGCCATCAGCTTAATGGCATGCCCTGGCATGTCGGTGCATATATTCTTGTGTCTTTAGTTCTCTTTATTAATAAAAATCCCAATATATAAGCCCCACTGATGATGTCTTTGGTCAGGATTCTTCTCCCTTCGTCTCGATGTCTTCTGCACCCCACATCCCTACAACCTGATGAATTCTGCACACAGGGTCCACACCACAACCATTTACATTCTTCTACAGTACAAAATATAAAGCACTGAATGAATATAAAAACATTGAATTAATGGGAACAATTCATGAAGTACATCAACAGTTTGAAATATAAACATTAAATCAACAAGAGTAGGTGCGGCAATCAATTCATGAGCTGCATAAATTTGAAAAAGCAGCTGGATTGGTTTACTGGGGAAATTTTAACCTCATAAAAAAGGGCGGATTTGGTTTGGATAGGAGCTTAATGTGTTAAAAACCAGAATCCTGACACAAACGCTACTTCTAAATCACCCATTTCTGAATTAAACGGAGATGATTTGGTGGGCGGGTAATCAACCCACTCCAAGGAATGGTTGGTATTTTAAATATTATAATGAAGCTGTGAAATTTAACTCTGGGTGGCTGGGTTTCCAAAGCCTTGCGAGATCTGGTACCTGTTCTTTGACAGCACCTTCCAAACGCATGACATCTACCACCTAAAAGGACAAGAGCAGCAGACACATGAGAACACCACCACCTGGAATTTCCCCTCCAAGTCATTCACCATCCTGACTTGGAAATATATCGCCGTTCCTTCACTGTCACTGGGTCAAAATCCTGGAACTCCCTCCCTAACAGCATTGTGGGTGTACCTACACCACATGGACTGCAGCGGTTCAAGAAGGCAGCTCACCACCACCTTCTCAAGGGCAACTAGGGATGGGCAATAAATGCTGGCCTAGCCAGCGAAGCCTACATCCTGCGAAAAGAATAATTTAAAAAAAAATGAAATCTATGTGATGACTGCTGGATCCAGGAGGTGAGTACCTCTTCACTTACTTGCCTGGGTGACTCCTTCTGTAATCCAGCAAAACCCACCCTCTCCACCTCCCCCACCCTTTCCACCTCCCTCACCCTTTCCTTCTCCCCCATCCTTTCCATCTCCCCCACCCTTTCCATCTCTCTCACCCTTTCCACCTCCCTCACCCTTTCCACCTCCCCCACCTTTTCCATCTCCCCCCACCCTTTCTATCACTCTCACCCTTTCCATCTCCCCCACTCTTTCCATCTCCCCCACCCTTTCCATCTCCCTCACCTTTTCCACCTCCCCCACCCATCCTCCCAACAAGCCTCAGATCCACCCCACCCCCATTCTCCAGTCCCACCCCTGAGACCTCTGATTTACCCCCACTCTGGCCTTTAGCCCCACTGCCAGCTTCTGATATCTGACCCACCCCACTTAAGTGATTTCTGCAGGCCTTTGACCTCCTCGTTGGACCCTGGTGTTGACACCACAACCCTGGGATTTCCACCCTCACCCCCTGAACCATGACACTGGGCTGCTTCCTCAGATTGAAACTCTCTCAACAACCCCACCCAGATCAGCCACCCCAACCTCACTTAAGAGATGGAACTACCTTTTCCTGTGACCTCCATTGAACTGTTCTCTGCCCAACTGGAAGCCAAGCCTATCAATCAGGCTGGCATCAGTGTGAGGAACCGTTCAGTGACATCATTTGCACACTGTGTTCAAATCGTATTTGATGATTATACGACGGGATGGACAGCCCAGTACTAATTCTTATGGAGTCTCACTCCCACTGCTTGCAAAGCTTATTAACTATCTTTAATCCTTACTCCCTGTTTCCTGATTGCCAGCTTGCTGCCTGTTACCTGCTTTTTGACTCCACGGTTGGGATTGTACTAGCATTCCCCGCCCACACCACCCATCCCCTACAGCCCAGGAGAGGCTGGCAGGCAGGAGCCATAAAATCAGGTGGAAATGCAGGGGGCTGTTGTGCCCATCATCTTCCCGCCTACCTTGGTTTTTCATGTGGTGGGGTAGGTTCTGGCTGACTTGCCTGCCTTTAGACCAATGACAGGTCTTTAAGTGGTCAATTAATGGTCTCTTAAGGCCTCTTCCCGTCACCGCTGGCATTTTGCAAGAAGTGGGTGGATGCTTTGGCATCCGAGGCCACCCTATAAACCCTGGCAGTGACCTGTAGGGGGAGGGTCTCTCTTGATCAGACCACCCTGTGGCTCACGGAAGGCCCATGTCCCCACCCCCAGTGGCCAGGGCCACGCTCACTGGAAGATACCCTCCTTTGCCGGTGTCTGCCTGATTGACCCCAGCGAGCCCTAACCCCACTTACCTGCATTTTGGGCATCCTCACTGCTGTCTGAGCAATCCCTCCCTCTGAATGGCTGGCAGCTCTTGGAGGTGGGACATCCTGCTTTAGCAGGAAGAGGTTGTGGGGTGGGGTGCATTGGGTGGTGGTGGTGGAAGCAATTGCCTGAAAAATGTAACATTGAGTTTGGCTTTCAGGACCAGAGGCTGGGTTGCCCCCAAATTTCTAGCTGCTGGACGGGGCCTCTGCCGCCATTGAAAATCCTGGTGCACACGTTCTGACTTGAGTCATGAGGCAACTGTGTGCTATCTGTTATGACCAATGCAGTCGGTACAGCTGAGTTATTTAAAAATCCCAGAGGGGAACTTTAAACAACTGTCATAACCTATAATTTTAAGTGTTATGTTTGGGATGTGACTCTAAATTCAGGAATCAGACCACCAGTTCTCACGGTTTTACATTAAACTAAATGAAACATTTGATTAATTTATATAGGTTAAAATATATATACACATGGCTACAAATTACTACTATCATAACTTTTAACAAATACCCAAACTAATCTCCATAAAGGCAACAGCAATCCATAGACTTAACCAAACACCAGGCAAAGCAGCTTCACCTTGTGAATTCAAAATTAGGTTCTTTTCACTTTGGTTCCTGTGGAGACAGTTGGAGCTTACAGCTGCCTTTTAATCTTACATTGCCTCTACCCTGCGCACACAAAACTGCTGAAGTTATACCTACCACTGCCCACTGAATATAAATTCCCATTGTATCACCAGCCTCTTCTAACAATAAAACCCCTTTCATAGTACCAATTTTATTAGTAATGTAAACTTATTGCTTGGTATCTGCTGGATAGGTATCAGTTTTCACCCCACTTCTTGAATGCTCTATTCAAAAAATGCAAATACACTCCATCTCTCTTATATATCAAAACTAGTCCACGTCAAAGCACCCAGACTAGCTGGCTTTAATCCAATTAAGACACACCCACAGGGCTAAACCTCTGTTTTAAAAGAAAAATATTTTCCAATAATATTATATACATTAATAGCTTCATGACACTATCTATGTTCTTTCAGAAATTAAAATATATTCCATCCACTGCATAACACTTATCTACATATTGAAAAAAAATGTAGGCTTCTTTTGAAGGGAGAGCTAAATGGCGAGAATAAATTTATCCTTTGTGAAGCATTTGAGAGGCAAACTGTTGATGACAATTCTAAAATATACCTGGGCACCACTATGTTTGTTGTCAGTTATTTTCTACTTATGTTTTATTTGTGATTATTATGAATATGAGTCCTGACGGTAGGTTCCACAATATTCTATAGTCAAGTGCAGTTGTGGTGTTGCCGCGTGGAAATATGAGCTTTGCTGCTCTCATCACTTCACACTTTTTTGATGTTAACAACTCTCTAGCTCCCTCTGCAGCTGAACAGGGTGTGAGCAATTGGGTCAGCCCCAACCTGCCCTTTGTGTAATTAGCAAATCTTTATACTGTTTTCCCGTTTTCACTTCCAAATCAGTGGGCAGATTCTTCTGCTCTAGAGTCTGAGCAGGAGCGGAAGTTAGAGTGACTTCCAGTGGAGAATGGGACAGAAGAACAGGTGCGATTTTAGTAGAGGAGGCAATAGTGTAGTGGTATTGTCGCTGGTCTAGTAATCCAGGGACCCAGGTTAATGCTTTGGGGACCCGAGTTAGAATCTGCCACCCTTACCTGGTCTGGCCTACATGTGGTTGGTTCTGAAATGGCCGAGCAAGCCATTCAGTTGTATCAAATCACTAAAAAGCCTATAAAAAGGAATGAAACCGGACGGACCATCTGGCATCGACCTAGGCACTGGAAATGACAACGGCAAAGTCAGCCTTATCAACCCTGCAAAGTCCTCCTTACTAACATCTGGGGGCCAGTGCCAAAAGTGGAAGAGCTGTCTCACGGAATCATACCTTACAGATAATGTCCCAGACGCCACCAACACCATCCCTGCAGAGGTGGTGGCACAGTGGTATACAGTCAGGAGGGAGTTGCCCTAGAGTCCTCAACATAGACGCTAGTCTCATGGCATCAGGTCAATCATGGGCAAGGAAACATGATTACCATGTACCACCCTGTCTCAGCTGATGAATCAGTGCTCCTCCATGTTGTACATCACTTGGAGGAAGCACTGACCGAGCTGGCTGAGTCCTAAATGACATAGCTGCTGGATTGGGTGTGTGGCAGGTGGTGAGGGAAAAACATACTCAACCTCACCCTCACCAAGCTGCCTGGTGCAGATGCATCTGTCCATGACAGCATTTATGTAGGTGTGACCACTGCACAGTCCTTGTTGAGACAAAGTCCCGTCTTCACATTGAGGGTACCCTCCATCTTGTTGTGCGGCACTACCACTGCGCTAATTTCAAACAGATCTAGCAACACAAGACTGGGCATCCATGAGGTGCTTTGGACCATCAGCAGCAGCAGAATTGTACTCAAACACAATCTGTAACTTCATGATCCAGCATATCCCCCACTCTACCATTACCATCAAGCCAGGGGATCAACCCTGGTTCAATGAAGAGTGCAGGAGGCATGCCAGGAGCAGCTCCAAGCATATCTCAAAATGAGGTGGTGAAGCCTGGTGAAGCAACAATGCAGGACTACTTGTGTGCCAAACAGCATAAGCAGCAAGTGATAGACAGAGCTAAGCGATCCCACAACCAAAGGATCATATCTAAGCTCTGCAGTCCTGCCACATCCAGTCGTGAAAAGTGGTGAACTATTAAACAATTCACTGGAGGAGGAGGCTCCACAAATACCCCCATCCTCAAAGATGGAGGAGCCCAGCACATCAGTGCAAAAGATATGGCTGAAGCATTTGCTACAATCTTCAACCAGAAGTGCCAATGGATGATCCATCTCGGCCTCCTCCGGAGGCCTCTAGCATCACAGATGCCAGTCTTCATCCAATTCAATTCACTCCACGTGATATCAAGAAATGGCTGAAGTCACTGGATAGTGCAAAGGCTATAGGGCCTGACAATATTCTGGCAATAGCATTGAAGACATGTGCTCCAGGACTTGCTGCGCCCCTAGCCAAGCTGTTCCAGTACAGCTACAACACTGGCATCTACCCGGCTATGTGGAAAATTGCCCAAGATTGTCCTGTACACAAAAAGCAGGACAAATCCAACCCGGACAATTAGCCTGCTCTCCATCATCAGTAAAGTAATGGAAGAGGTCATCAACAGTGCTATCAAGCACCATTTGCTTAGCAATAACCTGTTCACTGACACCCAGTTTGGGTTCCACCAGGGCCACTCAGCTCCTGACATCATTACAGTCTTGGTTCAAACATGGACAAAAGAGCTGAACTATTGATTTGAGGTGGGAGTGACTGCCCTTGACATCAAGGCAGCATTTGACCGAGTGTGGCACCAAGGAGCTCTAGCAAAACTGGAGTCAATGTGAATTAGGGGGAAAACTCTCCGCTGGTCGGAGTCATACCTAGCACAAAGGGAGATGGTTGTGGCTGTTAGAGTTCAGTCATCTCAGCCCCAAGATATCACTGCAGGAGTTCCTCAGGGTAGTGTTCTCTGCCCAACTATCTTCAGCTGCTTCATCAATGACTTTCCTTCCATCATTAAGTCAGAAGTGGGGATGTTTGCTGATGATTGCACAATATTCAGCACCATTCGTGACTCCTCAGATACTGAAGCAGTCCATGTCCAAATGCAGCAAGACCTGGACAATATCCAATTTTGGGCTGACATGTGGCAAGTAACATTCGCACCACACAAGTGTCAAGCAATGATCATCTCCAACAAGGGAGAACCCAACCATCACTCAATCCCCCACTATCAATATCCTGAAGTTTACCATTGACCAGAAGCTGAACTGGTCTAGCCATATAAATACTGTGGCTACAAGAAGAGGTCAGAGGCTGGGAATTCTGCGATGAGTAACTCACCTCCTGACTCCCCAAAGCCTGTCCACCATCTACAAGGCGCAAGCCAGGAGTGTGATGGAATACTCTCCACTTGCCTGGATGAGTGCTGCCCCCACAACACTCAAGGAGCTTGGCACCGTCCAGGACAAAACAGCCTGCTTGATTGACACCACATCCACAAACATTCACCCCCTCCACCATCAACGCACATTAACAGCAGTGTGTACCATCTACAAGGTGCACTGCAAGAATTCACTAAGACTCCTTCGACAGCACCTTCCAAGCCCACGGCCACTACCATCTAGAAGGACAAAAGCAGCAGATAGATGGGAACACCACCACCTGGAAGTTCCCCTCCAAGTCACTCACCACCCTGACTTGGAAATATATCGCCGTTCCTTCACTGTTGCTGGGTCAAAATCCTGGAGCCCCCTCCCTAACAGCACAGTGGCTGTACCTACACCACATGGGCTGCAGCGGTTGAAGAAGGCAGCTCACCACCACCTTCTCAAGGGCAACTAGGGATGGGCAATAAATGCTGGCCCAGCCAATGAAGCCCACATCCCATGAATGAATTAAAAAAGATTGCGAGAAGCACATCAAATCTCATGGCAGGGCAGGAAGAGGCAGTGACAGCCGAGGTCTCTGACACTTGGACGACTGCTGGAGACCAGGTGACTGCTGAGCCTGAGTCTGAGTCTGATGACAAGACTCTGAAATCCACCCTTGGACAAATGTTGGAGTGGCATAGAGAGGCCGGGAACAACAGGCAGAGTTGTCAGAGGTCGTCAGCGGAGTGGGACAAAGGATGGAGGAATCCGTCAATGTTCTCACTGATGTCATTGCTCCTGCATGTTGACACACTGAAGCCTCTATAGGAAGGGTGATGACCACCTTGGAGACCCAGGCCCAGCAGTTTCTGCCAGGTTTGCACTCGGACCTGCACTCCATCGCTCTAGCCATTATTGTGTTCCAGCAGTGGCTCAGTGAGAGGGAGACGGGGCACCCCAACTTTCCTCCAGGTGCCCCTTCTCCTCAAGGAATCAGGGAGGAGCCCTTAGGAACCTGCAGGGTGGAGGAAAGCCAGGAAGGCCAGGGCACTACAAGGGTACCCTGCCACTCCAACTCCCCTCTACAAGCGACCCCATCACCTCCTGCAGGTCAGGCCAAAGGGGGCGCACCTGCCCCAGAATAGGAGACCCTTATCAGACCAAGGCCCTCAAGGCCTCAGACCCCCAGAGGGCACCCGCAAAGTCATTTCAGGCAACAGGTCATAGCAGTCAGCAGGCTGCCCCCACCTCTGCTGTAGATGTCAGGGCTGTACCTCGACATAGTGGCAGGGTTAGAGAGATTAAAAAGTATTGAATTCACACAAGTGGCACAGGTGTTCACTCATTGTATATACTTTGCACTTTTGTAAATATATTCTGTTTTATTCCTCTCCAAGTCTCAAGGATTCAATGGACAGTCAAGTTATGCAACGTTCCACGTGCATTCAGAGGTCAAACATGTTCCTCCACACCCCAAAGAACTCCCATGTGGAACTTCAGTTGCATTGATTCCCACATGATCTCACCCCAGTAAGTAGCCTTCATTTCCACATCTGTGCCATCAGCAAAGGCACATCACATGTGACCCTGATGGCTGTCACCCTTAAATCTCAAGCAGACATCATTTGGGGGCTGGAAAATCACTCATCAGGTTTATTGATTTTCCTACTGCTGAAGTACTGATCTCTGGTTTTTGTGGATGGCAAAATTAGTTATTGCGACTAACAATACCATTGTTTTCCCAATGCGTAGCTTGCAATAGCGTTTACTTTACGAGGGTGAATATTTGGAAAAAGTAGTATCAAGCGTCAAACACCTCAGGATTCTATGTGATTGTCCCTGCATTTAAGGCTGAATGCCCTTCCATGCTTAGTCCCCACTCTCGCTATGTATGTCACTGAACTAGGGAAGTAAGGATCACCTGGGAAAATCTCAAAGAGGGTATTGAGTGTGAGATGTCAGAGGTGTGTGCTCATCTTGATGAAGCCGTCTCATTACCTGTGATGATTTTACATTGCTCCTGGACGGCTCCTTAGCGGCAGCTTCACGTTATCCTCGTGTAAAGGCAAAACACACAACTCTATATGGAATTCATTGCATGACAGTGCACTCATTGATGTAGGCTATTTGGAAAGGACAGGCCTTCATGAGCTGGATAATGTTGAGGACCGGCATGCCCTGTGTGTGATGCTTTTGCACATCTCCCAAGATCCCAGCAGAATCTATGAGGGAAGAAGCTGTCATTGAATGATGCGTCAGTACTGACTGGGCCACATTTCTCCATGAGGCAAAGGTCAACCATGACAGAAACTTGGCAGGCTTCCAACAAATGCAGGCTCCTGAGTGTTAGTATATAAGAGAATGATTGCCCTGGTGAGGAACTCCATGTAAGGACAATACGAACACACCTCGCAACCTTGGGTGCATGATGTAGAATTGCTGGTCAATGTGTCCAGATTGGTGGTGTTAGGGGTCAGTAACAAGATGATGCCTCTCCATTATGCATCCATCAGAGTTGTAGATAGGAGACACGGAGGTCTCCAGATGCTGTTCTCTCTTGAGGTGTCCAAGCGCTAACCAGTGAAGTGTGTCTTTTTGGTTCAGGCCAAATAACTAAGCTGGTGTCATACCGACATGAGTGCATCCATGTTTGAATCAGCTTTGCAGCCGCTTGAAAGCTGCCATGCATACTAACTTGGTGTTGACAAGCTTGAAAGGGATGTACTATATGGAGATGCTTCAGGACATGCACTGATGGAGTGCAATCCACATTCCAATGCGGCCACATGTTGCCAAAGCAACTATGCTTTCCAAGGATGATCCCATTATTAAGGAAGAAGGTGACCAAAGCTGTTTTTGTGATCATTGTGAGATTTCTGCCCTCTCCTGAGATACTCACACTGGGAATGATGGTGTTGCAGTGTCCCCTTTACTCGAAGGCTGAAGAGAGTTTCGATTGTGAAAACTAGTCATGAACTTATCCCTCCTGGAACTTTGTGGCTATGTGGTTGTCATGGGCATGTCTTTGCATTGTGCTCGTGCAATGGCATCCCCATGTGGCTTGTCTAAACCTTCACACACTTTTTTTTTGTTCATTCATAGGATATGGGCATTGCTGTTTAGGCCAGCATTTATTGCCGATCCCTAATTGCCCTTGTTCAGAGGGCATTTAAGAGTCAACCACATTGCTGTGGGTCTGGAGTCACATGTAGGCCAGACCAAGTAAGGATGGCAGATTTCTTTCCTTAAAGGACATTAGTGAACCAGACGGGTTTTTAAAACAATCGATAATGATTTCATGGTCAACATTGGACTTTTAATTCCAGATTTTTATGAATTCAAATTCCACCATCTGTCGTGGTGGGATTTAAACCCGGGTCCCCAGAGCATTACCCTGGGTCTCTGGATAACCAGCCCAGTGACAACACCACTACGCCACCGCCTCCCCTTCCACCTTCTCATCAAGGAGTCGTCTCACCCCTCAATGTCTCCCTCAGGGAAATCAGCCCCATTTTGCAGCACAAGGTTGTGCAGGGCACAGCAAATAATGATGTTGCGGGAGGCCATCTGTGGTGAGCATTGGAGAGCCATAAGACCATAAGACCATAAGACATAGGAGCAGAAATTAGGCCATTTGGCCCATCGAGTCTGCTCTGCCATTCAATCATGGCTGATTAGTTTCTCAACCCCATTCTCCCGCCTTCTCCCCGTAACCTTGATCCCCTTACCAATCAAGAACCTATCTATCTCGGTCTTAAGTACACTCAAGGACATGGCCTCCACAGCCTTCTGTGGCAATGAATTCCATAGATTCACCACTCTCTGGCTAAAGAAGTTTCTCCTCATCTCTGTTCTAAAAGGTCTTCCCTTTACTCTGAGGCTGTGCCCTCGGGTTCTAGTCTCTCCTACTAATGGAAACATCTTCCCCATGTCCACTCTATCCAGACCTTTCAGTATTCTGTAAGTTTCAATCAGATCCCCCCTCATCCTTCTAAACTCCATCGAGTACAGACCCAGAGTCCTCAAACATTCCTCATATGTTAAGCCTTTCATTCCTGGGATCGTTCTCGTGAACCTCCTCTGGACCCTCTCCAGGGTCAGCACATCCTTCCTGAGATACAGGGCCCAAAATTCTCACAATATTCTAAATATGGTCTGACCAGAGCCTTATAAAGCCTCAGCAGCACATCCCTGCTTTTATATTCTAGTCCTCTCGAAATAAATGCCAACATTGCATTTGCCTTCCTAACTACCGACTCAACCTGCAAGTTAACCTTAGAATCCTGGACTAGGACTCCCAAGTCCCTTTGCACTCCAGATTTCTGAATTCTCTCCCCATTTAGAAAATAGTCTATGCCTCTATTCTTCCTACCAAAGTGCATGACCTCACACTTCCCCACGTTGTATTCCATCTGCCACTTCTTTGCCCATTCTCCTAACCTGTCCAAATCCTTCTGCAGCCTCCCCGCCTCCTCAATACTACCTGTCCCTCCACCTATCTTTGTATCATCTGCAAAGTTAGCCAGATGCCCTCAGTTCCTTCATCTGGATCATTAATGTATAAAGTGAAAAGTTGTGGTCCCAACACTGACCCCTGCGGAACTCCACTAGTCACCGGCTGCCATCCTGAGAAGGACCCCCTTATCCCCACTCTCTGCTTCCTGCCAGACAGCCAATCTTCTATCCATGCTAGTACCTTGCCTCTAACACCATGGGCTCTTATCTTACTGAGCAGCCTCCTGTGCGGCACCTTGTCAAAGGCCTTCTGGAAGTCCAAGTAGATAACATCCATTGGCTCTCCTTTGTCTAACCTATTCATTGCCTCCTGAAAGAATTCTAACAGATTTGTCAGGCATGGCCTCCCCTTGATGAAACCATGCTGACTTGGCCCGATTTTACCATGCACTTCCAAGTATTCTGAAATCTCATCCTTAATAATGGACTCTAAAATCTTACCAACGACCAAGGTCAGGCTAATCGGCCTGTAATTTCCTGTCTTTTGCCTCACTCCCTTCTTAAACAGGGGGGTTACATTAGCGATTTTCCAGTCCTCTGGGACCCTCCCTGACTCCAGTGATTCCTGAAAGATCACCACTAACGCCTCCACTATCTCTTCAGCTATCTCCTTCAGAACTCTGGGGTGTAATCCATCTGGTCCAGGTGATTTATCCACCTTCAGACCTTTCAGTTTTCCTAGCACCTTCTCCTTGGTAATGGCCACCGTACTCACCTCTGCCCCCCAACTCTCTTGAACTTTGGGGATGTCACTCATGTCTTCCACTGTGAAGACTGACGCAAAGTACCTATTCAGTTCCTCCGACATTTCTTTGATCTCCACTACTACTTCTCCAGTGTCATTTTCTAGCGGCCCAATGTTCACTTTTGCCTCTCTCTTACCCTTTATATATCTAAAAACACTCTTGCAATCTTCTTTTATATTACTGGCTAGTTTACCCTCATATTTAATCTTCTCCTTCCTTATTTCTTTTTTAGTTGTCCTCTGTTGGTCTTTGTAGGCTTCCCAATCCCCTGGTTTCCCACTGCCCTTTGCCGCATTGTATGCTTTCTCTTTAGCTTTTATGCTGTCCCTGACTTCCCTTGTCAGCCATGGTTGCCTCGTTCTCCCTTTAGTATGCTTCTTCTTCCTAGGGATGAATTTTTGCTGTGTCTCCCAAATTACTCCCAGAAACTCCTGCCATTGCTGTTCCACTGTCTTTCCTGCTAGGCTCATCTCCCAGTCAATTCTGGCCAGCTCCTCCCTCATGCCTCTGTAGTTGCCTTTATTCAACTGTAGTACCGTTACATCTGATTCCAGCTTTTTCCCCTCAAATTGCAGGGTAAATTCTATCATATTATGGTCACTTCCTCCTAAGGGTTCCTTCACCTTAAGCTCCCTTATCAAATCTGCCTCATTACACATCACTAAATCTAGAATTGCCTGTTCCCTAATGGGCTCCACCACAAGCTGCTCCAAAAAGCCATCTCGTAGACATTCCACAAATTCCTTTTCTTGGGATCCACTACCAACCTGATTTTCCCAGTCTACCTGCATATTGAAATCCCCCATGATCACTGTAACCTTGCCTTTCTTACACACCTTTTCTATCTCCTGGTGTATCTTGTGCCCCACATCCTGACTACTGTTCGGAGGCCTGTACATAACTCCCATTATTGTTTTTTTACCTTTGCGGTTCCTCAACGCTACCCACACAGATTCTACATCATCTGACCCTACATCATTTCTTGCTATCGGTTTAATTTAATTTCTTACTAACAAAGCAACCCCACCCCCTCTGCCAACCTGCCTATCTTTTCGATAGGATGTATATCCTTGGATATTTAGCTCCCAGTCCTGATCCCCTTGCAGCCATGTCTCTGTGATGCCCACCACATCATACCTGCCAATTTCAATCTGCGCCAGAAGCTCATTTACCTTATTTCGTATACTGCGTGCATTCAGATACAACACCTTCAGTCCTGTATTTCCCGTCCCCTTTCTCATTGTCGTCCCTTTATCTGATGTGCTTGAAGTTAGATTCCGAGCCCTTTCCAAACACTCTGTCCTATTTTGTGTTCTGGAGACTTTAATAGTCTCTCCTAGGCTCTCCTTTCTTTTCAGTTTTTTCATAATTTTCCATGAAGTTGAATCCACCCCCCAGCACGCTAACCTGCTGCTTTGTTTTCCATTAGTCATACCTCTTGGAGTTTTACCTTTCCCTACCCGCCCACTTTCTAGTTTAAAGTCCTGTTGACAACCCTATTTACCCTTTTCGCCAGAACATTGGTCCCATATCGGTTCAGGTGGAGACCGTCCCAACGGTACAGATCTCTCCTGTTCCAATACTGATGCCAGTGCCCCACGAAATGGAACCCCTCTTTCCCGCACCACTCCTTTAGCCACGTGTTTACTTCCCTTATTCTCGCGTCCCTATGCCAATTTGCACGTGGCTCGGGTAGTAATCCGGAGATTATAACCCTTGAGGACCTGTTCTTTAATTTAGTTCCTAGTTCCTGATAATCCCCAAACAGGTCCTCTTTTCTAGTCTTACCTATGTTATCTGTCCCGACATGGACAACAACAACTGGATCCTCCCCCTCCCTCTCCAATATCCTTTCAAGCCAGTCAGAGATGTCCCTCACCCTCGCACCGGGCAGGCAACATACCATGTGGGTCTCTCGATCCTGCTTACAAAGGAAGCTATCAATTCCCCTAATTATAGAATCCCCTACAACTACCACTTGTCCTTTTGCTCCCCCTTCTTGAATTGTCTCCTGTGCCACGGTGCCATGGTCAGCTGGCTCATCCTTCCTACAGCCCTCTTCCTCATCCACACGGGGAGCAAGTACCTCGTACCTGTTGGACAAGGTCAAGAGCTGAGGTTCCTCTCTTCCTGAACACAGGATCCCTCTACCTGCCTCACTTGCAGTCACACCCTGCTGAACCTGACCACTGACCGGACTTGAGGTACTTAATCTACCGGGTGTGACCGCCTCCTGAAACAAAGCGTCCAGGTAACTGTCCCCCCTCCCGGATGTGCCGCAGCGTCCGGGGCTTGGACTCCAGCTCATCAATTCTGAGCCGGAGTTCCTCCAGCAACCAACACTTGCTGCCGATGTGGTCACTGCGGCTCACAATGGGATCTGCCAGCACCCACATCATACAGCTACAGCACATCACCTGCCCAGCCATCTCTACTTAGATAATTAATTTATTAATTAGCTTTGCAGTGTTTTTTTTCAAATTTGGTGCAGATTTCCTGCCAACCAATCAGGTCACAGTTTTCCTGTGACGTCAGTTTTTCAGTTTTGGCTTCAGTTACTCTGTGCCCCGAGGTCACCGCTCTGGTGCTCCTCCCTCCGAGTCTGCTCCCTAGAGACAAGGCTGCAAATCCCTTAGGTAAGCTAGATTTATACTCACTGCTCCGGTGCTCCTCCCTCCGAGTCTGCTCCCTGGAGACAAGGCCGTGAATCCGCGAGGTAAGCTAGATTTATACTCACCGCTCCAGTGCTCCTCCCTCCGAGTCTGCTCCCAGGATTTACTCACCAATCAGCTGCTTTTTCTTTAAAATCCACTTTCAGAAGAGTGTCCCTCGCAGATCTGAAGGCACTGCCTCTTCCTCTCTCTCTTTTTTTTAAGTTTGAGGAGGAGGGAGGGATGGTAACACTACAGCAATGTAATGTTTGGGGCTATTCCGTTCTTTGACAGTGGGTTCTCCTCGATTCCCTCCTGTGTCGCGGTGGCTGCAATGACTTCTCCCAAAATGCTTCAGTCACTTCTCACCAGCGCCCTCTGTTGGAATCTCGCAAATGACCACATTTAAATGTATAAGGTAGGTGCGCCTGACTCATCCAAATATCGGAAGCGCATCCTAAGGAGGCCAATAATTTGCTCGATCATGGACCTTGTGGCAGAATGCACTGCATCGTACCTCTCAGTTGCATTCTGTGGGCAATGAAGGACATCATTAGCCATGCCTTCTGGGGGTACCTTTTGTCACCAAGTAGCCAATCCTCTAAGCGTTTAGACCCCTCAAAGAGCTGTGGTATCTGAGAGTGACTCAAGATGTAAGAGTGGTGACAGCTCCCTGGGTATCTGGCACATACATGGAGGACCTGCTTTTGGTGGTCACAAATAATCTCCGTGTTGCGAGAGTGGAATCCTTTTCTGTCAATGGATCTCTCAAGGCCACATGTGTGCAGTCGATGGCACTCTACACTTGCAAGAAACCTGAGATGGTAGTGAATCCCACAGCTCTGGAAGCCTTGCTTGTTTCATCCATGCGGAACTGCATGTGGTGGTGAGCTTTATTGTAAAGGACATTTGTCACCTCCCTTATACATTTATATGTGGCCAATTGCGAGATTCCACAAAGGTTGCCAGTGGATCCCTGGAAGGATCTGGTGGTGAAGAAGTTTAGTGCGATGGCCACCTCAGAGCCACCAGCATGGGATGTCCTCCAAGTCCTCGCAGCATGAGATTGCCATGGAGAAGGTCACAAATATATGCTACCAAATGCTGAGCAAAGTCACCTCCGGCATTTTCTTTCATCTCCAGGCATGAGCTGCATCTTTAGATCCTTGGACGCGCCAACCATCTTCGAGGATGATACCCCTCCTCAGGAGAATTTGGGTTTTCCGGGGCCTTCTTGGCACTACCTCCTCAGGGCAATATTCGCGCTGGAGCTGGGTAAATTGGCGACGGGCCCCTCTTCTTTTCCTTCTTATCATATCTACCAACAAGACAGTGTCACATAGAGCCTACATTCTGCACTGCTCCTTGCATCTGCAAATGGATACAATTGATCAATCAATGATAGTTTCCCTTGAATGGTTAGGGTAGGCTTAGGGGTTTTGGTTAGGGGTTAGGTGTTAGGGTTAGGGTTAGGGGTTAGGGATAGGGTTCAGGGTTAGGGTTAGAGTTTGGGGTTAGTGATTAGGGTTTAGGGTTATGGTTAGGGTTAGAGTTAGGGAGTTTGAGAGAGGGAGGGAGTGTGTGTGAGGGAGTGCATTAGGGTTTAGGTAAGGTTTAGGGTTAGGGTTAGGGTTAGGGTTAGGGGTGGAGTTAGGGCTAGGGTTAGTGTAAGGGTTAGGGTTAGAGTTTTGGGGTTAGGGTAAGGGTTAGGGTTAGTGATAGGGTTAGGGTTTAGGGTTAGGGGTTAGGGTTAGGGTGAGAGGTTAGGGTTAGGGGTAGGTGTTCGAGTTATGGTTGGTTTAGAGCTAGGGTGAGGGTTAGGGTTAGGGGTTAGGGCTAGGGCTAGGGTTAGGGGTTAGGTTTAGGGTCAGGAGTTAGGAGTTAGGGTAAGGTTATCTTCAGGGTGAGGGTTAGGGTTAGGGCTTGGTTTATGCGTTAGGGGCTCAGGGGTTGGGTTAGGGTTAGGATTAGGGATTAGGAGTTTAGGGTTGCATATTAGGAGTTAGGGTTTTGGGGTTTGGGGTTAGGGGTTAGGTTTTGGGGTTTGGGTTAGGGTTAGTGTTAGAGTTAGGGTTAGGGTTAGAGACATGTCTAATACTAGGGCTAGGGCTGCGGCTAGGGTTACGGTTTGGGTTAGTGTTTAGGGTTAGGTTTAATGTTCGGTTTAGGGTTAGTAATTAGGGTTAGGTTTAATGTTCGGGTTAGGGTTAGGGTTAGGGGTTATGGGTTACTATTAGGGTTAGGGTGAGGTTTAGGGTTTAGTGTTTGGGTTAGGTTTACTTTTAGGGTTAGGGTTTTGGGGTTAGGATAAGGGTTAAGTTTAGTGTTTGGTTAAGGGTTTGTGGTTAGGGGTTAGGGTTAGGGTGAGAGGTTAGGGTTAGCGTTAGAGTTAGGGTTATGTTTAGGGTTAGGGTTATGGCTAAGGCTAGGGCTCGGTCTAGGGCTGGGGCGTGTGTTAGGGTTTGGGTTAGTGTTTAGGGTTTGGGTTAGGGTTAGGGATGGCTTTAGGTTTAGGGTTAGAGTTAGGTGTTAGGGTTTGGGTTTGGGTTAGGGTTACGGCTTGTGGTTAGGGTTAGGGTTAGGGGTTAGTGGTTAGATTTTAGTGTTAGGGCTAAGGCTAGGGAGTGTGTGTGGGGGAGTGCATTAGGGTTAAGGTAAGTGTTAGGGTTCGGTTTAGGGTTAGGGTTAGTGGTAGGGTGAGGGTTAGGTTTAGGGTTTGCGTTGGCTTTAGTGTTAGGGGTAAGGGTTAGGGTCATGGTTGGTTATACGGGTCAGGGTTGGGGTGAGTGTTAGGGATTAGGGTTAGGGTTGGGGTTGGGGTTCGGGTTAGGGTTAGGGTTACTGTTACTGTTAATGTTAGGGTTAGGGTTGCAGTTAGGGGTTAGGGTTAGGGCTTGGGGTTAGGGTTAGGGGCTAAGGGTTAGGGCCAGGGTTAGTTTAGGGTTAAGGCTAGGGTTACGTGTTAGGGTTAGGGTTAGGGCTAGAGTTTGGGTTAGGGCTAACGTTAAGTTTAGAGGTTTGGATGAGTTTTGGGGTAGGGTTAGGGTTCGGGGTTAGTGTTAGGGTTTTGGGGTTAGGGTATGGGTTAGGGTTAGGGTTAGGGTTAGGTTTAGGGGTTAGGGTTAGGGGTTAGGGTTAGGGTGAGAGGTTAGGGTGAGGGCCGGGGCTTTGGGTTACGGTTAGGTTAGAGTTAGGGTGAGGGTTAGGGTTAGTCATTAGGGTTAGGGCTAGGCCTAGGTGTTAGGTTTAGCATCAGGAGTTAAGGGATAGGGTAAGGTTATCTTCAGGTTTAGGGTTAACGTTAGGTTTAGGGTTTGGTTTATGTGTTAGGGGTTGGGGGCTATGGTTTGGGTTAGGATAAGGGTTAGGAGTTTATCGTTGCAGGTTAGGGGTTAGGGTTTCAGGGTTTGGGGTTAGGGATTAGGTCTTGGTGTTCGAGTTGGGGTTGGTGTTAGAGTTAGCATTAGGTTCAGGTTTAGCGATATGGCTACGGCTATGTCTAAGGCTAGGGCCATGGCTAGGGTTAGGGTTTGGGTTAGTGTTTATGGTTAGAGTAAGGGTTAAAGTTAGGGTTAGGTTTAGGGTTATGGCTTGGAGTTTGGGTTATGATTAGGGTTAGGGGTTAGTTTTAGGGTTAGGGGCTAGGGTTCGGGTTAGGATAAGGGGTTAGGAGTTTATCGTTGCAGATTAGGGATTAGGGTTTCAGGGTTTGGGGTTAAGGGTTAGGTTTTGGTGTTTAAGTTGGGGTTGGTGTTAGAGTTGGCGTTAGGTTCAAGGTTAGGGATATGGCTAGGGCTAGGGCTAAGGCTAGGGCTGTGACTAGGGTTAGGGTTTGGGTTAGTGTTTAGGGTTAGGGTTTAGTTTTAGGGTTAGGCTTTAGGGTTAGGGTTAGGTTTATGGGTTTTGGTTTACAGTTGCTGTTAGGGTTAGGATTTGCCTAAGGATTTGAGTTAGGGATAGGGGTTAGTTTTAGTGTTAGGGGTTAGGGTTAGGGTTCCGGTTAGGTTTAGGTGTTTGGGTAGGGTTGGGTTAGGGTCAGGGTTAGAGTTAGGGTGAGGGTTCAGTTTAGGGTTAGGGCTAGGGTTATATGATAGGGTTAGGGTTAGGGCTAGAATTCGGATTAGGGTTAGGGTTAAATTTAGGGGTTTGGATGAGTGTTGGGTTAGGATTAGGGGTTAGGGTTAATGTTAGGGTTTGGGTTATGGCTAGAGTTAGGGTTAGGATTAGGGTTTTTGGTTTTGGGTAAGGGTTAGGGTTAGGGGTTAGGGTTAGGGGTTAAGATTAGTGTGAGAGGTTAGAGCTAGGGCTCGGGGCTCGGGTTATGGTTGGGTTAGAGTTAGGGTGAGGGTTAGTGTTAGGGTTAGGGATTGGTTTATGTGTTAGGGGTGAGGGTTCGGTTTAGGGTTAGTGGTTAGGAGTTTATCGTTGCAGGTCAGGGGTTAGGGTTTCAGGGTTTGGGGTTAGGTTCTGGGGTTCGGGTTAGAGTTAATGTTAGAGTTAGGTTTATGTTTATGGTTCAGGGATATGGCTAGGGCTATGGCTAGGGCTAGGGCTGTGGCTAGGGTTAGTGTTTGGGTTAGTGTTTAGGGTTAGGGTGAGGGTTAGGGTTAGGGTTAGAGTTGTGGTTTAGGGTTAGGGTTATGGTTGGGAATAGGTGTTATTTTTAGGTTTAAGGGTTAGGATTAGGGTTTAGGGTTAGGTTTAGTGTTAGGGTTAGGATTAGGGTTAGGTGCTATGGGTTATGGTTAGTGTTAGGTTTAGGGTTTTGTTGTTAGGGTTAGAGTTAGGTTTAGTGCTAGGGTTAGTGTGTTGGGGTTAGGGTAAGGGTTGGTTTTAGTGTTAGGGATGGCTTTAGGTTTAGGGTTGCAGTTAGGGTTAGGGTTAGGGTTAGGGGTACGGTTAGGGTTAGGTTTAGGGCATAGTGTTGGGATAGGGCCAGGGTTAGTTTAGGAGTAGGGTTAGGGTTAAGTTTAAGAGTTTGGATGAGTGTTCGGTTAGGTTTAGCGTTAGGGTTTGTGTGAGCGTTAGGTTTATGGTTAGGCTTAGGGCAAGCAGTTAGTTTCAGTGTTTGGGGTTAGGGTTAAGGTTCGGGCTAGGGTTAGTAGTTTGGGTAGAGTTGGGTTAGGGTGAGGGTTAGGGTTAGTGTGAGGGTTCAGGTTTGGGTTAGGGTTACGATTAGGTTTAGAGTAAAGGTTAGTGTTAGGGCTATGGGCAGGGTTAGTGTTAGAGCTTAGTGTTAGCGTTAGTGTTAGGGTTAGTGTTAGTGTTTAATTCATGGTTAGGATTAGTGTTAGTGTTAGGGGTTAGAGTTAGGGTTGGGATTAGGGGTTAGGGTTATGGTAAAGGTTAGGGTTGGGAAAAGGTTAATGTTTAGGTTTAGGATTAGGGTTGGAGTTAGGGGTTAGGGTTTAGGTTTAGGGGTTAGGTTTAGCGTTAGTTGTTATGGTTAAGGGTTAGGGTTAGGTTTAGTGTTAGGGTTAGGGTTAGGGGTTAGGTGTTTGGTTTAAGTTTAGGTTTATGGCTAGGGATAGGGCTATAGCTAGGGCTGGGTCTAGGGTTAGGGTTTGCGTTTGTGTTTAGGGTTAGGGTTAGGATTAATGATGGCTTTAGGTTTAGGGTTAGAGTTAGGTGTTAGGGTTAGGATTGGAGTTAGGGTTACAACTTGGGGTTAGGGTTACAGTTAGGGGTTAGTGGTTCGATTTTAGGTTTAGTGTTTGGGTTAGGGAGTGTGTGTGGGGGAGTGCATTAGGGTTAAGGTAAGTGTTAGGGTTAGGGTTAGCATTAGGATTAGGGGTAGGGTTAAGGTTAGGTTTAGGGTTTGGGTTAGCTTTAGTGTTGGGGGTTAGGTTTAGGGTCATGGTTGGTGTTAGGGGTCATGAATAGGGTGAGTGTTAGGGATTAGTGCTAGGGTTGGTGTTGGGGTTAGGGTTACTTTTAGTGTTATTTCTAGAGTTAGGGTTGGTGTTAGGTGTTAAAGTTAGGGTTAGGGTTTGGGGTTTAGGATTAGGTACAGGGCTAGTTATGCGTTAGGATTAGGGTTATGCGATAGAGTTAGGGTTAGTGTTAGAGTTAGGGTTAGGGCTAGGGTTAAATTTAGGAGTTTGAATGAGTGTTGGGTTATGTTAGGGTTAGGGCTATGGGTTAGGGTTAGGGTTTGTGTGAGTGTTAGGGTTAGGCTTAGGTTTAGGGGTAGCTTTGGCGTTAGGGGTTAGGATTAATGTTCCGGTTAGTGTTAGGTGTTTGGGTAGGGTTGGGTTAGGGTTAGTGTTACGATCAGGGCTCGGGTGTGGGTTAGCGTTAGGGTTATGGGTGGGGTTTGTGTTAGGTGCTTAGTGTTAGGGTTAGCGTTAGTGTTTGATTTATGGTTAGTATAAGTGTTAGTGTTAGGGGTTAGAGTTAGGTAAGGGTTAGGATTAGGAATGGGTTAATGGTTAGGTTTCGGATTAGGGTTGGGGTTAGGGCTTAGGGTTTAGGGTTAGGGGCCAGGTTTACTGTTAGTTGTTATGGTTAAGGGTTAGGGTTAGTCTTAGTTTTTGGGATTTTGGGTTTCAGGTAAGGGTGAGGGTTAATGTTATGGTTAGGGGTAAGGGTTAGGGGTTAGGGTCAGGGTGAGAGGTTAGAGTTAGTCCTATGCTTTTGGGTTATGGTTGGGTTAGAGATAAGGTGAGGGTTAGGGTTAGGGTTAGGGGTTAGGTTTAGGGTCTGGAGTTAGGGGTTAGGTTAAAGCTATGTTTAGGGTTAGGATTATGGGTAGGGTTAGTTTTAGGGTTAGGGTTTGGTTTATGCATTAGGAGTTAGGGGCTAGGGTTTGGTTTAGGGTTAGGGGTGAGGAGTTTATCATTGCAGGTTTGTGGTTAGGGATTCAGGGTTGGGGTTAGGGGTTAGGTTTTGGGGTCCGGTTTAGGGTTAGTGTTAGAGTTAGGTTTAGGTTTAGGGTTAGGGATATGGCTAGGGCTAGGGTTAGGGCTAGGGCTGTGGCTAGCATTAGTGTTTGGGTTAGTGTTTGGGGTTAGGGTAAGTGTTAGGGTTATGGTTAGGGTTAGGGTTAGGATTACGGCTTGGGTTTAGGGTTATGGTTAGGGTTAGGAGTTATTTTTAGGTTTAAGGGTTAGGGTTAGGGATTAGGGTTAGGATTAGTGTTAGGATTAGGATTAGGGTTAGGTGTTATGGTTACGGTTAGTGTTACGGTGTTGGGGTTCGGGTAAGGGTTAGTTTTAGTGTTAGGGTAGGGTTTAGGTTTAGTGGTTAGGATTAGGGTGAGAGGTTAGGGTTAGTGTTAGAGTTACGGTTAGGTTTAGGGTTAGGGTTATGGCTAGGGCTATGTCTAAGGCTAGGCTGGGGCAGGGGGTTGGGTTTGGGTTAGTATTTAGGGTTAGGGTTAGGGTTAGGGATGGCTTCAGGTTCAGGGTTAGAGTTAGGTGTTAGGGTTAGGGTTAGGGTTACGGCTTGGGGTTAGGGTTAGTGTTAGCGGTAGGGTTAGGGTTAGGTTTAGGGTTTGGGTTAGCTTTAGTGTTAAGGGTTAGTGTTAGGGTTATAGTTGGTCTTAGGGGTCAGGGTTAAGGAGAGCGTTCGGGATTAGGGTTAGGGTTGGGGTTAGGTGTTAGAGTTAAGGTTAGGGTTTGGGGTTAGCGTAGGGTGTTTTGGGATAGGGCCAGGGTTAATTTAGCGTTAGGATTAGGGTTATGTGATAGGGTTAGTGTTACGGTTAGAGTTAGGGTTAGGATTAGGCTTAAATTTAGGAATTTCGATGAGTGTTGGGTTAAGGTTAGAGTTAGGGTTAAGGGCTATGGCTTGTGTGTGCTTTAGGTTTATGGTTAGGCTTAAGGTTAGCGGTTAGTTTTAATGTTAGGGGTTAGGATTAGGGTTTGGGCTAGGGTTATGTGTTTGGGCAGGGTTGGGTTAGGTTGAGGGTTAGGGTTGGGGTGAGGGTTCAGGTTTGAGTTAGGGTTAGGATTATGGTTAGGGTAAGGGTTAGGGCTACGATTGGGTATAGGGTAAGGGTTAGCGTTAGGGTTATGGGCAGGGTTAGTGTTAGAGTTTAGTGTTAGGGTTAGTGTCCGGGTTTAATTTATGGTTAGGATTAGGGTTAGGGGTTAGAGTTAGTGCTGGGGTTAGGGGTTATGGTTATGGTAAGGGTTATGATTAGGAATAGGTTGCTGGTTAGGTTAAGGATTAGAGTTAGTGTTAGGAGTTAGGGTTAGGGGTTAGGGTTAGGATTAAGGTTATGGGTTAGTTTTAGCTTTAGGTGTTATGGTGAAGGGTTAGGGTTAGATTTAGTGTTAGGGTTAGGGGTTAGGGGTTGGGTTAGGGTTAGATTTAGGGTTAGAGGTGGGGTTTTGGGGTTAGGCTAAGGTTTATGGTCAGTGTTGGTGTTGGGGTTAGGGTTAGGGGTTAGGGGTTAGGGTTAGGGTTAGGGTTTTGAGGTTTGGGTTAGGGTTAGGGTTAGGGTTTGGGGTTAGCATTGGGTGTTTTGGGATAGGGCCAGGGTTAGTTTAGGGTTAGGATTAGGGTTATGTTTTAGGGTTAGTGTTACGGTTAGAGTTAGGGTTAGGATTAGGGTTAAATTTAGGAATGTTGATGAGTGTTGGATTAGAATTGGGGTTAGGGTTAAGGGCTACGGTTTGTGTCAGTGTTAGGTTTATGGTTAGGTTTAAGGTTAGCGGTTAGTTTTAGTGTTAGGGATTAGGATTAGGGTGAGGGTTAGGGTTAGGGTGATGGTTAGGGTAAGGGTTAGGGCTACGATTAGGTTTAGGGTAAGGGTTAGCATTAGGGTTATGGGCAGTGATAGTGTTAGAGCTTAGTGTTATGGTTAGTATTAGGGTTAGTGTCAGGGTCGATTTATGGCTAGGATTAGGGTTAGGGTTAGGGGTTAGAGTTAGGGCTGGGGTTAGCGGTTAGGGTTATGGTAAGGGTTAGGATTAGGAATAGGTTGCTGGTTAGGTTTAGGATTAGAGTTAGGGTTAGGGGTTAGCGTTAGGGTTAGGGTTTTGGAGTTCAGGTTAGGGTTAGGGTTAGAGTTTCTGTTAGTGTTAGGGTTAGGGTTAGTGTTAGTTGGGTTAGTAGAGTTAGTCGGGTTAGGATTAGGCTACGGTTAGGTTTAGCATTAGGGGTTAGTGGCTTGTAGTTAGGTTTAGGGTTAGGTGTTACTGTTAGGGCTATGGTTAGGGGTTATGGATTATGGATTATGGGTTAGGAGTTATGTGTCAGGGTTAGGGTTAGAGTTTGGGTTTGGGGTTTGGAGTTATATGTCAGGGTTAGGGTTAGAGTTTGGGTTTGGTGTTAGGAGTTAGGGTTAGGGTTATTGTTAGTGCATTATGCAAACAGAGCCAAACAGGGTATGGCAGATCAGAACAGAGCCAAACATAGCCAATCAGAGGCTGGCAGAACCAAACATAGCCAGAATGAGCCTGGCAGATCCAAACAGAGCCTGGCAGAGCACAACAGAGCGTTGTTGCGTGAAACAGACAGAAACAGGGCCACACAGAGCCATACAGAGCCAAACAGAGCCAAAGGGATAGAAACAGAGCCAGTTAGAGACTGGCAGATCCATACAGAAACAAACAAAACCAAGCAGAGCCTGGCAGAGCCAGACTGAGACAAACAAAACCAAACAGAGCCAAACTGACCCTGATGAAGCCACAATGAGCAAAAAAGAGCCAAACAGAGCAAAGTAGCGCCTGGCACAGCCAAATGGAGCCAAACAGAGCATGACAGAGCAAAACTGAGGCTTGCAGGGCATAACAGAGACAGAATGTTCCTGGCAGAGCCAAACAGAAGCAAACAGAGCCTGGAAAAGCCAAGCAGAGCCGATCTGGGCCAGGCAGAGGCAACCAGAGGCAAGCAGAGCCAAACAGAGCCAAATAAAGCCTGGCACAGCCAAACAGAACCAAGCATAAGCAAACAGGGCCAAACAGAGCCTGGCAGAGACAAATAGAGCCAAACATAACTAAACAGAGCCTGGCCGAGCTAAACAGAGCCAAACAGAGGCAAACAGAGCCAAACAGAGTACAACAGATCAAAACAGAGCCAAACAGAGCCAAACAGAGTCAAACAGAGCAAAACAGAGCCAAACAGAGCCAGACAGAGTCAACGGAGCAAAACAGAGCCAAACAGAGCCAAACAGAGCCAAGCAGAGCCAAACAGAGTCAGACAGAGCCAGACAGAGCCAAACAGAGCCAAACAGAGCACACCAGAGCCAAATAGAGACAAACAGAGCAAAACAGAGCCAAACAGAGCCAAACAGAGCCAAACAGACCACAACATAGCCAAACAGAGCCAAACAAAGCCCAACAGAGCCCAACAGAGCCAACCAGAGCCAAACAGAGCCAAACAGACCACAACATAGCCAAACAGAGCCAAACAAAGCCCAACAGAGCACAACAGAGCCCAACAGAGCCAAACAGAGCCAACCAGAGCCAAACAGAGCCAAACAGAGCACAACAGAGCTGAACAGAGCCAAGCAGAGCCAAACAGAGCAACAGAGAGCAAAAAAGAGCCCAACAGAGCCAGACCGAGCCAAACAGAGTCAATCAGAGCCAAACAGAGCTTAACAGATCTATACAGAACCAAACAGAGCAAAACAGAGCCAAACAGAGTAAAGCAGAGCCAAACAGAGCCAAACAGAGCAAAACAGAGCCAAACAGAGTCAAACAGAGCAGAACAGAGCCACACAGAGCCAAACAGAGCAATACAGATCCAAACAGAGGCAAACAGAGCCAAACAAAGC